>NC_060076.1:64873589-65186756 GCF_922984935.1 Meles meles
TTTCATGGAACCAAGGACTCCAACTCTGAGTTACAGCTAGAACAGCTGACACTCACATTAACCTTCACACTTTATGTGTTATTCATAACACCAGGAGCTAGGGATCAACATCATCATCAACACAGTACCCTAATTTTACAGATGAGGGGAAAACATTCAGAGGTCAAGCAGCTGGTCCAAGATTTCTCAGCTGGAGCTGGACCAGATTTGGGACCTAGTTTTGATGCCAAAACCCTTGCTTACTCTTTTCATTTCATTTTGCTCCATATGACATTAACTGCTGCATTTCTAGAGGCAACTTCTATTATAATGGTGCCCTTGAAGTGGCATAAATATTCTCTGGCCACTCCATACATGGTCAAAGCCATAGAAAGTAGGAAGAAATGTATCCTATGATTATAAGGTCCTTTTTTTTCCCCAAGATTTATCCATCCACTTCAGCAAGAGAGAGAGAAAGAGAGCATGAGGGGGGAGGGGCTGCAAATGTCAAGAAAACTTCCATTGAGCTGGGAGCCCAACTCAGGATTCAATCCCACAACCCATGAGATCACAACCTGAGCAGAAAGCAAGAGTTGAACACAACTGACTGAGACCCATATGTCCCTATAAGGCCCTTTAATATGACTGAACACTTAGCACTGGTAGCACTCTATGGTTATTCAGTGTGTTGACTCATGGGCTGAGAGGAGGTATCACATGATGATCAAGACAGTCTGGTAACACACAAAACCCTAAAAAACCCTGGGCCTATGGGCTGTCCCCCAGGCTCTGCCTCTGCTGTAGAGAATGTCCTCATGTAGACACGGGCTAGAAGCTGATTACTGCCTGGATATCTGGAGTTACAAAGTAATTTCACTTATCTTGGGGGAAAAAGCTAGAATGCTCTCTGCCTCTAAGCACAGCATCTAGTAGGCAGGTCCCCCAGGTTTCCTCTAATCCTGTCTGTCTCCACCCTCTTCATGGAGAACTTGGTGAAGAGCACACTAATCTCTTGGATCAAAGCAAGAACGAAATGCATAACACTCCCACTGTAAGATCAGAGTGTGCTTAGATAACCCCATGGGCTCTTGGCTGAAGTGATGAGAGAGAGAGGCGCCTGTCCTGAGGTTACAGACTGAAACCTTCTGACACCTGTTCCTTGCTACCACCATCCCTGTCCAGCCTTGGCTGCACTGAGCCAAAGGTTCCAGTGACCAAAAATGTCCCTAAGACTGGCATCTCCTATCTCCCCATTAAATTTTCCTTTTTTTGTATTTACAAATCTGCCTTTCATCACCTCTGCTGAGTGTTCTCAGCACTACTCCCTGTGACCCTCATCTCCTTTTCTCTTGACCACAGCTCATTTATTTCATGTTGACTGTCAAAACTTCAACTGGAGCAGAATATAGGTGATTTAGTTTTATTAACATAGCAATATGTACTTACATTCCCCAAAGTTTATTATTTACCTTCATCTTATGTTTTCCAAAACTTCTTTAACAAAGAAATCTCTCCAGGGTTCCTTCATCTTACTTCAGTGATATCACCTGCCACTTAATTCTGAAAGCACTTCAAACTGTTGGGGTGGTAGGGGGTAGAGGGAGCTGTTTTATATTATTTTCATGATTTTTTAAATTACTGTCATTATCATTATTATCATTAAGCATTAATTCCCACTGTGATGCTTACTTATAAAATTCTCTCCTGACTTAAAAAAAAAATCTGCTTTTGTATTTCTTGAAATTAATGGTTTTATGGTTGAATCTTAACTTTGTCAGCTTAAGAATAATTTCCACTGAACTGTGTATTCCATACCTGCTCATTTCCCCACTAAGGTGTGTGTTTTCATACAAGGACACACTGTGTGTGTAAAAGGCATCAAGAACATGCCTGTGGTCAAGATGTCCAACACCCTGCTTGTTCAGGTATTTATTCTTGTTCTTTAACTTTTCCTTGCTTTCCAGAGAAAACTGATGCTCTAAGAAAACCACAGGTAGTTGTAGGGAAATACTAATGATCTTTTGAAGGGAAACTCTTACATATCCATTATCAAGTGCTTATTTGGTTCTAGCACTTATAGTTTAAATCACTTAAAATTATGCATCATATGAATTTTGAAGGGCCCATTTAACAAACCTGTTGAAATTATGGACTGAATGGAAAAGCTGCAGAAAAGACATTGAAGACTGGCACACGGAGCTGGAAACATCTGTGCTACTTTTTTTCCACTAATACTGAAAGGGCTAATCCAAAGAAGTCCTGAGGCTGCAAAGTATGGCATTTTGTTGAGAATTAGATTTCTCAGTTTACTGAAAGCAAAACAGATTGCTACACACTGCTATGTGTGATCACTCAGCGTGTGTAGGAGGATTTGTGTCTTGTAACAAAACAACAACTTGTAAATAGTTCTGAAAGCTGAGAGTTGGGGGCCCATAAGCACAGGAAGCTGGCTAGGGATGCAGCTATGGTAATGGGAACAGCGTCCTAGCCAGATGTGTATCACTGGGTAAGTACCAACCTGACTTCTTGGTGCTTCAAAATAGATTGCTTAGGAAATGTTGAAAAAGAAAAAACAAAACTGGGGGCATCACATTGTCTGATTTCAAGCTTTACTACAAAGCTATGATCACCAAGACAGCATAGTACTGGCACAAAGACAGACACATAGACCAGTGGAACAGAGTAGAGAGACCAGATATGGACCCTCAACTTTATGGTCAGTGAATTTTTGACAAAGCAGGAAAAAAATATACAGTGGAAAAAAGACAATCTCATCAATAAATGGTGCTGGGAAAATTGGACAGGTATGTGTAGAAGAATGAAACTCGACCATTCTCTTACACTATACACAAAGATAACCTCAAAATGGATAAAAGACCTCAACGTGAGACAGGAATCCATCAGAATCCTAGAGGAGTACATAGGCAGTAACCTCTTCAACATCGGCCACAGCAACTTCTTTCAAGATATGCCTCCAAAGGCAAAGGAAACAATAGCAAAAATAAACTTTTGGGACTTTATCAAGATCAAAAGCTTCTGCACAACAAAGGAAACAGTCAAAAAAAACCAAGGAGGCAACCCATGGAATGGGAGAAGATATTCACAAATGACAATACAGACAAAGGGCTGATATCCAGGATCTATTTAGAACTCCTCAAACTCAACACATACAAAATAGATAATCATGTCAAAAAATGGGCACAAGACATGAATAGACACTTCTCCAATGAAGACATACAAATGGCTAACAGACACATGAAACAATGTTCATCATCACTAGCACCAGGGTGATTCAAATCAAAACCACACTGAGATAACACCTTACACAAGTTAGAATGGCCAAAATTAACAAGACAGTAAACAAAGTGTGTTGGAGAGGATGTGGAGAAAGGGGAACCCTCTTACACTCCCGGTGGGAATGCAAGTTGGTGTAGCCATTATGGAAAACAGTGTGGAGATTCCTTAACAAATTCAAAATAGAGCTTCCCTATGACCCTACAATTGCACTGCTGGGTATTTACCCCAAAGATACAGATGTAGTGAAAACAAGGGCCATCTGTATCCCAATGTTCATAGCAGCAGTGGCCACAGTCACCAAACTGTGGAAAGAACCAAGATGCCCTCCAATGGACAAATGGATAAGGAAGAGGTAGTCCATATATACTATGGAGTATTATGCCTCCATCAGAAAGGATGAATACCCAACTTTTATATCAACATGGATGGGACTGGAGGAGATCATGCTGAGTAAAATAAGTCAAACAGAGAGAGTCAATTATCATATGGTTTCACTTACTTGTGGAGCATAAGGAATAACATGGAGTACACTGGGAGATGGAGAGGAGAAGTGAGTTGGGGGAAACTGGAAGGGGAGATGAACCATGAGAAACTGTGGACTCTGAGGAACTAACTGAAGGTTTTGGAGGGGAGGAGAGTGGGAGTTTGGGTGAGCCTGGTGGTGGGTATTGTGGAGGGCACGTATTGCATGAAGCACTGGGTGTGGTGCATAAAATGAATTCTGGAACACTGAAAAGAAATTTTAAAAAATAACAAAATTTTTTAAAAAGTATAAATAAGAAGTTGATTTATAGGGCCTTGAAATCCTGTTTATAAAAACAAACTTAGCATAATGAGATCAACATGCAATTGCTTAAGACTAAGAACTGTTCCTGGAGAGGGGGCAGTTTCCTTCCACTAATTTCTCACCCTGTCACTTTGACAAGAGCTGTCCTCAATATTTATGCCATGGTTTGCTACCAGGGAAGAATTCCCTGAAAGTAACTTTAGTATGATTCTCTCATTCTTGCTCTAGTTTGTTCTGTTACCCACCATGGGTATAAAAAACCTATTCTGAATATGTAGAGAATTTGTATTCATTTGGAGTCCAAAAGTGGGAAGAAGCAACTAGAATTTTTTTTATTTAAATTTTGTTAGTTAGGGCCCCTAACTAGTTAGTTAGGGTGGCTCTGGTGTTTCAGTGTCTGCCCTCTGCTCAGATCCTAGGCTCCTGGGATTGAGCCCTGCATTGGGCTTTCTGCTTGGTATACAGGGAGAGGGAGGCTTGGTATACAGAGGGAGGCTGCTTCTCCCTCTCCTTCTGCCTGCCATTCTCTCTAATTGTGCACAATCTCTCTCTCCCTCTCTCTTGATGTCAAATAATAATAAATAAGTAAATAAATAAATAAATTCTTTTTAAAAATAAAAAATAAATTTTGTTAGTTAACATACAGTGCAATATTGGACTCTGGAGTGGATTGCAGTGATTCATCACTTAAATACAATACCCATTGCTCATTACAATTGCCCTCCTTAACACCCATCATCTATCTAGCCCATCCCCCATCCACCTCCTTCCATCAACCTTCAGTTTGTTCTCTATCATTAAGAGTCACTTATGGTCTTGTTTCTCCTTTTCTTCCTTTTCCCTCTTTCCATATGTTAATCTGTTTTCTTTCTTAAATTCCACATTGTGTGAGATCATATGGTATTTGTCTTTACCTGAATGACTTATTTCAGTTAGCATAATACATTCTAGTTCCATCCACATCATTGCAAATGGCAAGATTTCATTCTTTTTGATGGCTGAGTAATATTTGTGTGTGTGTGTGTGCACGTGTACTACATCTTCTTTATCCGGTCATCAGTCAATGGACATTTGGGGTCTCTCCATAGTTTGGTTATTGTTGGTAATGCTGCTACAAACATCAAGGTGCATGTATGCCTTGGAGTCAGTATTTTTATATCCCCTGGGTAAATACTCAGTCGTGCAAATGCTGAATCATAGAGTAGTTCTATTTTTACCTTTTTAAAGAACCTCCATACTGTTTTCCAGAGTGGCAGCACCAGTTTGCATTCCCACCAACAGTGCAACAGGGTTCCCCTTTCTCTACATCTTTGCCAACACCTATTTGTTTCTCGTGTTGTTAATTTTAGCCATTCTGACAGCTGTGAGGTAGAATCTCATCATGACTTTGATTTGTATTTCCCTGATGATGAGTGACGTTGAGAATATTTTTATGTGTCTGCTAGCCATCTGAATGTCTTCCTTGGAAAAGCGTCTATACAGAGACAACTAGAAATTTAATTACATGGCATTACTTGCACATTTTACTATCAGATCTAGATATGTTCTAATTTAAATAATGCCTTATACACAGCACTCAACACTGGTTTTCCAGATAAGGACAAAAGATATAAAGAACATTTCAGTCATTTATAGTTGTGAACTATACCACTCAAATATAACCAGTAACTCTGAAGACAGATATTATCTATTGTTGTATAGCAAATTGTCCCAAAACTTATTGGGTAATAAACCAATAAACATTATTAAATAATGTTTATTTAATTGTTTTAATTATTTTATTGTTTATAATAAAACAATGAACATTAATATCTCTTGCAGATTACTGAAGTTGTCCTGGCTCCAGGTCTCTCACAAGGCTGTAGTCAAAATGCAGGTCAAGACTGCAGGGATCTGATGGCTTGATAGGCTGGAGTCATCATGTCTAGTCCACATTGTAGCAGTGAGGAATTAAACTCTACATATTAAAGGGAGGAGTGTCAAATAGTTTGCAGGCATGTCTTAAAAGTATACGTGGTTATAGATAAATGTAAATTACTTTTCAATACTTATAGTTTATTTTAAGGTACAATTTATATGAAGTAAAATTCATAAATCTTACGTGTACAGTTGAGTGACTTTTTACTTGAGTATCTACCTCTGTAACAACCACCTAGATCAAAATATATAATAATTTCATCTCCATCATGTGAATTTCTTTGAATTTTTTATGTCCAGAATCACCACCCTTCAATAAAGACACTTTTGATTCTTCCTTTTTGATTTATAATTTTCATTTCTTTTCTTGACTTTATGTACTACCAGGACCTCCAGTACAAGATTGAATAGAATGTGATGTGAGTGGACATCCTTGTCTTTTTCTTGACTTAGCAGGAATACATTTGATATTTCACCATGTTTATCTCTAGGTAGTTTTATATATAACTTTCATCAGATTGAGGGATTTCTACTCCTAATTTGATCAAGATTTGACATATAATCGTAAATGGAGTCACAAATTGTGATTTTACTACTGCCCATAGCTTTAAACATTAGTCAGGGTATATCTTTTATCTAATTTAGAGAAAAATTATGCCAGATCTACACATGAAAAAAACATTGTGCAGACAGTCTTCAATTTCCACATATATTGATCTCTAAATGTGCATTTGTCAGTTCTTTGGAAATTACAAGACTTTTTCATATGGAAGCTTAATTATGCTTGGTGCTTAATTATAGAGGTCAACTACAAAAGTGTACTGAATCTACCTTAAGTGCAAGCTACAGTCTGTTACTGTTGGGGGTGGTCTTAAGGTTTTGAAGAGAAATGGGAGGGAAAACAGACGAAACCCTCCACCACCAGCAGCAGCATGGGGGAGAGCAATGCTCACCACCACAGTCTCCCAGAACTGCCCCAAAGCCAGATGTGGCTGACATTTGTGAATCAGCATCATGTGAATCAGGGTTCTTTGAACCCTGCCACATGTGGTAAAGAATTTTTAAGTGTCTCAACACACAATTTACATACTTCTAAAAGCAATAAATTTTAGTACTGGCACAAAAACAGGCACATAGACCAGTGGAACAGAGTAGAGAGCCCCCTCAACTTTATGGTCAAATAATCTTCAACAAAGCAGGAAAAATATATACAGTGGAAAAAAGACAGTCTCATCAATAAATGGTGATGGGAAAATTGGACAGGTATCTGTAGAAGAGTGAAACTTGACCATTCTCTTACACCATACAGAAAGATAAAGTCAAAATGGATTAAAAACCTCAACGTGAGACAGGAATCCATCAGAATCCTAGAGGAGAACATAGGCAGTAACCTCTTCAACATCGGCCACAGCAACTTCTTTCAAGATATGCCTCCAAAGGCAAAGGAAACAATAGCAAAAATAAACTTTTGGGACTTCAACAAGATCAAAAGCTTCTGCACAACAAAGGAAACAGTCAAAAAAACCAGGAGGCAACCCATGGAATGGGAGAAGATATTCGCAAATGACAATACAGACAAAGGGTTGATATCCAGGATCTATTTAGAACTCCTCAAACTCAACACATACAAAACAGATGATCATGTCAAAAAATGGGCACAAGACATGAACAGACACTTCTCCAATGAAGACATACAAATGGCTAACAGACACATGAAACAATGTTCATCATCACTAGCCATCAGGGTGATTAAAATCAAAACCACACTGAGATAACACTTTACACAAGTTAGAATGGCCAAAATTAACAAGACAGTAAACAAAAGTGTGTTGGAGAGGATGTGGAGAAAGGGGAACCCTCTTACACTGCTGGTGGGAATGCAAGTTGGTGTAGCCATTATGGAAAACAGTGTGGAGATTCCTTAACAAATTCAAAATAGAGCTTCCCTATGACCCTGCAATTGCACTGCTGGGTATTTACCCCCAAAGATACAGATGTAGTGAAAACAAGGGCCATCTGTATCCCAATGTTCATAGCAACAGTGGCCACAGTCACCAAACTGTGGAAAGAACCAAGATGCCCTCCAATGGACGAATGGATAAGGAAGATGTAGTCCATCTATACCATGAGTATTATTATGCCTCCATCAGAAAGGATGAATACCCAACATTTGTATCAACATGGACAGGACTGGAAGAAATTATGTTTTGTGAAATAACTCAAGCAGAGAGAGTCAATTATCATATGGTTTTACTTACTTGTGGAGCATAAGGAATAACATGGAGGACACTGGGAGATGGAGAGGAGAAGTGAGTTGGTGGAAATCAGAGGGGAGACAAACCATGAGAGACTGGACTCTGAGAAACAAACTGAGGGTTTTGGAGGGGAGTGGGGGAGGTTGGGTGAGCTTGATGGTGGATATTATGGAGGGCACATGTTGCATGGAGCACTGGGTTGTGCATAAACAATGAATGGAAAGAAATAAAATGAAAAAAAAATAAAAGCAATAAATTTTAAAATGAGACCATTTGAATAGCGCTGACAAAATGTTCTCAAATTTATTGTCATATTTACTCTTCAGAGAAGTCCTGCGAGGTCAACATCAACATTATAGAGAGGCCACTGATGCTTAGAAACATTCAGTGACTTGCCCAAGATCTCCCGGCTTGTAAGGACTGCACCCAGGACCTGATCCAAGACTCAGGACATGCAATCTTTTTGCTGCATTGTTTTGGTAACTGATTTCCTGGCAACTTTTAATATTTTTTAATTGCTGCAGTGGGAGTATTCATCCTTAAGGTAACTTTAATGTTACCTTTTTTAGCAGAAATTGAAGGAAGTGTTTTAGATTCCCAACTCTTGATCATGGCGCACTTAGCCATTTGGTTGAACAAATTAAATGAATCCTTTCTTCCTCCTTCATCACATTTTAAGAATCCTGCTTCAGACACCCAGGTATGAGAGTGTAAAAAACTGATAAGAGAATAATTCTATAATTTGGCAATTACTCTAAGTACAACCCAAATATAATGAATGAAAATCATTCAGTGTTATAATTTCATTCATGTCATCATATCTGTTTCCCTCTTTTTTTCTTTTAAGATTTTATTTATTTATTTGACAGACAGAGATCACAACTAGGCAAGAAGCAGGCAGAGAGAGAGGAGGAAGCAGGCTCCCTGCTGAGCAGAGAGCCTGATGTGGGGCTCGATCACAGGACCCTGGGATCATGACCTGAGCTGAAGGCAGAGGCTTTAACCCACCGAGCCACCCAGGCACCCTCTGTTTCCCTATCTTGGGCACTGTTAGAGCCGTGACTAATTCTTCAGATAACAAGTCTCAGTTTGCTAATGCTTCCTAATGCAGATGTTGTCATCATCTTTGTTTTTCAAATTAAAAATGAAAACCACACAGAGAAAACACACAAGGACACTGTAGCACATTTTAGATGTCAGACTGATTTTCGTAGTAAGTGGTAGTCTACAGTGCTGTTTGAGGGCCTCCTTTTGATACCAGATAAGCAAGCAGTGGTGAGAAAGGTGAGGATGTCTCAAGTGTCCATTTAGAGTGAAAGTCTTATTTACCAAGGATGCTCACCTGAGGAGACAGAAGAGAATGGCATCAGGGTGCAGAGGGACCTGGTGTGCTATCACTGGGTGAACCTGAGGTTTCTGAGGTGACTGCAGATCTACTGGTCAGAGGGCACGTGGCGGGGCTGGATGTATGTCAGGGAGGCTGTGGGGTACAGACCCAGCACGGATAGCAAAGGGTGCTCTCAGTGTTTCATAATAAGTGGTGGCCTCTGAGGAAGACAGACTCACATTTTCTCAAGGTTTTCTATCTGTATCAGATGCACTCCGTGTCAAATATGAAAGGGCATCTTTCCAAAGCCCATTAATACTAGTTTTGTTTGTTCTGTAAACAAGGACTAAAGACTCCAAAGTCATTTTGGATTTGGATTCTGAATGTTTGAGTAGAGATGATTCCTCTGTTTTTATTACTATCATTCTTAAATCATTGATTGGGTCATCCCATGAATCATGAGAGTTCATAGCAAAGATTGAGTTTTCCAAAAGTTGAAGCGAGATTTGCATCTGGCTTTCACCTCCTTAATTTTCTGGGAAGAAGATCTAAACAGTTGGTAGGTAGGTTTTAGAAGGCCATTTCAGGGCTCTAGATAGCCTGAAATCTCTCTCTCTCTCTCTCTCTCTTTTTTTTTTTTTTTTTTTCATTTCAATTCCTCCAAGCATTTATATTGAGGTGTCCCTGCCATGGCTTTTATGATTATCTATCTAGGTTTCAGAGAGCTTCCCTGTCCAAAATGCAGTCAGGCATAAATCACTTCACACAAGCAGAAGGGTGACAAGTACCCCAACTCCCTACCCCAGGAGGATCAGAGAATGAACCCTAAGGAGGATTTGGTCCTTACTGGGCATTCATCACAGAAGAGTCTGTCCTTTTGTCATTCCCTGACTGGTAATTTCTTGAGTTATTTACTTTATTTTTTATTTTTAAAGATTTTATTTATTTATTCAATGACAGAGATCACAAGTAGTCAGAGAGGCAGGCAGAGAGGAGGAATCAGGCTCCCTGCTGAGCAGAGAGCCCAATACAGGGCTTGATCCCAAGACCCTGGGATCATGACCTGAGCTGAAGGCAGAGGCTTTAACCCATTGAGCCACCCAAGTGCCCCAATTACTTTCTTTTTTAAACAAGATCTCTATAACATGTCAGAAGAAATGAATTTCAGACTCTTCCACCAGACATTTTTTCAAGTGCTTTCCAATAAAATTTTCATCGTTTATCAAACTTTCATCTATTTTCAGTTTGTAGACTTCTCCAAACTCCAGTTTACATTTTTGCAATGCTCTATTTTTGTCCTTTGAGATAATGCTTTCAGAGCTTTGTCATTCTGCTCTGAGGGCTTACTCATATCAAAAGAATTAATGTCATTACTCATATCAAAAGAATTAATGTCGGGCACCTGGGTGGCTCAGTGGGTTAAGCTGCTGCCTTCGGCTCAGGTCATGATCTCAGGGTCCTGGGATCGAGCCCCACATTGGGCTCTCTGCTCCACAGGGAGCCTGCTTCCCCTTCTCTCTCTGCCTGCCTCTCTGCCTGCTTGTGATCTCTCTCTGTCAAATAAATAAATAAAATCTTTTTTTTTTTTAAAGAATTAATGTCAAGGGAGGCAAGGTTCTGGTTGTTTAATTTGGAAAGGCTCGTTGTTTTTCATGCTTGAGGTCCTGCTTGAGACAGGTTTATCAAGTTCCTACATGTGATTTCTTATGCCTCTTCTACCTGAGTACAAAAGTAGGTGTCAGGGGCACCTGGGTGGCTCAGTGGGTTAAGCCTCTGCCTTCGGCTCAGGTCATGATCTCCGGGGTCCTGGGATCGAGCCCCACATCGGACTCTCTGCTCAGCGGGGAGCCTGCTTCCTCCTCTCTCTTTCTCTGCCTGCCTCTCTACATACTTGTCATCTCTGTCTGTCAAATAAATAAATAAAATGTTAAAAAAAAACAAAAGTAGGTGTCAGTAATCATTTTATCAAATACACTGACTCAGTACTTTAATAAAGACTAATATAGGTATGTTAAGACCTAAATATTTTCCTACTCTATTACTTTGCTGTTTAATTTATAGTTAAGGAGCAGAATGAAAAAGAGTAATATAGGGTCACATAGTAAAGAAAGTGGTTAAACTCTGGCATGGGAAACCTCTCAGTAAACATTTTAAAAGGGCATAGAGTAAGACTAAATGATGCAGAGCAAAAAACCACAGGCTTTGATTTTTTCCATTGCTTCTTATCTCTTTCCGTTATTTACTGTTTGGACCTCCTTAGTGAAGGGGTTTTGTTCTGTACCTAATTCTCATTCATCCATAATTTCACAATAGTTAAGTCAGAAATATTTTTATATTAACATACGATGTATTATTTGCTTCAGGGGTACAGGTCTGTGAATCATCAGTCTTACACAATTCGCAGCACTCACCATAACACACACCCTCAGAAATGTCTTTTTTTTTAAAGATTTTATTTATTTATTTGACAGACAGAGATCACAAGTAGTCAGAGAGGCAGGCAGAGAGGGAGGAAGGGAAGCAGGCTCCCCGCTGAGCAGAGAACCTGATGCGGGGTTTGATCCCAGGACCCTGGGATCATGACCTGAGCCGAAGGCAGAGGATTTAACCCACTGAGCAACCCAGGTGCCCCCACCCTCAGAAATGTCTTAAGTGAGAAAAGCTCATGTCTATTTAGATTTCTAATCATTCCACAGAATTTGAGCTTCATATAATTTGAGAGTCTCCTATTACCTACTACTCTGAGTGTTCTTTAATCACTAATAATGGCTCACTAAATGTCAAATTTTCATCTAGTGATTTATGTTCTTGTTTCACAGATTTTCTTAATCACCTTTACATAAATCCAAGAAATATCAAATTGAAGTATTGGATGTTTTGGAAGATTTACCATTAGTTTACAATCTCTTCTGATAAAACCTGAAGTGCTCAATCAATTGAAGCTGTATGTTTGTCACAGGACCCTGCCTTAGAAGAGACCATGTTTCCATGCCAATAGATGCAAAAGAATCCACCTACTTCCTAGGAATGAGTGTTCAGCAGCAAGAAAATGTGTTACTCTCTTAGCCTTTCCCATAGCTTCAAATATACTAGTTACAAATAATAACACGTTATCTTTTCCGCTTTATTTTTTTATTGAAGTATAATTGACATACATCATATTAGTTTAGGTTGTACAACAAAATTATCACCTGTCACAATACAAAGTTATAAAAAAAATTTTTCTATGATCAGAACTTTTAAGATTTACTTTCTTAGCACCTTTAAAATTTGCAATACAATAATATTGACTATAGTCATCATGGTATACATTACCTCTCCATAACTTAATTATTTCATAGCTGGAAGTTTGTACCTCTTGATCTCCTTCACCCATTTCATCCATTCTCCCAACTCCCTTCCCTCTAGCAATCTGGTTTCTTTTGTATCTATGAGTTTGGTTTCATTTTGTTTTGTGTGTTCATTAGTTCTAGTTTTTATGTTCCACATATAGGTAAATCATATGGTATTTGTCTTTCTCTGTCTGAGTTATTTCACTTAGCATAATGCTCTCAAAGTCAATCCATATTGCAAATGACAAGATTTTATTCTTTTTTATGGCTGAGTAGTATTCCATTTTATACGTGTGTGTGTGTGTGTGTGTGTGTGTGTGTGTGTGTATATATATCACATCGTCTTTATCCATTCATCCATTGGTGAACATTTAGGTTGTTTTCATATCTTGGCTATTTTAAATAATGCTGCAAGAAACATAGGGACACATACACTTATTCAAATTACTATTTTTATTTGCTTCAGATAAATACTCAGAAGTGAATTTGCTGGATTGTATAGTAATTTTTTTTTAATTTTTGAGGGACCTCCATATTGTCTTTCATAGTAGTTGTACCAATTTACATTCCTACCAACAGTGCACAAGAGTTTCCTTTACTCCACATCCTCACCAACACTTGTCATTTCTTGTACTTTTGATAATACCCATTCTGATAGGTGTGATGTGATATCTTATTGTGTTTTTTATTTGCATTTCCCTTTTGATAGGGGATGTTGTGCACATTTTCATATACCTTTTGGCTGTTTATGTATCTTTAGAAAATCTCTACTCATGTACTTCACATCCATTTTTGAATTGGATTGTTTTGGTTTTGTTTGCTATCGAGCTGTTTGAATTCTTTATGTATTTTGAATTTAACCCATTAACAAATATATGGTTGAAAATATTTTCTATCATTCCACAGGTTGCCTTTTCATTTTCATTTTAGATGCCCAGTAAGGGCAGTCCAACACAGTCCCTGGCATTCCAATCAGAATACATGTGCCTGATGTCTCAGCCACAAACCAGACATCACACGTGGAATTAAACTCCACAAGCCCAATCTACCGTCTAATTTGGCAGCACCTATACCATTCATTTCTCTGGAGATGTGGTTCTCAATCCTTGTGCCTTCCAAGGGAAATTTGGCAATGTCTGAAATCATCTTTGGTGGTCACAATTGGGGAGGTACTAGAGATGTTACTAAACACCGTACAATACAGGAGATGGCTCCCACAACAGAGAAATATCTCAGTGAGATGGCTCTTTTAGCTCTGCAACTGCATGCTGCCCACCCAACTCTCATCTGCCACGTGCAAACTGAGGGCGAAGCCCTGCAGACAAATGAGTGCACACTGACAGTGTCAATCCTTTGACTTTGGTCTTCCATATTGTGTTGACTATTCTGTGTCTTTTGCCTCTCTATATAAACTTTAGAATCAGTTTGTAAATATGAACAAAGGAACTTTTGAGATTTTTTATTGGAATTATATTGAATTTATTAACCAAGTTGGGAATAACTAACATTTTGAAAGTATTAGTCAACACTGAGTTCATATTTAGTTGGCGACATGAAAATTTTGTTAAAAGACCAAATGACTATTATTGATTTAAACAGGTAAAGTAAAAGACCTGAAAAATATACAAACTAGATAATTGTCTTTCCAAATAATCAAGAGTTTATGTATTAGATAAGGAATAGAAGGTGCACATCTTAGTAATGACACACATTTAGAACACTTGGAAAATATATTAACAAAATGTGGTGAATAAGGCATGGATTAGAGTAGGAAGACCATCAGAAAGAATCATTTGTGTTGGTATCAAGTTGTTGTAAAATAAATGAATTAAATCAGAAAATTCAAAAATCCCTCCATTTTTTTTTATTTCAGTAGAACATTCTTTACTGTATTTCACTTGCAGTAGCATTCAAGGGTGGGAAAAAAAAGATCAAGGCTATTCATTTCAATGAATATTGAAATGAGCTGTTTCATTCGCTGTTAAAAATAATCTTTGAGTATTAAAATGAGCTGCTTCATTTGTTGTTAGTAATACTCTTTAAAGGATTTAGTATAGAAAAGTGACAGCTCAGTAAAGTTTTAATCTGTATATGTGGGTTTCATTTAAGTATGATGCTGTCTCTACCCCCCCCCATTTACATAGTAAATAAAAGTTGACTATGAGGATACCAAATAGTAAACCAAGATACTGGCCTACTGTGAAATACAAAAGCCCTTAAAAAAATTAAAAATATGAACACTTCACTTGCCAAATTAACAAACTGAGAGAATGAATGAGTATGGTTGATAATATTAACTCATAAAAAGTATCAATAATCAACAATTAAGATTGTACACTTACACAAATTTGGATTAAAAATCAACACTAAGGGTGCCTGGATGACTCAGATGGTTAAATATCTGCCTTCAACTCAGGTCATGACCAGGGATTGAGCCCCATTACAGGCTCCTTAATCAGTGGAGAGTCTGCTTCTCCCTCTGCCTCTGCCTCTCTCCCTGCTTGTGTGTGCACACTCTCTTTCTCTCTTAAAAGAATAAGTAAAATCTTAAAAAAATATTAAACAGAGGCTTTTGATCTTGATGAAGTCCCCAAAATTTATTTTTGCTTTTGAGTCCTTTGCCTTTGGAGACATGTCTTGAAAGAAGTTGCTGTGGCCAATGTCAAAGAAGTTACAGCCTATGTTCTCCTCTAGGATTCTGATCGATTCCTGTCTCACGTTGATGTCTTTTATCCATTTCAAGTTTATCTTTGTGTATGGTGTAAGAGAATGGTCAAGTTTTATTCTTCTACACATAGCTGTCCAATTTTCCCAGCACCATTTATTGAAGAGATGGTCTCTTTTCCACTGTATATTTTTTCCAGCTTTGTCGAAGATTAGTTGACCATAAAGTTGAGGGTCCATATCTGGGCTCTCTACTCTGTTCCACTGATCTATGTGTCTGTTTTTGTGCCAGCACCATGCTGTCTTGGTGATCACAGCTTTGTAGTAAAGCTTGAAATCAGACAATGTGGTGCCCCAGTTTTGTTTTTCTTTTTCAACATTTCCTTAGCAATTTGGGGTCTCTTCTGGTTCCATACAAATTTTGGGATTATTTGCTCCAGCTCTTTGAAAAATGCCTGTGCAATTTTGATCGGAATGGCATTGAAAGTATAGATTGCTCTAGGCAGTATAGACATTTTAATAATGTTTATTCTTCTGATCCATGAGCATGGAATGGTCTTCCATCTTTTTGTGTCTTCTCCAATATCTTTCATGAAAGTTCTGTAGTTCCTTGAGTACAGATCCTTTACCTCTTTGGTCTTCCATCTTTTTGTGTCTTCTTCAATATCTTTCATGAAAGTGTTCTGTAGTTCCTTGAGTACAGATCCTTTACCTCTTTGGTTAGGTTGATCCCCAGGTATCTTATGGTTCTTGGTGCTATAGTAAATGGAATCATTTCTCTAATTTCCCCTTCTGTATTTTCATTGTTAGTGTAAAAGAAAGCAGCTGATTTCTGTACATTGATTTTGTATCCTGCCACATTACTGAATTGCTGTACGAGTTCTAGTAGTTTGGGGGTGGAGTCTTTGGGTTTTCCATGTAAAGTATCATGTCATCTGCAAGAGAGAGAGTTTGACTTCTTCCTTGCCAATTTGAATACCTTTTATTTCTCTTCATCATCTGATTGCCGTGGCTAGGACTTCTAATACTATGTTGAACAAGAGTGGCGAGAGTGGGCATTCTTGTTGTGTTCCCAATCTCAAAGGGAAGACTGTCAGCTTTTTCCCATTGAGGGTAATATTCGCTGTGGGTTTTCCATAGATAGATTTTATGAAGTTAAGGAATGTTCCCTCTGTCCCTATACTTTGAAGCGTTTTCATCAGGAACAGATGCTGCATCTTGTCAAATGCTTTTTCTGCATCAACTGAGAGGACCATGTGGTTCTTGTCTCTTCTCTTATTGATTTGTTCTATCACATTGATTGATTTGCAAATGTTGAACCACCCCTGCATCCCAGGGATAAATCCCACCTGGTCATGGTGGATAATCTTTTTAAAGATTTTATTTATTTATTTGACAGAGAGAGATACAAGTAGGCAGAGAGGCAGGCAGAGAGAGTGAGAGGGAAGCAGGCTCCCTGCCGAGCAGAGAGCCCGATGCGGGACTCGATCCCAGGACCCCGAGATCATGACCTGAGCCGAAGGCAGCGGCTTAAACCACTGAGCCACCCAGGCGCCCCTGGATAATCTTTTTAATGTACTGTTGGATCCTATTAGTTGGGATCTTATTGAGAACCTTAGCATCCAGATCAATAAAGGAAAGCATCTGCACAATAAAGGAAACAGTCAACAAAACAAAGAAGCAACCCACAGAATGGGAAAAGATATTCATAAATGACAATACAGACAAAGGGCTGATATTCAAGATCTATAAAGAACTCCTCAAAATCAATACACACAAAACAGATAATCATGTCAAAAAATGGGCATATGAGTGAAATAAGTGAAGCAGAGAGAGTCAAGTATCATATGGTTTCACTTATTTGTGGAGCATAACAAATGACATGGAGGACATTGGGAGATGGAGAGGAGAAGGAAGTTGAGGGAAATTGGAAGGGGAGGCGAATCATAAGAGACTATGGACTCTGAAAAACAACCTAAGGGTTTTGAAGGGGCGGGGGTGGTGGGTAATAGGGAGGGCACGTATTGCATGGAGCACTGGGTGTTTTGCAAAAACAATGAATACTGTTACACTGAAAAAATAAATTAATTAATTTTTTTAAATGGGCATAAAACATGAACAGAAACTTCTCCAATGAAGACATACAAATGGTAACAGACACATGAAAAAATATTCATCATCATTAGCCATCGGGGAGATTCAAATCAAAACCACACTGAGATACCACCTTACACTAGTTAGAATGGCCAAAACTAACAAGACAGTAAACAACTTGTGTGTTTTGGGGGGATGTGGAGAGAGGGGAAACCTCTTACACTGCTGGTGGGAATGCAAGTTGGTGCAGCCACTTTGGAAAACAGTGTGGAAATTCCTTAAGAAATTCAAAATAGAGCTTCCCTATGACCCTGCAATTGCACTTTGGGGTATTTACCCCAAAGATACAGATGTAGTGAAAACAAGGGACATCTGTATCCCAGTGTTCATAGCAGCAGTGGCCACAGTCGCCAAACTGTGGAAAGTTTGATGAATGGATAAGGAAGATGTGGTCCATATTTTATTTCAATGAAATCTCCTGATTAAGAGGAAAGCACATTTTTTTATTTTATAAAGTGTTTAAAGGGATGTTGGTTTAAGTATCATTAAAATGTCTATACTACCCAAAGCAATCTACACATTTAAAGAAATCCTTATGGAAAACCAATAGCATTTTTCACAGAGCTGGAACATAATCCTAAAATTTGTATGGAACCACAAAAGACCCTGAATAGCAAACAAACAAACAAACAAAAAACCCTGAAAAAGAAAAACAAAGCTGGAGGCATCACAATTTCAGACTTCAAGTTATATTACAGTAGTGATCAAGATAGTATGGTACTGGCACAAAAATAGACACAGAGATCACTAGAACAGAGTAGAAAACATAGAAATGAACCCACAATGATATAGTCAATTAATCTTCCAAGGAGCAGGAAAGAATATCCATCCACTGGGGAAAAGAGTCTCAACAAATGGTGTTGGGAAAACTGGACAGCCATACACAAAAGAATGAAACTGGGCCATTCTCCTACATCATACAAAAAATAAGCCCAAAATGGATGAAAAACCTAAATGTGAGACAGAAATCCATCAAAATCCTAGAGGAGAGCACAGGCAGCAACCTCTTTGACATTAGCTTTAGCAACTTCTTGCTAGACATGTCTCCAGAGGCAAGAGAAACAAAAGCAAAACTGAACTATTGGGACTCTATCAAGATAAAATTTTTTCACAGCAAAGGAAACAGTTAACAAAATGAAAAGTCAACCACAGAATAAGGGAATGTATTTGCAAATGACATATCAGATAAAGGACCAATATATAAAATCTTTAAAGAACTTCTCAAACTCAACACCCACCAAACAAGTCAAGAAATGAGCAGAAGACATGAACAGGCATTTCTCCAAAGAAGACATACAAATGGGTTATAGGCACATGAAAAAAAATGCATCAACGTCATTCAGCACGAGGGAAATACAAATACAAACCACAATGAGATACCACCTCATACTGGTCAGAACAGCTAACGTGAACAACTCAGAAAAGAACGGATGTTGGCTAAGATGCAAGGATTCCCACTGTTGGTGGGAATGCAAACTCATGCAGCCACTTTGGAAAGAAGTATGTAGGTTCCTCAAAAAAAGTTAAAAATAGAACTACCCTATGACCCAGCAATTGCACTAGTAGGTATTTATCCAAAGGACACAAACATGGTGATTCAAAGGAGCACATACACCCCAATATTTATAAAAGCTAAGTCCATAATAGCTAAAATATGGAAAGATCCCAGAGCTTTATCCATTCATCTGTCAAGATAATGAATGGATAAAGAAGAGGTGGTATATTTACACAATGGAATATTATTCAGCCATCAAAAAGAATGAAATCTTGCCATTTGTGACAACATGGATGGAGCTAGAGAGTATTAAGCTTAGTGAAATAAGCCAGACAGGGAAAGACAAATACCATATTATTTCACTCATATGTGGATTTTAAGAAAGAAAACAAAGAGAGAGGTAAAACAGGAAACAGACTTTTAACTATGGAGAAGAAACTGATGGTTACCAGAGGGGAAGTAGGTGGGGGGATGAGTTAAATGGGTGATGGGTATTAAGGAGGGTACTTGTGATGAGAACTGGGTGTTGTATGTAAGGTTGAATCACTATATTGTATATCTGAAACTAATATTACACTATATGTTAACTAACTGGAATTTAAACAAAAACCAAAAAAGGGATGGTGGATTAATTAAAAGAATAGAAAAAAAAATTGGAAATAGAATAGAAATCTAAGTCAGTCCTGTATTCATGAGTAACTACTGTTTATCAACACTTTTCAGTAAACAAATAACATTCTCCTTTGCATTTCCTTCTCTGTGGGCTCAGAAAAACATTGTGGAATTGCATTTTTCACAACTCTAACTTTGTGGCATTTTTGCCCTTTATATTACACACACACACACACACACGCACAAACACACAGACAAAAATTGTATTTCAATTTCAAATTGTCCTGTCAAGTGCCTCATCTCTGGTCAGAATATCTGGAATCATACTCAACATAAAGAGGCTTTCAGAATGCAAGCTCTGAGCAGTTTTACAGGGATGACTGAGCTATAACAGGAAGAAACACTTTGGATATTAGCTCTTAGTTAGTGGTGGTCTTATCTATTAACTGTTAAACTTATAATGGAATACATATTTTAGAAGAACATGGGGATTAGGGGCCATCCTCCACATAAATCCGTGTTTAACTTTAGACTCGCCAAAAACAAAACCACTAATAGTCATTGAATTAACATGTATTTTGTATATGTATTGTATACCATATTCTTATAATAAAGTAAGTTAGAAATTATTATTTAGAAAGTTATAAGGAAGAGAAACTACATTTAAAGTACTGTACTGTATTTATCACAAAATTTGGGTGTAAGTGGCCTGCATGGTTCCAATATGTATTGTTCAAGCATCAACTGTATATGATTTTGAACCTTAGTTTTCACA
This sequence comes from Meles meles, assembly GCF_922984935.1. Lineage (NCBI taxonomy): Eukaryota > Metazoa > Chordata > Mammalia > Carnivora > Mustelidae > Meles > Meles meles. Next base: position 64,894,184 of record NC_060076.1, read on the forward strand.
TCTTAAAATTGCAATAATCATAGCTTGTACCTCATAAGATTGTTGAGTATTAATAAGAAATAATATATAAAATACCTAAAACAATATGAGTAGAAACACATGTCAGGGCCTGCTTCTTGTGGAAATGTTTTTGGTGTAACAAATACTGGGGTAATTCTGGGGACAATGGAGCAGTCTACATGAAGTCACGGCTATTTTGAAATACTGGGGCCTGTGAAGGCCATCTCATATTTTTCCTCCCTCTGCTTTCAAGCCCTCTGTACAACCATGAGAGCTTGATTTCTTTTACCTGAGTAACTTCACTGTGACTCTTATTTCTCTGTATGCTCTCCTTGTTAAAGAGGGGCCTGTCACAAATGTCACCAGCTAAAACAGGTTCAGCATGTGCCATCCCAAGCTGTACACCACACAACTAAGCCTTTCCATGAAACTGTGAGTATATTCGATAACTCATTCTCATGGGCACCTTCCTAAATACACTGGCTGTGCTACTGGCAATTGCCATTCTGGAAGACATGCTCAAAATTACTGCTTAAGAAAACAAGACATCACTGGGCTTGCCCAAAATAAAACATATAGTTGCTAAACCCTTGCACTTCAACTTTTTTTTTTTTTACTTTTTAATTTATTTGAGAGAGAGAGAGCAAAAGAGCACAAGTAGGGGGAGGGGCAGAGGCTGAGGGAGAAGCAACCTCCTCACTGAGCATGGATCCTGATGCAGGGCTCAATCCCAGGACCCTGGGATCATGACCTGAGCCAAAGGCAGATGCTTAACCAACTGAGCCACCCAGGTGCCCCAAGCCTTGCACTTTACAGCTGCTCAACAGCTAATTCCTCAACAGCTGCTGAAGGGAACACACCTGAAGTAATTTGCATCTATCTCCTAAATAAGCTTTTAATCAAAAGTAATTTGGTGTGAGGCATATTGAAATACCTTGCCTTTGCAGTGGGTGAGATTATCCATATGTCTATGTGATATATGCTCTTATGCAGTGTTTTACAACACTTACAAGTGAATTAGCAGGTAGGCCACTTGTTTGTATTCTCACAGTGCCAGAGCTGGAGGGTTTATTATATCTATGATTGCTAGATTGTGGTTTAGTATGATTTTTCTTTGGTTATTACTATTGCAAAAGATACTGTTTATCAAATAGAAAAGTGGTCTTGAAATGATGTATGTCAATATCATTAAGATGCCATCTAGGATGTCATTCGTAAACCTAGATGAGCGTTTACCCAGCCCTCGCTGCTCAAGGGCCTGTGGTTCATATGCCAGCAGCACTGACATCACATCAGAGTGTGTTAGAAATGCAGACTTTCAGGCACCACCCAGACTGAATAAGAACCTACACCAAAATTTCCAGATAATTTATATGCATATTAATGCTTGAGAAGCACTGTCTTCAACCACCTGGGTTTAAACATTTTTGGAGCCATTCTTCCAGATGCTTTCACTAACAGGAACTAATTCAATCCTCAAAACAACCTAGTAGGGCAGATATTATTATCCACATTTCACAGTAATAAAAGGAGACTTAGCAAGATTTACCTGTGCAGGGTAGAAGGGCTGACACATGGAGGATCAAAAGTCAACCCAGGCTTCTGAGAGGTTCTCCTTCTGCCTATGGATCAGAATAACCTTGGGATTTTTTTAAAAATCAGTTGCCTATGTCCCGTTGACCTACTGAATTAGAATCTCCAGGAACTAGGTTGTTGACATCTGTTTATTAAATATTTCCTAGCCTTATGCAGTTTATCTAAGGATCTGTATACAGGAGCCATCCAGTTCAAAGAAAGCTAGATTTTAAATTGCGATAACATTTGATATGGCAGCTTTCACTCTTTGGTTAGGAGATTTAAAAGCATATGTTCTGTTCCCACACATCCCTGCACTGAGAGGTCTAGAAAGTAGGAACTGACTGAGACACTGTGTGCACTAAGGGCCCAGCACAGTGTCTCTCCCAGCAAGTGCTAGGTCTTTGCTAAGTGATGGTCTCCAGTGGCCCTCATTCTACATGGCTTCCCTGCAGCCACTGACACTGTTGACCCACCCTCTCCTTTCAGAATACTCTCCAATCTGGGCCTCTGAAATAACCCCAATCCTGATTTCCCTACTCTCTCTCTCTGATCTAGCCCTGCCTCATCTACTACCTTCTTTGAGGATCCTCCTTCAATACCTACCATGACATGCGGGCCTCACCAACACTGAGTCCTGGCTCCTCCTCTCATCAACCTGAGATTTCTTCAACCATATGATCCTTTTTTGTTGTTGTTGTTATTTTTAAGGTTTTATTTATTTATTTGACAGAGAGAGAGTATGCATGAGAATGGGTGGGGCAGAGGGAGAGGAAGAAGCAGGCTCTACACTGAGCAGTGATCCCAGGACCCTGGGATCATGACCTGAGCTGAAGGTAGATGCTTAACTGACTGAACCATCCAGGCACCCTGATTATCCCTCTTTATTTTTTTTAATATTTTATTTGAAAGAGAGAGGGAGAGAATGCAGGAGCAGGGGAAGAGACAGAGAGAGAGGGAGAAGCAGGTGCCTGCTAAATAGGAAGACTGATGTGGGTCTTGGTCCCAGGATTCTGGGATCACTACCTGAGCCAAAGGCAGGCACTCAACCAACTGAGCCATCCAGGCACCCTGATGATCCTCCTTTAAATCTCAAAGCTGGACCTCACTTCTACCTCAAAACTAGACGTCCACCTGAGTAACTCAGTTTTTCAGTGAGGTGACCCCGAATCTTAGGTTCCTTGCATGCAGTTTCTATGTCAATCCAACCAAAATGGAATCCCTGATCTTTCTTCCTTAACCTGTTTTTTTGCCTTGTGTTTTCTATATCCATGAATGGTACTACCATCTATCTGGTGTACAAGGCAGTCACCTAGGAATTTTCTATAACACCTCTCCCTTCCTTGTTTTCCTATATTTAATCTAATTGTAATCTGTTACCTATCATTTTTACCTTTTATTTTTTTTAAGATTTCATTTGTTTATTTGAGAGAGAGATCACAAGTAGGCAGAGAGGCAGACAGAGAGAGAGGAGGAAGCAGGCTCCCCGCTGAGCAGAGAGCCCAATGTGGGGCTTGATCCCAGGACCCTGAGATCATGACCTGAGCAGAAGGCAGAGGCTTAAACCAACAAGCCACCCAGGTGCCCCTCAATTTTACCTTCTAAATATCACTCCAACATGTTCACCTGGTGTTCACTGTCACCACTACTACCACCTTGGTCCAAGCTGCAATCTGTAATCATCTCTTGCATGGACTCCTACAATGAGCTTCTGAATTCTGCTCTCTACATTTGTTCTGACTTCTCTAATCCCTCCCCTACTCTATTGTAGGTAGCCTCTAAAATGGCCTGCAGTGATTCCTGCCGGCTAGTGAATACCCTGTGTAATACCCTGCTCTTGAGTGTGGGCTGCATTAGGTGACCTGCTCCTGTGGGTAGAATATGGCAAAGGTGATGAGATGTGACATCTGAGATTAGGTTACAGAAAGATTGAATTCTCCCTCTTTACTTCCCCAGTCTGGAAAAATCAAACTGTTGTATTTTGCATAGCCCTATGGATAGGCCCCACCTGGCAATAAACAGATGTCTCCAGCCAACAGCCAGTGAAGACCTGAAGCCTGACAAGTCACATGAGTAAGTTTGGATTTGTATCCTCCCCTAGACAGGCCCTGAGATATCCACAGCCCTCGCTGACTTGGTTTATAGCCTTGTGGGAGAAACTGAGAGGCAGCGGAACTACTTAAACCATGCTCAAATTCCTATAATAATATTGCTTATTTTAAGTCATACTGATTTATTATACAGCAATAGGTAACTGAAAAACCTATCATGCCATCCACTGATTTACTTCAAAACCACATATTCTTTAAGAATAAAGACAAAAACCCTTAAGGCCTTTCTGATCTGCAATGTGCAGACTTCATCACCTCACCTAACACCAGGCCCCTCTGCTTCCATTGTTCTGGACATCTCATTGTCTTACAGGTTTTTGAAGTTCAACTCCCTCTCAGTACAAGGCCTTTGCACATGCCTCTCTGGATCCTTTCAAGTTTTAGCAAAAGTGTCATTTCCTGTGAGAAGTCTTAACTAATTCTGCTCTTACAGACTTGTTCCACTGGTAAATGTTCCTTGACTTTACAGGACTGATTAGTTGACCTCGATATGTAGTTATATACCCATGTTTGGAACTATTTCACTAAGGTCTACCTTCCTCACTAAACTGTAAGTTCTAGAAGAACAGGAACCATGTAGTGGGCCCCATATATGTTTATGTCACCTTCATCTTCCCAATATTGGCAAAACAAATTTCTCAATAAGAGTCTAATAAAGGGGGAGTCAAGATGGCAGGGAAGTAGGAAGAAGCACATTTTCAACCTGTACCCTAAAGTGAGCTGATTACCTACCAGGGAACTCTGACCACCCATGAAATCAGCCTGAGATCAGAGTTATACGTGTCTGGATCTCTACAGGAGCAGAAGATGCCAGTGGCAGGTAAAGCACAGTGGGAACATCAGACTGATATCGGAAGATAAACAAAAGGGGGAGGGAGCCACCAGAGGTGACCCATTGGAAAGTAATACCCCAATACAAGAGTGCCCTGCCTCTGGGGATGAGCATTAATTTGGAGTCTGGTTGAAAGCACTCAAAAAACAAAGAGCAAAGGATTGCAGGGGGAAAATAGTGGGAATCTGGGCGGTTAGGGACAGGGACTTAAGTCCCTGGACCCAGGACAGCCTCCCCTGGCACTGAGCCAGAGAGAGTGTGGCAGAGAAATCAGGTCTTGGTCGCTGAGCTGCCAGTGCACCTGAACACCAGCACACCTGAGAATGAGTGGGGCCCAGCTCCCGTGAGGGGCTGGGAGCCTGGCCAGACAGCAATCCTGAAACGAGTGCATCCCACACCCTCCCTTGGGAGAGGTGCTCATAGGCATTAGCCTGGAGCTCTGGCATCCAGAAAAACCAGACATTCCCAGCCTGGGACAGCAGGAAAATCTCAGTGTGTAATCTCTGCTTGGAACCTCTCTGGCGGTCTGGAGCTGCCCAAACAGCTGCCGCTGCCCTGGTATTGGGTACAACAAGGAGCTCCTGCATCTGCAGGGACCGTGACTCAGAACAAACTCTGCCAGCAGCTCTGCAGAGCATTCTGAGGCTTCTCTCTGAGAGTGAGGTCGGGTGCAGTTTGCTCTCCTCTAAAACTCCAAAAACCATCAAAAGCTGTCAAGGCGAGAGAAAACAGATGAAAGAACATAAAAACCCCCAGAGAAAAAAAGCCTGAAAAAAACAGTTTCCTCAGAGCCCACCCCCTTGAGGGGAGCGGGAGGACCTAACTCAGGGAACACCATTGTCTGAAAACCCACGTGGCAGGCCCCTCCCCCAGAAGACCAACCAGGAAGGAAGAAAAAAAAAAAAAAAAGAAGAAGACTACAAGAGAACAACCACCACTACTTCATAAATACAACTTTTATATTTAACTCTTTACCAATATTCTGGTTCCTTTTTTTTAATACATACAGATAATTTTTTAACCTATTTACCATCACACTGAGATGTCCAGTACATCAAATTCCTTAATAACCTTCTAACCTGAACTTTTTGATACATACACCCGTGTTTGGCTTTTCTATTTTTTTTAATTCTTTTTTAACTTTAACTTAGTTTAGTCTAGTTTATCCTTTTTTAATTTTTATTTTCTACTATACATATAGTTAAACTTCAAGGTAATCCCCTTTCCCCAATCAATGCTACCCCTATAGGCAAACCAGTTTCTAATCCCCCTGTAACTTAGGAAAGTTGAGTCCCTTAACAAAAACATCAAGATACCTTCAGGAAGAATCAAAATAACCTTCCTCACCCACAGTGAGAATCTGTAACCACTCTCCCAATTTTTCCTTCTGTCAGTGTTTCTGTGAATTTGTGTTTGTCCTGATAATATATAAATCTTATACTTGGGGTTCTTTCTGATGAGGTTCTTCCCTTTTTTGGCATATATATATATACATTTTTTTCTCTTGTCATATAATTTTATCAGTCTTTTTGTTTGTCTGTTTTTGTTTGTATACTTCATAAATCTTACCTTGGGGCCCATTTGGCTGAGCCTTCTCTTTTATCTTCCCTTTTTTTCCTGTCTCTCTCTCTCTCTCTCTCTCTCTCTGTTTTTTTCCTTTTTTCTTTTCTTTTTTTTTTCTTTCTTCTTCTCTATTTCTTTTTCTATTCTTTTTTCTCTCCTTTGGGTGGGGAACCCTGATTGCACAGAAGCGTTCCAGGGTGCACCCTGACTGCACCACAATCGATAAGTCCAGCGGCATCTGTTCACTCATCTCTTACCAAAATGACTAGGAGGAGGAATACCCAACAGAAGAAAAATACAGAGGATGGACCTTCTGCAACAGAGCTAATGGCTATTGACATAGACAATATGTCAGAAAAGGAATTCAGACTAAAAATTATCCAGGCAATAGCTAGGTTGGAGAAAGCCATGGATGACCAAACAGAATTGATTAGGGCAGAACTGAAAGCCACCAGGGACGATGTTCAAAATACTCTCAATGTGTTCAAATGTAATCTCAATTCTCTAAAAGCTAGGGTACCTGAGACAGAAGATAGAATTAGTGATCTGGAAGACAAACATAGAGAGAAAGGATCAGGAGGAAGCCTGGAACAAACAGTTCAGAAGCCACGAAAACAGAATCAGGGAAATAAATGATGCCATGAAACGTTCCAACGTCAGAATTATTGGAATCCCTGAAGGGGAGGAAAAAGAAAGAAGTCTAGAAGATATAGTGGAAGAAGTTGTCTATGAAAATTTTCCCAATCTCACGAATGGAAACATTGTTCATGTATTAGAGGCAGAGAGATTTCCTCCCAAGATTTTAGATTCTCAAAAGTCCTCACGACACCTTATAGTTAAAATGAGGAATTATGTTTCAATACAGAACCTCTTAAAAGCAGCTAGGGCAAAGAAGCTCCTTACACACAGAGGAAAGCCCATTAGAATAACGTCAGACCTTTCAACAGAGACCTGGCAAGCCAGGAAGGGCTGGCAAAATATATTCAGAGTACTAAATGAGAAGAACATGCAACCAAGAATACTCTATCCAGCAAGACTGACATTTAAAATGGATGGATAGATAAAGAGTTTCCAAGACCGGCAAGGCTTAAAAGACTATGCAACCACCAAGCTGACACTGCAGGAAATATTAAGGGGGGTCCTATAAAAGAGAAAAAATCCTAAGAATATCATTGAAAAGAAATATAGACACAATCTACAGATAGAAAGACTTCAAAGGCAACACGATGTCAATCAAAACCTATCTCTCAATAATCACTCTCAATGTGAATGGCCTAAATGCACCCAAAAATGACACAGGGTTGGAGGAGTTAAGATGGCAGAGAAGTAGCAGGCTGAGACTACATCAGGTAGCAGGAGATCAGCTCGATAGCTTATCTAAACATTGCAAACACCTACAAATCCAATGGGAGATCGAAGAGAAGAAGAACAGCAATTCTAGAAACAAAAAATCAACCACTTTCTGAAAGGTAGGACTGGTGGAGAAATGAATCTGAAACGACGGGAAGATAGACCGCGGGGGGAGGGGCCGGCTCCCGGCAAGTGGCGGAGGAACGGAGCACAAAATCAGGACTTTTAAAAGTCTGTTCCACTCAGGGACATTGCTCCAGAGGCTAAACCAGGGTGAAGCCCACGCGTGGTCAGCGTGGCCCAGGTCCCGCAGGGTCACAGAAGGATCGGGGGTGTCAGAGTGTCGCAGAGCTCGCAGGTTATTAGAACGGAGAAGCCGGCTACAGAGACAGAGCCGAGGACTGAACTCTCAGCTCGGAGTTACCTTGAACTGGTCGCGGGCTGGGTGAGCTCGGAGCGCGGTTAGAGGCTGGGGATACGGGAGTGATTGGGTGCTATACTCTGGGGGCACACTGAGGAGTGGGACCCCGGGCTCTCGGCTCCTCCGGGCCGGAGACTAGGAGGCCGCCATTTTCAACCTATCCTCCGAAACTCTACGGAAAGCATTCAGGGAACAGAAGCTCCCAAAAGCGAACCCGAGCAGATTACTTAGTCCGGCCCAGTAAGGGCGGTGCAATCCCGCCTCGGGCAAAGACACTTGAGAGTCACTACAACAGGCCCCTCCCCCAGAAGATCCACAAAATATCCAGCCAGGACGAAGTTCATCTATCAAGGAAAGGAGGTTCAATTCCTAAGACAGCAGCGCAATTCCAGAGGAGGAGAAAGCAAAGCACGGAACTCATGGCTTTCTCCCCATGATTCTTTAGTCTTGCGGCTAATTCAATTTTTTTTCTTTTTTCAGTTTTTTTTCTTTCTTTTTTCTTCTTCTGCTAAATTTTTTAAAACTTTTACCCTTTTCTTTTTTAACGTTTTTTAACTAGTTTATCTAAATATATATATATATTCTTTCTTTTTTATATTTTTTCTTTATTTGTTTTATTTTTTAAATTTTTTTCCTTTTTTTTCTGAACCTCTTTTTATCCCCTTTTCTCCCCCCCCCACAACTTGGGGTCTCTTCTGATTTGGTTACAGCGCATTTTTCTGGGGTCTTTAGCACCCTTTTAGTATTTTATTTGATCCTTCATATCGTCTTAGCTAGACAAAATGACAAGGCGGAAAAAATCACCACAAACAAAAGAACAAGAGACAGTACCGAAGGCTAGGGACCTAATCAAAACAGACATTGGTAATATGTCAGATCAAGAGTTCAGAATGACAATTCTGAACGTTCTGGCCGGGCTCGAAAAAGGCATGGAAGATATTAGAGAAACCCTCTCTGGAGATATAAAAGCCCTTTCTGGAGAAATTAAAGAACTAAAATATAAACAAATAGAAATCAAAAAAGCTATTAATGAGGTGCAATCAAAAATGGAGGCTCTCACTGCTAGGATAAATGAGGCAGAAGAAAGAATTAGTGATATAGAAGACCAAATGACAGAGAATAAAGAAGCCAAACAAAAGAGGGACAAACAGCTATTGGACCACGAGGGGAGAATTCGAGAGATAAGTGACACCATAAGATGAAACAACATTCGAATAATTGGGATTCCAGAAGAAGAAGAAAGAGAGAGGGGAGCAGAAGGTCTATTGGAGAGAATTATTGGAGAGAATTTCCCTAATATGGCAAAGGGAACAAGCATCAAAATCCAGGAGATGCAGAGAACCCCCCTCAAAGTCAACAAGAATAGGTCCACACCCCGTCACCTAATAGTAAAATTGACAAGTCTTACTGACAAAGAGAAAATCCTGAAAGCAGCCCGGGAAAAGAAGTCTGTAACATACAATGGTAAAAATATTAGATTGGCAGCAGACTTATCCACAGAGACCTGGCAGGCCAGAACGAGCTGGCATGATATATTCAGAGCACTAAATGAGAAAAACATGCAGCCAAGAATACTCTATCCAGCTAGGCTATCATTGAAAATAGAAGGAGAGATAAAAAGCTTCCAGGACAAACAAAAACTGAAAGAATTTGCAAACACCAAACCAGCTCTACAGGAAATATTGAAAGGGGTCCTCTAAGCAAAGAGAGAGACTAAAAGTAGTAGATCAGAAAGGTACAGAGACAATATACAGTAACAGTCACCTTACAGGCTAATAATGGCACTAAATTCATATCTCTCAATAGTTACCCTGAATGCTAATGGGCTAAATGCCCCAATCAAAAGACACAGGGTATCAGAATGGATAAAAAAACAAAACCCATCAGTATGTTGCCTACTAGAAACTCATTTTAGACGCGAAGACACCTCCAGATTTAAAGTGAGGGGGTGGAAAACAATTTACCATGCTAATGGGCATCAGAAGAAAGCTGGGGTGGCAATCCTTATATCAGATCAATTAGATTTTAAGCCAAAGACTATAATAAGAGATGAGGAAGGACACTATATCCTACTCAAAGGGTCTGTCCAACAAGAAGATCTAACAATTTTAATTATCTATGCCCCTAACGTGGGAGCAGCCAACTATATCAACCAATTAATAACAAAATCAAAGAAACACATCAATAATAATACAATAATAGTAGGGGACGTTAACACCCCCCTCACTGAAATGGACAGATCATCCAAGCAAAAGATCAACAAGGAAATAAAGGCCTTAAAAGACACACTGGACCAGATGGACATCACAGATATATTCAGAACATTTCATCCCAAAGCAACAGAATACACATTCTTCTCTAGTGCACATGGAACTTCTCCAGAATAGATCACATCCTGGGTCACAAATCAGGTCTCAACCAGTATCAAAAGATTAGGATCCTTCCCTGCATATTTTCAGACCACAATGCTCTGAAGCTAGAACTCAATCACAAGAGGAAAGCTGGAAAGAACCCAAATACATGGAGACTAAACAGCATCCTTCTAAAGAATGAATGGGTCAACCAGGAAATTAAAGAAGAATTGAAAAAATTCATGGAAACAAATGATAATGAAAACACAACGGTTAAAAATCTGTGGGACACAGCAAAGGCAGTCCTGAGAGGAAAATATATAGTGGCACAAACCTTTCTCAAGAAACAAGAAAGGTCTCAAGTACACAATCTAACCCTACACATAAAGGAGCTGGAGAAAGAACAAGAAAGAAACCCTAAACCCAGCAGGAGAAGAGAAATCATAAAGATCAGAGCAGAAATCAATGAAATAGAAACCAAAAAAACAATAGAAAAAAAATCAATGAAACTAGGAGCTGGTTCTTTGAAAGAATCAATAAGATTGATAAACCCCTGGCCAGACTCATCAAAAAGAAAAGAGAAAGGACCCAAATCAATAAAATCATGAATGAAAGAGGAGAGATCACAGCTAACACCAAAGAAATACAGACAATTATAAGAACATACTATGAGCAACTCTACGCCAACAAATTGGACAATCTGGAAGAAATGGATGCATTCCTAGAGACATATAAACTACGACAACTGAACCAGGAAGAAATAGAAAACCTGAACAGGCCCATTACCCGTAAGGAGATTGAAACAGTCATCAAAAATCTCCAAACAAACAAAAGCCCAGGGCCAGATGGCTTCCCAGGGGAATTCTACCAAACATTTAAAGAGGAACTAATTCCTATTCTCCTGAAACTGTTCCAAAAAATAGAAATGGAAGGAAAATTTCCAAACTCATTTTATGAGGCCAGCCTCACCTTGATCCCAAAACCAGACAAGGATCCCACCAAAAAAGAGAACTAGAGACCAATATCCTTGATGAACACAGATGCAAAAATTCTCACCAAAATACTAGCCAATAGGATTCAACAGAACATTAAAATGATTATTCATCACGACCAAGTGGGATTTATTCCAGGGCTGCAGGGTTGGTTCAACATCTGCAAATCAATCAATGTGATAGAACACATTAATAAAAGAAAGAACAAGAACCATATGATACTCTCAATAGATGCTGAAAAAGCATTTGACAAAGTACAGCATCCCTTCCTAATCAAAACTCTTCAAAGTGTAGGGATAGAGGGCACATACCTCAATATTATCAAAGCCATCTAGGAAAAACCCACCGCAAATATCATTCTCAATGGAGAAAAACTGAAAGCTTTTCCGCTAAGGTCAGGAACACGGCAGGGATGTCCATTATCACCACTGCTATTCAACATAGTACTAGAAGTCCTAGGCTCAGCAATCAGACAACAAAAAGAAATTAAAGGCATCCAAATTGGCAAAGAAGTCAAACAATCACTCTTCGCAGATGATATGATACTATATGTAGAAAACCCAAAATACTCCACTCAAAAACTGCTAGAACTTGTACAGGAATTCAGTAAAGTGTCAGGATATAAAATCAATGCACAGAAATCAGTTGCATTTCTGTACACCAACAACAAGACAGAAAAGAGAAATTAAGGAGTCAATCCCATTTACAATTGCACCCAAAACTATAAGATACCTAGGAATAAACCTAACCAAAGAGGCTAAGAATCTCTACACAGAAAACTATAAAGTACTCATGAAAGAAATTGAGGAAGACACAACGAAATGGAAAAATGTTCCATGCTCCTGGATTGGAAGAATAAATATTGTGAAAATGTCTATGCTACCTAAAGCAATCTACACATTTAATGCAATCCCTATCAAAATACCATCCATTTTTTTCAAAGAAATGGAACAAATAATCCTAAAATTTATATGGAACCAGAAAAGACCTCGAATAGCCAAAGGAATATTGAAAAAGAAAGGCAAAGTTGGTGGCATCACAATTCCGGACTTCAAGCTCTTTACAAAGCTGTCATCATCAAGACAGCCTGGTACTGGCACAAAAACAGACACATAGATCAATGGAACAGAATAGAGAGCCCAGAAATAGACCCTCAACTCTATGGTCAACTAATCTTCGACAAAGCAGGAAAGAATGTCCAATGGAAAAAAGACAGCCTCTTCAATAAATGGTGCTGGGAAAATTGGTCAACCACATGCAGAAAAATGAAATTGGACCTCTTCCTTACACCACACACGAAAATAGACTCCAAATGGATGAAGGACCTCAATGTGAGAAAGGAATCCATCAAAATCCTTGAGGAGAACGCAGGCAGCAACCTCTTCGACGTCAGCCACAGCAACATCTTCCTAGGAACATCAGCAAAGGCAAGGGAAGCAAGGGCAAAAATGAACTATTGGGATTTCATCAAAATCAAAAGCTTTTGCACAGCAAAGGAAACAGTTAACAAAACCAAAAGACAACTGACAGAATGGGAGAAGATATTTGCAAACGACATATCAGATAAAGGGCTAGTGTCCAAAATCTATAAGGAACTTAACAAACTCAACACCCAAAGAAAAAACAATCCAATCAAGAAATGGGCAGAGGACATGAACAGACATTTCTGCAAAGAAGACATCTAGATGGCCAACAGACACATGAAAAAGTGCTCCACGTCACTCGGCATCAGGGAAATACAAAATACAAAATACAAATACACATTTGAAATACAAAATACAAAATACAAAATACAAATACACATTTGAAATACAAAATACAAAATACAAAACCACAATGAGATACCACCTCACACCAGTCAGAATGGCTAAAATTAACAAGTCAGGAAATGACAGATGCTGGCGAGGATGCAGAGAAAGGGGAACCCTCCTACACTGTTGGTGGGAATGCAAGCTGGTGCAACCACTCTGGAAAACAGCATGGAGGTTCCTCAAAATGTTGAAAATAGAACTACACTATGACCCAGCAATTGCACTACTGGGTATTTACCCTAACAATACAAACGCAGTGATCCGAAGGGGCACATGTACCGGAATGTTTATAGCAGCAATGTCTACAATAGCCAAACTATGGAAAGAACCTAGATGCCCATCAACAGATGAATGGATAAATAAGATGTGGTATATATACACAATGGAATACTATGCAGCCATCAAAAGAAATGAAATCTTGCCATTTGCGATAACATGGATGGAACTAGAGGGTATCATGCTTAGTGAAATAAGTCAATTGGAGAAAGACAACTATCATATGATCTCCCTGATATGAGGACATGGAGAAGCAACATGGGGGCTTAGGGGGATAGGAGAAGAATAAATGAAACAAGATGGGATTGGGAGGGAGACAAACCATAAATGACCCTTAATCTCACAAAACAAACTGGGGGTTGCTGGGGGGAGGTGGGGTTGGGATAGGAGGAGGGGGTTATGGACATTGGGGAGGGTGTGTGCTATCGTGAGTGCTGTGAAGTGTGTAAACCTGGCGATTCACAGACCTGTACCCCTGGGGATAAAAATACATTATATGTTTATAAAAATAAAAAAATTGGAAGGGGAGGCGATCCATAAGAGACTATGGACTCTGAAAAACAACCGGAGGGTTTTGAAGGGTCAGGGGTGGGAGGTTGGGGGAACAGGTGGTGGGTAATAGGGAGGGCATGTTTTGCATGGAGCACTGGGTGTTGTGCAAAAACAATGAATACTGTTACGCTGAAAAAATAAATAAAAATTAAAAAAAAATTTTTTTTAAAAATGACACAGAGTTGCAGATTGGATAAAATGACAGGACCCATCCATATGTTGTCTACAAGAGACCCATTTTGAACTTAAGGATACACCCAGACTGAAAGTGAAGGGATGGAGAAGCATCTTTCATGCCATTGGGCCTCAAAAGAAGGCCGGGGTAGCGATTCTCATATCAGATAAATTAGATTTTAAACTAAAGACTGTAGTCAGAGATACAGAAGGACACTACATAATTCTTAAAGGGACTATCCGCCAAGATTATCTAACAATTGTGAATATCTATGCCCCCAATATGGGAGCACCCAATTACATAAGAAAACTATTAATCAAGATAAAGAGTCATATTGATATGAATACAATAATAGTAGGAGATCTTAATACGCCTCTCTCAGAAATAGACAGATCATCGAAGCAGAAAATTCATAAAGAAATAAGAGCATTGAATGAAACATTGGACCAGATGGACCTCATAGACATATACAGAACATTCCACCCTAAAACAACAGAATACTCATTCTTCTCAAGTGCACATGGAACCTTCTCCAGAATAGACCACATACTGGGTCACAAAGCAGGACTCAACTGATACCAAAAGACTGACATTATTCCCTGCATATTCTCAGATCACAATGCTTTGAAACTGGAACTCAATCACAAGGAAAATTTCAGAAGGAACTCAAACACCTGGAAGCTAAAGACCACCTTGCTTAAGAATGCTTGGATCAACCAGGAGATCAAAGACGAACTTAAACAATTCATGGAAACCAATGAGAATGAAGACACTTCGGTCCAAAACCTATGGGATACAGCAAAGGCGGTTCTAAGGAGGAAATACTTAGCCATCCAAGCCTCCCTCAAAAAAATGGAAAAATCCAGAATACACCAGCTGTCTCTACACCTTAAAGAACTGGAGAATCAACAACAAATCACACCAACTCCACATGCAAGAAGGGAAATAATCAAGATTAGAGCAGAGATCAGTGAGTTAGAAACCAGAGATACAGTAGAACGTATCAATGAAAGTAGAAGCTGGTTTTTTGAAAGAATCAATAAGATCGATAAACCATTGGCTACACTAATCCAAAAGAAAAGAGAGAAAGCCCAAATTAATAAAATGATGAATGAAAAGGGAGAGATCACAACTAACACCAAGGAAATAGAAACAATCATCAGAAATTATTACCAACAGTTATATGCCAATAAGCTAAGCAACCTAGACGAAATGGATGTATTCCTGGAAAGCTACAAACTCCCAAAATTGAACCAGGAAGAAATTGAGAACCTGAATAGACTGATATCTAGTAATGAGATTGAAGCAGTGATCAAAAACCTCCCAAAAAACAAGAGCCCAGGACCTGACGGATTCCCTGGGCAATTCTACCAAACTTTCAAAGAAGAAATAACCCCAATTCTCCTAAAGCTGTTCCAAAAAATTTAAGCAGAAGGACAACTTCCAGACTCTTTTTATGAAGCCAGCATTACCCTGATCCCCAAACCAGGCAAAGACCCTACCAAAAAGGAGAATTTCAGACCAATATCACTGATGAATATGGATGCCAAGATTCTCAACAAGATCCTAGCAAACAGAATCCAGCAGCACATTAAAAAGATTATCCACCAGGGAGTCAAGATGGCGGGGAAGTAGGAGGAGGCAACATTTCAACCTGTACCCTAAAGTGAGCTGATTACCTACAAAAGAACTCTGACCACCCATGAAATCAGCCTGAGATCAGAATTATACACGTCTGGATCTCTACAGGAGCAGAAGACGCCAGTGGCAGGTAAAGCAGACTGGGAACGTCCGACTGATATCGGAAGATAAACAAAAGGGGGAGGGAGCCACCAGAGGTGACTGTCCGACTGATATCGGAAGATAAACAAAAGGGGGAGGGAGCCACCAGAGGTGACCGATCGGAAAGTAACACCCTAACACGAGAGTGCTCTGCATCTGGGGACCAGCATTAACTTGGAGTCTGGTTGAAAGCACTCAAAAAACAAACAGCAAAGGATCGCGGGGGGTAATAGTGGGAACCTGGGCAGTTAGGGTCAGGGACCTAAGTCCCCGGACCCAGGACAGCCTCCCCTGGCGCTGAGCCAGAGAGAGTGTGGCGGAGAAATCAGGTCTCCATCCCTGAGCCGCCAGTGCACTTGAATGCCAGTGTGCCCGAGAACGAGTAGGGTCTGGCTCCTGTGAGGGGTTGGGAGCCTGGCCAGATGGCAGTCCTGAAACGCACGTGTCCCACACCCTCCCTTGGGATAGGTGCTCACTGGCGCTAGCCTGGAGCTCTGGCAGCCGGAAAAACCAGACATTCCCAGCCCAGGACAGCGGGAAAATCTCAGTGTGCGATCTCTGCTCGGAACCTCTCTGGCGGTCTGGAGCTGCCTAGACAGCCACCGCTGCCCTGGTTTTGGGTACAAGGAGGAGCTCCTGCATCCCCAGGGACAGTGACTCAGAACCGACTCTGCCAGCAGCTTTTGCAAAACAGTCTGAGGCTTCTCTCTGAGAGGGAGGTTGGGGTGCTGTTTGCTCTCCTCTAAACCTCCAAAAACCATCAAAAGCTGTCAAGGCGAGAGAAAGCAGATGAAAGAACATAAAAACCCCCAGAGAACAAAATCCTGAAAAAAGCAGTTTCCTGAAAAAAAAAAAAAAAAAAAAAGAGCTCACCCCCTTGAGGGGAGCGGGAGGACCTAACTCAGGGAACATCATTGTCTGAAAACCCACGTGGCAGGCCCCTCCCCCAGAAAACCAACCAGGAAGGAAGAAAAAAAAAAAAAGACTACAAGAGAACAACCACCACTACTTCATAAATACAACTTTTATTTTTAACTCTTTACCAATATTCTGGCTCTTTTTTTTTATATATACAGATAATTTTTTAACCTATTTACCATCACAATGAGATGTTCAGTACATCAAATTCTTTAATAACCTTCTAACCTGAACTTTTTGATACATACACCCGTGTTTTTCTTTTGTTTTTCTATTTTTTTAATTCTTTTTTAATTTTAACTTAGTTTAGTCTAGTTTATACTTTTTTAATTTTTATTTTCTACTATACATATAGAGTTAAACTTCAAGGTAATCCCCTTTCCCAATCAATGCTACCCCTATAGGCAAACCAGTTTCTAATCCCCCTGTAACTTAGGAAAGTTGAGTCCCTTAACAAAAACATCAAGATACCTTCAGGAAGAATCAAAATAACCTTCCTCACCCACACAGAGAATCTATAACCATTCACCCAATTTTTCCTTCTGTCAGTGTTTCTGTGAATTTGTGTTTGTCCTGATAATATATAAACCTTATACTTGGGGTTCTTTCTGATGAGGTTCTTCCCTTTTTTTTTTTCTTTTCTTTTTTTTTTTTTTGCTTATATATACATATTTTTTTCTCTTGTCATATACTTTTATCACTCTTTTTGTCTGTCTGTTTTTGTTTGTATACTCCACAAATCTTACCTTGTGGCCCATTTGGGCTGAGCCTTCTCTTTTATCTTCCCTTTTTTTCTTATCTTTCTCTCTCTTTTTTTTTTCCTTTTTTCTTTCCCCTTTTTTTTTTCTTTCTTCTTCTCTATTTCTTTTTCTTTTCGTTTTTCTCTCATCTGGGTGGGGAATCCTGATTGCACAGAAGCGTTCCAGGGTGCACATTGACTGCACCACAATCGATAAGTCCAGCTTCATCTGTTTAGTCATCTCTTACCAAAATGACTAGGAGGAGGAATACCCAACAGAAGAAAAATACAGAGGATGGGCCTTCTGCAACAGAGCTAATGGCTATCGACATAGACAATATGTCAGAAAAGGAATTCAGACTAACAATTATCCAGGCAATAGCTAGGTTGGAGAAAGCCATGGATGACCAAACAGAATTGATTAGGGCAGAACTGAAAGCCACCAGGGATGATGTTCACAATGTTAGGGCAGAACTGAAAGCCACCAGGGATGATGTTCAAAATGCCCTCAATGAGTTCCAATCTAATCTAAATTCTCTAAAAGCTAGGGTAACTGAAACAGAAGATAGAATTAGTGATCTGGAGGACAAACAGATAGAGAGAAATGATCAGGAGGAAGCCTGGAACAAACAGCTCAGAAGCCACGAAAACAGAATCAGGGAAATAAACGATGCCATGAAACGTTCCAACGTCAGAATTATTGGAATCCCTGAAGGGGAAGAAAAAGAAAGAAGTCTAGAAGATATAGTGGAAGAAGTTGTCTATGAAAATTTTCCCAATCTCACGAATGGAAACAACGTTCATGAACTAGAGGCAGAAAGATTTCCTCCCAAGATTTTAGATTCTCGAAGTCCTCACGGCACCTTATCGTTAGAATGGGGAATTTTGTTTCAAGAGAGACCCTCTTAAAAGCAGCTAGGACAAAGAAGCTTCTTACATACAGAGGAAAGCCCATTAGAATAATGTCAGACCTTTCCACAGAGACCTGGCAAGCCAGGAAGGGCTGGAAAAATATATTCAGAGTACTAAATGAGAAGAACATGCAACCAAGGATACTCTACCCAGCAAGACTGACATTTAAAATGGATGGAGAGATAAAGAGTTTCCAAGACCGGCAAGGCTTAAAAGACTATGCAACCACCAAGCCGACACTGCAGGAAATATTAAGGGGGGTCCTATAAAAGAGAAAAAATCCTAAGAACATCATTGAACAGAAATATAGAAACAATCTATAGACAGAAAGACTTCCAAGGCAACACGATGTCAATAAAAACCTATCTCTCAATAATCACTCTCAATGTGAATGGCCTAAATGCGCCCATAAAATGACACAGGGTTGCAGATTGGATAAAATGACAGGACCCATCCATATGTTGTCTACAAGAGACCCATTTTGAACCTAAGGATACACCCAGACTGAAAGTGAAGGGATGGAGAAGCATCTTTCATGCCAATGGGCCTCAAAAGAAGGCCAGAGTAGCGATTCTCATATCAGATAAATTAGATTTTAAACAAAAGACTGTAGTCAGAGATACAGAAGGACACTACATAATTCTTAAGGGGACTATCCGCCAAGACGATCTAACAATTGTGAATATCTATGCCCCCAATATGGGAGCACCCAATTACATAAGAAAACTATTAATCAAGATAAAGAGTCATATTGATATGAATACAATAATAGTAGGAGATCTTAATACGCCTCTCTCAGAAATAGACAGATCATCGAAGCAGAAAATTAATAAAGAAATAAGAGCACTGAATGAAACATTGGACCAAATGGACCTCATCGACGTATACAGAACATTCCACCCTAAAACAACAGAATATTCATTCTTCTCAAGTGCACATGGAACCTTCTCCAGAATAGACCACATACTGGGTCACAAAGCAGGACTCAACCGATACCAAAAGACTGACATTATTCCCTGCATATTCTCCGATCACAATGCTTTGAAACTGGAACTCAATCACAAGGAAAAGTTCAGAAGGAACTCAAACACCTGGAAGCTAAAGACCACCTTGCTTAAGAATGCTTGGATCAACCAGGAGATCAAAGACGAACTTAAACAATTCATGGAAACCAATGTGAATGAAGACACCTCGGTCCAAAACCTATGGGATACAGCAAAGGCGGTTCTAAGGGGGAAATACATAGCCATCCAAGCCTCCCTCAAAAACATTGAAAAATCCAGACTACACCAGCTGTCTCTACACCTTAAAGAACTGGAGAATCAACAACAAATCAAACCAACTCCACATGCAAGAAGGGAAATAATCAAGATTAGAGCAGAGATCAATGAGGTAGAAACGAGAGATACAGTAGAACGTATCAATGAAACTAGATGCTGGTTTTTTGAAAGAATCAATAAGATCGATAAACCATTGGCTACACTAATCCAAAAGAAAAGAGAGAAAGCCCAAATTAATAAAATGATGAATGAAAAGGGAGAGATCACAACTAACACCAAGGAAATAGAAACAATCATCAGAAATTATTACCAACAGTTATATGCCAATAAGCTAAGCAACCTAGATGAAATGGATGCATTCCTGGAAAACTATAAACTCCCAAAATTGAACCAGGAAGAAATTGACAACCTGAATAGACTGATATCTAGTAATGAGATTGAAGCAGTGATCAAAAACCTCCCAAAAAACAAGAGCCCAGGACCTGACGGATTCCTGGGGAATTTTACCAAACTTTCAAAGAAGAAATAACATCAATTCTCCTGAAGCTGTTCCAAAAAATTGAAGCAGAAGGAAAACTTCCAGACTCTTTTTATGAAGCCAGCATTACCCTGATCCCCAAACCAGGCAAAGACCCTAACAAAAAGGAGAATTTCAGACCAATATCACTGATGAATATGGATGCAAAGATTCTCAACAAGATCCTAGCAAACAGGATCCAGCAGCACATTACAAAGATTATCCACCATGACCAGGTGGGATTCATCCCTGGGTTGCAAGGTTGGTTCAACATTCGCAAACCAATCAATGTGATAGAACACATCAATAAGAGAAGAGAGAAGAACCACATGGTCCTCTCAATTGATGCAGAAAAAGCATTTGACAAAATCCAGCATCCGTTCCTGATGAAAACGCTTCTAAGTATAGGGATAGAGGGAACATTCCTGAACTTCATAAAATCTATCTATGAAAGACCCACAGCAAATATCATCTTCAATGGGAAAAAGCTTGCAGCCTTCCCGTTGAGATCAGGAACACGACAAGGATGCCCACTCTCACCACTCTTGTTCAACATAGTATTAGAAGTTCTAGCAACGGCAATCAGAGAACAAAGAGAAATAAAAGGTATCCAAATTGGCAAGGAAGAAGTCAAACTCTCTCTCTTCGCAGATGACATGATTCTTTATATGGAAAACCCCAAAGACTCCACCCCCAAACTACTAGAACTCATACAGCAATTCAGTAACGTGGCAGGATACAAAGTCAATGGACAGAAATCAGTGGCTTTCTTATACACCAACAATGAAAATACAGAAAGGGAAATTAGAGAATCGATTCCATTTACTATACCACCAAGAACCATAAGATACCTGGGCATAAACCTAACCAAAGAAGTAAAGGACCTGTACTCGAGGAACTACAGAACACTCATGAAAGAAATTGAAGAAGACACAAAAAGATGGAAGACTGTTCTATGCTCTTGGATTGGAAGAATAAACATTGTTAAAATGTCTATACTGCCTAGAGCAATCTATACTTTTAATGCCATTCCGATCAAAATTCCACCGGTATTTTTCAAAGAGCTGGAGCAAATAATCCTAAAATTTGTATGGAGCCAGAAGAGACCCCGAATTGCTAAGGAAATGTTGAAAAACAAAAACAAAACTGGCGGCATCACGTTACCCGATTTCAAGCTTTACTACAAAGTGGTGATCACCAAGACAGCATGGTACTGGCATAAAAACAGACACATAGACCAGTGGAACAGAGTGGAGAGCCCAGATATGGACCCTCAACTCTATGGTCAAATAATCTTCGACAAAACAGGAAAAAATATTCAATGGAAAAAAGACAGTCTCTTCAATAAATGGTGCTGGGAAAACTGGACAGCGATATGTAGAAGAATGAACCTCGACCATTCTCTTACACCGTTTCTAAGATAAACTCGAAATGGATAAAAGATCTCAACGTGAGACAGGAATCTATCAGAATCCTAGAGGAGAACATAGGCAGTAACTTCTTCGATATCAGCCACAGCAACTTCTTTCAAGATATGTCTCCAAAGGCCAAGGAAACAAAAGCAAAAATGAACTTTTGGGACTTCATCAAGATCAAAAGCTTCTGCACAGCAAAGGAAACAGTCAACAAAACAAAGAGGCAACCCACGGAATGGGAGAAGATATTTGCAAATGACAGTACAGACAAAAGGTTGATATCCAGGATCTATAAAGAACTTCTCAAACTCAACACACACAAAACAGATAATCATATCAAAAAATGGGCAGAAGATATGAACAGACACTTCTCCAACAAAGACATACAAATGGCTATCAGACACATGAAAAAATGTTCATCATCACTAGCCATCAGGGAGATTCAAATTAAAACAACATTGAGATACCACCTAACACCAGTTAGAATGGCCAAATTTAGCAAGACAGGAAACAACGTGTGTTGGAGAGGTTGTGAAGAAAGGGGAACCCTCTTACACTGTTGGTGGGAATGCAAGTTAGTGCAGCCACTTTGGAAAACAGTGTGGAGATTTCTGAAGAAATTAAAAATAGAGCTTCCCTATGACCCTGCAATTGCACTGCTGGGTATTTACCCCAAAGATACAGATGTAGTGAAAAGAAGGGCCATTTGTACCCCAATGTTTATTGCAGCAATGGCTACGGTCGCCAAACTGTGGAAAGAACCAAGATGCCCTTCAACGGATGAATGGATAAGGAAGATGTGGTCCATGTACACAATGGAGTATTATGCCTCCATCAGAAAGGATGAATACCCAACTTTTGTAGCAACATGGATGGGACTGGAAGAAATTATGGTGAGCGAAATAAGTCAAGCAGAGAGAGTCAAGTATCATATGGTCTCCCTTATTTGTGGAGCATAACAAATAATATGGAGGACATGGGGAGATGGAGAGGAGAGGGAGTTGAGGGAAACTGGAAGGGGAGATGAACCATGAGAGACTATGGACTCTGAAAAACAACCAGAGGGTTATGAACGGGCAGCAGGGGGGTGGGGGGGTGGGAGTTTGAGGAACCAGGTGGTGGGTAATAGGAAGGGCACGTACTGCATGGAGCACTGGGTGTGATGCCAAAACAATGAACACTGTTATGCTGTAAATAAACAAATAAAAATAAAAATAAATAAATAAATAAAAAGATTATCCACCATGACCAGGTGGGATTCATCCCTGGGTTGCAAGGTTGATTCAACATTCACAAATCAATCAATGTGATTGATAAGAGAAGAGAGAAGAACCACATGGTCCTCTCAATTGATGCAGAAAAAGCATTTGTCAAAATCCAGCATCCGTTCCTAATGAAAACGCTTCAAAGTATAGGGATAGAGGGAACATTCTTGAACTTCATAAAATCTATCTATGAAAGACCCACAGCAAATATCATCCTCAATGGGAAAAAGCTTGCAGCCTTTCCGTTGAGATCAGGAACACGACAAGGAAGCCCACTCTCACCACTCTTGTTCAACATAGTATTAGAAGTCCTAGCAAGAGCAATCAGAAAACAAAGAGAAATAAAAGGTATCCAAATTGGCAAGGAAGAAGTCAAACTCTCTCCCTTCGCAGATGACATGATTCTTTATATGGAAAACCCCAAAGACTCCACCCCCAAACTACTAGAACTCATACAGCAATTCAGTAATGTGACAGGATACAAAGTCAATGTACAGAAATTAGTGGCTTTCTTGTACACTAACAATGAAAATATAGAAAGGGAAATTAGAGAATCGATAAATGGATAAAAGACCTCAACATGAGACAGGAATCCATCAGAATCCTAGAGGAGAACATAGGTAGTAACCTCTTCGATATCAGCCACAGCAACTTCTTTCAAGATATGTCTCCAAAGGCAAAGGAAACAAAAGTGAAAATGAACTTTTGGAACTTCATCAAGATCAAAAGCTTCTGCACAGCAAAGGAAACAGTCAAGAAAACAAAGAGGCAGCCCACGGAATGGGAGAAGATATTTGCAAGTGACAGTATAGACAAAAGGTTGATATCCAGGAATGCAAGTTTGTGCAGCCACTTTGGAGAACAGTGTGGAGATTCCTCAAGAAATTAAGAATAGAGCTTCCCTATGACCCTGCAATTGCACTGCTGGGTATTTACTCCAAAGATACAGATGTAGTGAAAAGAAGAGCCATCTGTACCCCAATGTTTCTTGCTTGCAGCAATGGCCACGGTCGCCAAACTGTGGAAAGAACCAAGATGCCCTTCAACGGACGAATGGATAAGGAAGATGTGGTCCATATACACAATGGAGTATTATGCCTCCATCAGAAAGGATGAATACCCAACTTTTGTAGCAACATGGACGGGACTGGAAGAGATTATGCTGAGTGAAATAAGTCAAACAGAGAGAGTCAAGTATCACATGGTCTCACTTATTTGTGGAACATAACGAAGAACACGGAGGACATGGGGAGATGGAGAGGAGAGGGAGTTGGAGAGGGAGTTGAGGGAAACTGGAAGGGGAGATGAACCATGAGAGACTATGGACTCTGAAAAACAACCAGAGGGTTTTGAAGGGGCAGGGGGCGGTCAGAGGTTGAGGAACCAAGTGGTGGGTCATAGGGAGGGCACGTA
This sequence comes from Meles meles, assembly GCF_922984935.1. NCBI lineage: Eukaryota > Metazoa > Chordata > Mammalia > Carnivora > Mustelidae > Meles > Meles meles. The sequence goes on from NC_060076.1 coordinate 64,918,434, forward strand.
CTGCATGGAGAATTGGGTGTGGTGCAAAAGCAATGAACACTGTTACACTGAAAATAAAGAAATTAAAAAAAAGAGTCTAATATAAAAAATGAGTAACTCTATGCCTTTGCTATTATGGCATGCAAGAATGTTTTCCATCTTCCTCTCCTAATTCAGGCATCAATACTTACAGCAGATCACTTCCAAGGACTTTGGTAATGTTTGGTGGGACAAAGGCCAGCCACATAGAGCTGTGTGAGCCATAACAAAAGATTTGCCTCTTATTCCAAGTGCAGTGAGCACCTTCCCTGTGCCAGTCATTGGGTGGGGTGGTGGGGATACAGTGGTGAGCAAAACAGGCCCAGCCCTTGTTCTCATAGACTTTATAGTCTGGGGAAGAGAAGAGGATAATCAAATCATCACACCAGTAATAATTTGCGATGATGGCAATGTACAGACACTACGAAAACATCATTAGAAGGATGAGCTATTTAGTGATGAGGAGTCTCCCTTTATAGGTGACCCCAGTCTTTTACCACCCATCACACAAGTCACTATTCCAAGCACAATCTTTATCATGATCAGCTTTTCAGAATCTCATTCTTACATTTCACTATTCCCTTCCTTTTCATTCCCAATCATTACCAATACTGTAAACAATTAAACTGGTGTACTAAAGGCAGGACAATTTTCCTTGTCCTCTCCATATATTTATCTGGTATTTTATTAAAAGCCAAACACAGAGGAGGGGAGGCAAAAAGATAGAAGAATAGGGGACCTCATTTTGTTGGGTCTCTTGAGTTTAGTTGGATAATGATCAAATCATTCTGAACAATCATGAGTTCAACCTGAGATGTAAGGAAAGACTATCTGGAATTCTACAAGTAGAAAAGTGACCACTTTTTGCAAGGTAAGATCTGTGAAGAAATGAATCTGAGGGTATATATCTGAAGATAAATGGCTGGGGGAGGGACCCTCAGTAGGCCGGATACTGGAAAGTGATATAGCACCAGAGCATGATATCAGAACCCTTAGAAATCTGCTCCAGTAAAAGACATCCCTGCCTGAAAGAATTCTAGGTGGGACCATGTGCTCGTAGGATCCCCAGAGTCACAGAAAGAACAGGAGTGTCCAAGACTCTAGAAATCCCAAGCATTGGACCAGGGAAACTGGTTAGGGTCAGTGAGCCCAGGAGGAGGATTTCAGCTCCATTCACCATAAACCATAAGCTGCAACCTGATCAGGTGACCACTTTCTGTGTGGGGACCCTCCAAAGAACAGGAACATGGGGACCATCTGCCTTTCCCTAGGAGGGGCAGAGTGGATCCACACATGACCAGAGTGTAATGGGGCATTACATGACAGTAATGGGGCAACCCTATGCCTTCCCCCAGGAAGATCAATGTGGGCAATCACCACAAGAGTCAGCAGAGTTTGACACAAACAAAAGTGAAGACCCTGAGGGTTTACTGAATAGAGGGGACCATGATCTTTTGGCTCTGGGGTTTTAGATCTGGTGCCACCATTTTTATTTTGATCCTCTAGAGAGGGACAGAAAACCTTCAGGGAACAAAAGCCACAAAGAGTAACAAGAAAGAGCTTACACTGAGTTGGGTCCCCTAGCAAGGGGCAATGCAACTCTGCCTAGGCAAAGACACGAAGAATCAGCACAGCAGGTCCCTCTCCCAGAAGACCAGCTGAAAGAAGAAGTGAACAGCAAGTTTATGGACCTCAAAGGACTGCAAAACTCCAGTGCTAGGGGAAAATAGTATATAGAATTTGAGGTTTTTTTTCTTCATGATTCATTTATCTATCAGTTTGACATTTTCCATTTCTTTTTTTTTTCTTCTTTCCCCTTTCAACTAGTTTCTTATTTTATCAACTCTGTATTTTTAGGCTTTTTTTAACTTTCATTTTTTACATTTACATTTACATTATATTCCTCATTTTTGGCTTCCATTCACTGTATTCAATCTTATTTTGTTATATATATATATATATATATATATATATATATATATACACATATATATATAGTGCTTTCTTTACAACTTTGTGTCCTCTAATACACGGACTAAAATACACTCAGGGCCAAGTGGATCACCTTGCTTTGTTGATCCTATGAGATTATATTCTCTCTCACTCTGCTTTTTTCCCCTCTTTTTCTTTTCTTTTCTTTTTTTCTTTTTTCTTTTCTTTTTTTTTTTTGGATTCTGATCTCTTTGGATTTTTCTGTTGTATATTTTGCTAGGATCATGGTCAATATTTTTTATTTCATTATCTTGTTTATCCATTCTTCTCTGGGAAAAATGACTAGACAGAGGAAATCACAACAAAAGAAAGAATCAGATATAATACTGTCTGCCACAGATCTAATAGATATGATATGAGTAAAATGACACAGCTAGAATTCAAGATAACAATTATAAAGTTACCAACTGGACTTGAAAAAAACATTAAAGACACTAGAGAATCTCTTACTGCAGGAATGAGATGTAATCAGGCCAAAATTAAAAATGCTCTAACTACAATGCAGTCTAAATTGGATGCTCTAACAGCTAGGGTAAATGAGACAGAAAAGAGAGTAAGTGACCTGAAAGTTATATTGATGGGGAGGAAGAAAACTGAGAAAAAAGGAGAAAAACGACTAATGGACCATAAGGGGAGAATTAGAGAAATCAGTGATGCCATAAAATGAAACAATATTGGAATCTGGGGAGCAGAAATCAATGAAATAGAAATAATAAGAACACTAAAACAGATCAATGAAACTAGAAGCTGGTCCTTTGAAAGAATTAATAAGATCAATAAACCTCTAACCAGATTTACGCAAAGAAAAGAAAAAGGGCCCAAATTAATAAAATCATGAATGGAAGAGGAGAGATCATGACCAATAGTGAGGAAATACAGACAATTGTTAGAACATATTATGAGAAACTATATGCCAACAAATCTGGAAGAAATGGATGCATTCCTAGAAACTTATAACCTACCAAAACTGAAGCAGGAAGAAATAGAAAACCTGAACAAGCCAATAACCAACAAGGAAATTGAAGCAGTATTTAAAAACCTCCCAAAAAGCAAGAGTCCAGGACCAAAGGCTTCCCAAGGGAATTCTACCAAACATTTAAAGAAATAATGCCTATTCTTCTGAAGCTGTTTCAAAGAACAGAAAGGGAAGGAAAACTTCCAAACTCATTCTATGAGGCCAGCATTACCTTGATCCCCAAACCAAAGACCCAATCAAAAAGGAGAATTACAGACCAATATCCCTAATGAAAATTGATGCCAAAATTCTCCCCAAGATACTAGCCAATAGGATCCAACATTAACAGGTTATTCACCATGACCAAGTAGGATTTATTCCTGGGATGCAAGGTGGTACAACATTCACAAATCAATCAATATCATATATCATATTAATAAAAGAAAGGACAAAACTCATCTGATCCTCTCATTTGAGGCAGAAAAAAGCATTTGAGAAAATACTGCATCCTTCCCTAATTAAAACTCTCTATATGAGCACCTAGGTGGCTATGTCATTGAGCTTCTGGCTTCCACTCGGGTCATGAACCCAGGGTCCTGGGATCGAGTCCTGCATCAGGCTCCCTGCTCAGCAAGAAGCCTTCTTCTCCCTGCTTGTGTTCCTTCTCTTGCTCTCTCTCTCTCTCTCTCTCTTTCTCTCTGTCAAATAAATAAATAAAATCTTTAAAAATAAAATAAAATAAATAAAACTCTATAGTGTAGGGATAACAGGAACATACCTCAATATCATAAAAAAACTATGAAAAGCCCACAGCAAATATTCTCAATGGGGAAAAATTAAGAGCTCTTCCCCTAAGGTCAGGAACATAGAGGGAGGCCACTCTTGCCACCATTATTCAACATAGTACCAGAAGTACTAGCCTCAGCAATCAGACAATGAAAAGAAATAAAAACCTCCCAAAAAACAAGAGCATGGGACCTGACAGATTTCCTGGGGAATTCTACCAAACTTTCAAAGAAGAAATCATACCTAGTCTCCTGAAGCTGTTTCAAAATATTGAAGCAGAAGGAAAACTTCCAGACTCTTTTTATTTAGCCAGCTTTACCCTGGTCCCCAAACCAGGCAAAGACCCCACCAAAAAGAAAAATTTCAGACCAATATCCCTGATGAATATGGATGCTAAGATTCTCAATAAGATCCTAGCTAATAGGATCCAACAGTACATTAAAAAGATTATCCACCATGACCAGGTGGGATTTATCCCTGGGATGCAGGGGTGGTTCAACATTTGCAAATCAATCAATGTGATAGAACAAATCAGTAAGAGAAGAGACAAGAACCACATGGTCCTCTCAGTTGATGCAGAAAAAGCATTTGACAAGATGCAGCATCTGTTCCTGATTAAAATGCTTCAAAGTATAGGGATAGAGGGAACATTCCTTAACTTCATAAAATCTATCTATGGAAAACCCACAGCGAATATTACCCTCAATGGGAAAAAGCTGACAGTCTTCTCTTTGAGATCAGGAACACAACAATGTTACCCACTCTCGCCACTCTTGTTCAGCATAGTATTAGAAGTCCTAGCCACGGCAATCAGATGACGAAGAGAAATAAAAGGTATTCAAACTGGAAAGGAAGAAGTCAAACTCTCTCTCTTGCAGATGACATGATACTGTACATGGAAAACCCAAAGACTCCACCCCCAAACTACTAGAACTCGTACAGCAATTCAGTAATGTGGCAGGATACAAAATCAATGTACAGAAATCAGCTGCTTTCTTTTACACTAACAATGAAAATACAGAAGGGGAAATTAGAGAAATGATTCCATTTACTATAGCACCAAGAACCATAAGATACCTGGGAATAAACCTAACCAAAGAGGCAAAGGATCTGTACTCAAAGAACTACAGAACACTTTCATGAAAGATATTGAAGAAGACACAAAAAGATGGAAGACCATTCCATGCTCATGGATCAGAAGAATAAACATTATTAAAATGTCTATACTGCCTAGAGCAATCTATACTTTCAATGCCATTCCGATCAAAATTGCACAGGCATTTTTCAAAGAGCTGGAGCAAATAATCCCAAAATTTGTATGGAACCAGAAGAGACCCCAAATTGCTAAGGAAATATTGAAAAAGAAAAACAAAACTGGCAGCATCACGTTACCTGATTTCAAGCTTTACTACAAAGTGGTGATCACCAAGACAGCATAGTACTGGCATAAAAACAGACACATAAACCAGTGGAACAGAGTAGAGAGTGCAGATATGGACCCTCAACTTTATGGTCAACTAATCTTTGACAAAGCAGGAAAAAAATATACAGTGGAAATAAGACAGTCTCATCAATAAACAGTGCTGGGAAAATTGGACAGCTATGTGTAAAAGAATGAAACTTGGTCATTCCTTACACCATACACAAAGATAAACTCAAAATGGATAAAAGACCTCAACGTGAGAATCCAGCAGAATACTAGAGGAGAACATAAGCAGTAACCTCTTCGATATCAGCCACAGCATCTTCTTTCAAGATATGTCTCCAAAGGCAAAGGACACAAAAGCGAAAATGAACTTTTGAGACTTCATCAAGATCAAAATCTTCTGCACAGCAAAGGAAATAGTCAACAAAACAAAAAGGCAACCCACGGAATGGGAGAAGATATTTGCAAATGACAGTACAGACAAAAGGTTGATATCCAGGATCTGTAAAGAAGGGGCGGGGGGTGGGAGGTTGGGGAACCAAGTGGTGGATAATAGGGAGGGCACGTATTGCATGGAGCACTGGGTGTGGTGCAAAAACAATGAATACTGTTACGCTGAAAACAAATGATAGATGATAGATAGATAGATGATAGATAGATAGATAGATAGATAGATAGATAGATAGATAGATAATAGATAGATAAAAAAGAATCCTAGAGGAGAACATAGGCAGTGACCTCTTTGACATCAGCCACAGCAACTTCTTTCAAGATATGCCTCCAAAGGCAAAGAAAACAAAAGCGAAAATGAACTTTTGGGACTTCATCATGATCAAAATCTTCTGCACAACAAAGGAAACAGTCAAAAAAACAAGAAGGCAACACACAGAATGGGAGAAGATATTCGCAAATAACAATACAGACAAAGGGCTGATATCCAGGATCTATTTAGAACTCCTCAAACTCAACACATACAAAACAGATAATCATGTCAAAAAATGGGCACAAGACATGAACAGACACTTCTCCAATGAAGACATACAAATGGCTAACAGACACATGAAACAATGTTCATCATCATTAGCCATCAGGGTGATTCAAACCAAAACCACACTGAGATAACACCTTACACAAGTTAGAATGGCCAAAATTAACAATGAATTAACAGGGAAAGAAATTAACAAGGAATTAACAGGGAAAGAAAGGAAACAAAGAAAGAAGAAAGAAAGAGGAAGGAAGGAAGGGAGGAAGGAAGAGAGGAAGAAAGAGAGAGGGAGAGAGAGAGGGAGGGAGAAGGAAGGAAGGAAGGGAGAGAGAGAGGAAGGGAGGAAGGGAGTAGGAAGGAAGGTCATCTAACTTAGAAAGTGCAAAGTAAAATTATCTGTTTGCTGATGACATGATTTCCTATATATAGAAAATCATAGAGATTCCACCAAAAACTTAGACCTAATAAACAAATTCACTAAGTTTCCTGGATACCACATCAAATGCAAAAATCAGTTAGGTTACCATACACCAACAATGAACTATCTGAAAGAAAAATATTTGAAAAACAATTTCATTTATAGTAGCAACAAAAATACTTGGGAATAAATTTAACCTGAAAATGAAACCAAAAACTGTAAGACATTGATGTAAGAAATTAAAGAAGACATAAATAAATGGAAAACTATCTCACATTCATCAATTGGCAGAATTAATATTGTTAAAATGTCCATACTACACAGAACCATCTATAGATTCAATGCAATCCCTATCAAAATTCCAGTGGCATTGTCACATAAACAGAAAAAAAAAATTAAAATTCACATGGAACCATGAAAAACCCAAAACTACAAAAACAATCTTAAGAAAGAACAAAGTTGTAAGTGTCACAGTCCCTAATTTCAAACTTTATTACAGAGTTATAGCAATCAAAACAGTATGGTACTAGAATAAAAACAGACATTTAGACCAATGGAACAGAAATGAGAGCCCAGAAAGAAATCCATAAATATTCATGAGCTAATACATATGTATGCATGTATCTATGCAGGCATGTATGTATATGTGTATGTGTGTGTATACATAATGGAATATCATTCAGCCATTAAGAAAAAGGAAATTCTGCCATTTGTGACAACACAAAAGGACCTTGAGGGCATTATGCTAGGTGAAATAATTCACACAGAGAAAAACAAATACTGTATGATCTTATTTATATGTGGAATTTTTAAAAATCTAAATTCGCAGAAACAAAGTATTATAGTGGTTGTTGGAGGCTTAAGGGTGGGGGACATGGGAAGTGTTGGTCAAAGTTTACAAACGTCTAGTTACAAGATGAGTAAATTATAGGGATATAATTACAGCTTGTGACAATAGTTAACAACTCTGTATTATATACTTGAAATTTGCTAAGAGAGTAGATCTTACACATTCTCACCACACACACAAAGAAAGGTGATTATGTGAGGTGATGGAAATGTTAACTAACTTTACTGTGATAATTAATTTGACAACATATCTGTTTATCAAATCATCACATTGTATGCCTCAAACCTAAACAATATTATATGTTGATTACATCTCAAAAACCTGTGAGGAAAAAAAAGAAGTAAGTCAGAGAATAAGGTATTTCATTCAAGAAAACAATGATTCAAAAGACTGAATTTCTTACCAGAGGCCATAGATACCAAAAATTAAACAATTTGAAAGTGCTAAAAGAAAATAACTATCAACACAAATTTCAATATCCCTCAAAAATGTCTTAGTAATGAGCTGAAATAATTCAGATGAATTAATTAATCAGCACATATGGTAAATAAAATTCTTCTAGTAGAAAGGAAAAAAAAATACCAGAAGGAAACTTGGATCATTGATTTGAAGGATGCAGAGAAAGGGGAACCCTCTTATACTGTTAGTGGGAATGTAAACTGGTACTCTGGAAAATAGTATAAAGTTTCCCCAAAAAGTTAAAAATAAAACTACCTTATAATCCAGCAATTGCACTACTAGGTATTTAACCAAAGGATACAAAAATACTGATTCCAAGGGATACATGAGCCCCAATGTTTATAGAAGCATTATCAACAATAACCAAACTATGGAAAGAGTCCAGATATATATCAACTGGTGGATGGATAAAGAAGGTGCATACACACACACACACACACACACACACACACACACAATGGAATATTATTCAGCCATAAAAAAGAATGAAATCTTGCCATTTGCAACAAGGTGGATAGAGCTAGAGAATATTATGCTAAGTGAAATAGTCAGCTGGAGAAAGACAAATGCCATATGATTTTACTCATTCGTGGAATGTAAGGAACAAAACAGATAAACATGGGGAGAAAAAGAGAGAGGCAAACCAGGAAACAGAATCTTAGCAGAGCAAATTGAGGGTCGATGGAGGGGTGGTGGGTGGAGGGGATGGGTTAAATGGGTAACAGATATTAAGGAAGGCACTTGTGAAGAGCACTGCGTATTGTATAAAAGTGACAAATCACTAAATGTTACACCTAAAACTAATAGTTAACACTATACATTAGCTAACTGGAATTTAAATAAAATTTTCAAAAAAAAAATATAAATACATACACACATAAATGTGGGTAGGCTGAAAGTAAAAGAATGGAAAAGGTGTGCCATGCAAACATCAATCAAATTAAAGCTGGAATTGCTATATTCGTATCAAAAATATTATGCTTCCTAGTGAAGAAAAGTTCAAAAGATAAGAGGTGATATTAATTTCATAGTGATAAGATAGGTCATCCACCAAGAAGATATAACAGTCCATACACATTATAGCATGTATGCCCCTAAAAAATACTTTCAAAATAGATGAAGTAAAAAATAATACAATTGAAAGGAAAATGGGAAAACTAAGATTGGAGAATTCAAAATATTTTTCTCAGTAATGAACAGATCAAGTTGATAGAAAATCAGCATAAGTATAGAACTGAATAAAAACAACAGCCGATTAGATCTAACTGACATTTATAAAACATTCCATCCAACAAGGAAAGAATACACATTCTTCTCAAGTGAACATGGTATGCTCAGTAAGAGAGACCTTGGATATGGTTGTATCATAGGAAGAAATTCAACACATTTAAAAGAGGTGGAATCATACAAAGTGTGTTCTCTAACCAAAATGGAATTAAGTTTGAAATAAAAAACAGTATTATCAGGATATATTGTTCATAAAATGACAGTCTACTTTTTCTGCCTACACCCCTATCAAATGTCAAAATGAGCCACTTTTTAAACACATATTTCCAGTCCAGTCATTATATCAGTGGTCCCCAAGACCACTAACAGGTTCAATGATTTGCTATGAATATACAGGACTCAACATAAAAACATCATTTATTATAGTGAAAGGATACAAAATAAAATCAGGAAGGGCGAAATGCTCATAGGGCAAAGTTTGGAGGAAACTAGGCACAAGCTTCTAAGATTCCTTCCCCACTGTAGTACACAGGATCCACTTATTCTTATAGCAATGGACATGACAGCATGTGTGAAGTATTGTCTACCAGGAAACCTCATTAGAGACTCAGTGTCCACAATTTGTATTGGGAACTAGTTACATAGGCACCCTATGCCTAATACATACCAAAATCCCAGATTCCCAGAGAGAAAGCAGATATTAAGCATAAGCCATAATGTTTGCATAAGTCTATGCATGATGAACCATTCTTATCATTTAGGGAAAGTTTCATATTAATGTAGAGAACTGTTTACCAGTTAATTTCCCAGATACCAGCCAAGCACCAGCCTTGTAAGCTTTTCTTTTTCTCTTAACAGGAAATAACTCTTCATTCCTTGAATCCCACTGGCATTTGAACAACACTCATGGTAATGACCCCACTTTATTTTGTATAATAGGTATTGATTATTTTCATTTCTGGTGTCTTTGCACGGAGGCATGATATAAGATTTTATGGAGCTCAAAAACCAGGTTCTCTGGGATGATTTCCTAGGTGAACTCTAGTTATAGGGAGTTAATAAGTAGCTTCTTTCTTCTTGGGTATGAATTCTAACTTCAATTAAAGCTGTGTGGTCTTGGTCATGTTTCTTAACTTCTCTGAGCCTCAATTATCTCACCGGCAAATTTGTTAGATTAAGCAAAATACTGTATGGGAAAAATAGCTTGGTAAATAGTCCCTCAATACATTTCATTTCCTTTCTCCTTGCTACTTTAGAAGGTCACTAGGCACACAGATTGATATGTCACTCTAATTTTGAACTTACTTGACTGTAGTTTCAGCAGTATGAACCATGGCCCCTCTTGTTACCGTTTCCCTTTGCTGCTCTGCAATCAACTCAGGTTTGTTGAGTATCAGAGGTCAGGGATTTTGGAGAAAGTTAATCTGATCAACTCAGCCTGAAAGCATTCAAAGCTAAATTGCAGAGAAATGAAATATCTTCAGATGCTACAAAGCATATTCAATGAAACAGAAATGATGAGGTGGAGAAGGGTGAGTGTTGGCATAGCCAGGGAGCCATCAGGGAAATGGTACAGTGTGAGGTCCAGCCTAATGGATGGAAAGATGTGGGTAAGTAAACCAAAGAGGATTCTAGGCAAGGGGACTTGTAGAAGCAAAGACCCAGAAGGGTGAGTTAATCTATGGTATTGTGAGGATGAAAAAAATGTATTGGTTAGAACAGATAGTTGGTGATGAAGGGCTATGAACAAAATTGGAGTAAGTGATTTGAGGACATATTCCTAAAGGAAAAATAAACATTTTCTTCCATTAAACACATTAACTATTAAATAATTTTATGCTAGTGTGTCTTCCTGTAACAACTGAATTTAAAAAGTAATTATGTGCTAATGAGCTATTAAAAGGGATCTTTTACAGGTGATGAAAATGTTCTAAAACTACTGTGGTGGTAATTTAATTATATACTTCAAATAGATAAATTTTATGACATGTAAAGTACCACAGTAAAGTGGTTTTAACAAAAAGATAATTGGGCAAAAGAGTATATTGAGTTATTAGCTCTGATTGCCAATTCATGCTAGGTCTATGTGATTTCTAGTAATCTCCATTGTTCAAAATAGAACCTTGATCCATATTTATTGAGTGAATAAATGTTTTATAGGCAACCAAATTAAATATGGTACCAACTAAATATTTTCTTCCCCGTATGTTTTATATTTAGACTATTGAGGAAATTTTCCCTTTTAAATTCTTGGTAAAATTTTTGGGAAATGATTTTATTTTTTTTCCTCCATTTTATTTATTTTTTCAGCGTAACAGTATTCATTGTTTTTGCACAACACCCAGTGCTCCATGCAAAACGTGCCCTCTGTATTACCCACCACCTGTTCCCCCAACATCCCACCCATGACCCTTCAAAACCCTCCGGTTGTTTTTCAGAGTCCATAGTCTCTTATGGTTCGCCTCCCCTTCCAAATTTTTTTTTTTAATAAACATATAATGTATTTTTATCCCCAGGGGAACAGGTCTGTGAATCGCCAGGTTTACACACTTCACAGCACTCACAATAGCACATACCCTCCCCAAATCCATAGCCCCCTCCCCCTCTCCCAATCCCATCTCCCCCCAGCAACCCCCAGTTTGTTTTGTGAGATTTTTTTTAATTAATTAATTTATTTTTATTTGCTTATTTACAGCATAACAGTGTTCATTGTTTTGGCATCACACCCAGTGCTCCATGCAGTACGTGCCCTCCCTATTACCCCCCACCTGGTTCCTCAACCTCCCACCCCACCCCACCCCCCACCCCCCCACCCCCCACCCTCCCACCGCCCCTTCATAATCCTCTGGTTGTTTTTCAGAGTCCATAGTCTCTCATGGTTCATCTACCCTTCTAGTTTCCCTCAACTCCCTCTCCTCTCCATCTCCCCATGTCCTCCATATTATTTGTTATGCTCCACAAATAAGTGAGACCATATGATACTTGACTCTCTCTGCTTGACTTATTTTGCTCAGCATAATTTCTTCCACTCCTGTCCATGTTGCTACAAAAGTTGGGTATTCATCCTTTCTGATGGAGTCATAATACTCCATTGTGTATAAGGACCACATCTTCCTTATCCATTCATCTGTTGAAGGGCATCTTGGTTCTTTCCACAGTTTGGCGACCGTAGCCATTGCTGCAATAAACATTGGGGTACAAATGGCCCTTCTTTTCACTACATCTGTATCTTTGGGGTAAATACCCAGCAGTGCAATTGCAGGGTCATAGGGAAGCTCTATTTTTAATTTCTTCAGGAATCTCCACATTGTTCTCCAAAGTGGCTGCACTAACTTGCATTCCCACCAACAGTGTAAGAGGGTTCCCCTTTCTCCACATCCTCTCCAGCACACGTTGTTTCCTGTCTTGCTAATTTTGGCCATTCTAACTGGTGTTAGGTGGTATCTCAATGATGTTTTAATTTGAATCTCACTGATGGCTAGTGATGATGAACATTTTTTCATGTGTCTGATAGCCATTTGTATGTCTTCGTTGGAGAAGTGTCTGTTCATATCTTCTGCCCATTTTTTGATATGATTATCTGTTTTGTGTGTGTTGAGTTTGAGAAGTTCTTTGTAGATCCTGGATATCAACCTTTTGTCTGTACTGTCATTTACAAATATCTTCTCCCATTCCGTGGGTTGCCTCTTTGTTTTGTTGACTGTTTCCTTTGCTGTGCAGAAGCTTTTGATCTTGAGGAAGTCCCAAAAGTTCATTTTTGCTTTTGTTTCCTTGGCCTTTGGAGACATATCTTGAAAGAAGTTGCTGTGGCTGATATCGAAGAAGTTACTGCCTATGTTCTCCTCTAGGATTCTGATAGATTCCTGTCTCACGTTGAGATCTTTTATCCATTTCGAGTTTATCTTAGAAACGGTGTAAGAGAATGGTCGAGGTTCATTCTTCTACATATCGCTGTCCAGTTTTCCCAGCACCATTTATTGAAGAGACTGTCTTTTTTCCATTGAATATTTTTTCCTGTTTTGTCGAAGATTATTTGACCATAGAGTTGAGGGTCCATATCTGGGCTCTCCACTCTGTTCCACTGGTCTATGTGTCTGTTTTTATGCCAGTACCACGCTGTCTTGGTGATCACCACTTTGTAGTAAAGCTTGAAATCGGGTAACGTGATGCCGCCAGTTTTGTTTTTGTTTCTCAACATTTCCTTAGCAATTCGGGGTCTCTTCTGATTCCATACAAATTTTAGGATTATTTGCTCCAGCTCTTTGAAAAATATCGGTGGTATTTTGATCGGAAAGGCATTAAAAGTATAGATTGTTCTAGGCAGTATAGACATTTTAACAATGTTTATTCTTCCAATCCAAGAGCATGGAACAGTCTTCCATCTTTTTGTGTCTTCTTCAATTTCTTTCATGAGTGTTCTGTAGTTCCTCGAGTACAGGTCCTTTACTTCTTTGGTTAGGATTATGCCCAGGTATCTTATGGTTCTTGGTGGTATAGTAAATGGAATCAATTCTCTAATTTCCCTTTCTGTATTTTCATTGTTGGTGTATAAGAAAGCCACTGATTTCTGTCCATTGACTTTGTATCCTGCCACGTTACTGAATTGCTGTATGAGTTCTAGTAGTTTGGGGGTGGAGTCTTTGCGGTTTTCCATATAAAGAATCATGTCATCTGCGAAGAGAGAGAGTTTGACTTCTTCCTTGCCAATTTGGATACCTTTTATTTCTCTTTGTTTTCTGATTGCTCTTGCTAGGACTTCTAATACTATGTTGAACAAGAGTGGTGAGAGTGGGCATCCTTGTCGTGTTCCTGATCTCAACGAGAAGGCTGCAAGCTTTTTCCCATTGAGGATGATATTTGCTGTGGGTCTTTCATAGATAGATTTTATGAAGTTCAGGAATGTTCCCTCTATCCCTATACTTAGAAGCGTTTTCATCAGGAACAGATGCTGGATTTTGTCAAATGCTTTTTCTGCATCAATTGAGAGGACCATGTGTTTCTTCTCTCTTCTCTTATTGATGTGTTCTATCACACTCATTGACTTGTGAATGTTGAACCAACCTTGCAACCCAGGGATGAATCCCACCTGGTCATGGTGGATAATCTTTGTAATGTGCTGCTGGATCCTGTTTGCTAGGATCTTGTTGAGAATCTTTGCATCCATATTCATCAGTGATATTGGTCTGAAATTCTCCTTTTTGGTAGGGTCTTTGCCTGGTTTGGGGATCAGGGTAATGCTGGCTTCATAAAAAGAGTCTGGAAGTTTTCCTTCTGCTTCAATTTTTTGGAACAGCTTCAGGAGAATTGGTGTTGTTTCTTCTTTGAAAGTTTGGTAGAATTCCCCAGGGAATCCGTCAGGTCCTGGGCTCTTGTTTTTTGGGAGGTTTTTGATCACTGCTTCAATCTCATTACTAGATATCGGTCTATTCAGGTTCTCAATTTCTTCCTGGTTCAATTTTGGGAGTTTGTAGTTTTCCAGGAATGCATCCATTTCATCTAGGTTGCTTAGCTTATTGGCATATAACTGTTGGTAATAATTTCTGATGATTGTTTCTATTTCCTTGGTGTTAGTTGTGATCTCTCCCTTTTCATTCATCATTTTATTAATTTGGGCTTTCTCTCTTTTCTTTTGGATTAGTGTGGCCAATGGTTTATCAATCTTATTGATTCTTTCAAAAAACCAGCTTCTACTTTCATTGATACGTTTTACTGTATCTCTCGTTTCTACCTCATTGATCTCTGCTCTAATCTTGATTATTTCCCTTCTTGCATGTGGAGTTGGTTTGATTTGTTGTTGATTCTCCAGTTCTTTAAGGTGTAGAGACAGCTGGTGTAGTCTGGATTTTTCAATGTTTTTGAGGGAGGCTTGGATGGCTATGTATTTCCCCCTTAGAACCGCCTTTGCTGTATCCCATAGGTTTTGGACCGAAGTGTCTTCATTCTCATTGGTTTCCATGAATTGTTTAAGTTCATTTTTGATCTCCTGGTTGATCCAAGCATTCTTAAGCAAGGTGGTCTTTAGCTTCCAGGTGTTTGAGTTCCTTCTGAAATTCTCCTTGTGATTGAGCTCCAGTTTCAAAGCATTGTGATCTGAGAATAGGCAGGGAATAATGTCAGTCTTTTGGTATCAGTTGAGTCCTGCTTTGTGACCCAGTATGTGGTCTATTCTGGAGAAGGTTCCATGTGCACTTGAGAAGAATGAGTATTCTGTTGTTTTAGGGTGGAATGTTCTGTATATGTCTATGAGGTCCATCTGGTCCAAAGTTTCATTCAATGCTCTTATTTCTTTATTAATTTTCTGCTTCTGTGATCTGTCTATTTCTGAGAGAGGCGTATTAAGATCTCCTACTATTATTGTATTCATATCAATATGACTCTTTATCTTGATTAATAGTTTTCTTATGTAATTGGGTGCTCCCATATTGGGGGCATAGATATTCACAATTGTTAGATCGTCTTGGCGGATAGTCCCTTTAAGAATTATGTAGTGTCCTTCTGTATCTCTGACTACAGTCTTTAGTTTAAAATCTAATTTATCTGATATGAGAATCGCTACTCCGGCCTTCTTTTGAGGCCCATTGGCATGAAAGATGCTTCTCCATCCCTTCACTTTCAGTCTGGGTGTATCCTTAGGTTCAAAATGGGTCTCTTGTAGACAACATATGGATGGGTCCTGTCATTTTATCCAATCTACAACCCTGTGTCGTTTTATGGGCGCATTTAGGCCATTCACATTGAGAGTGATTATTGAGAGATAGGTTTTTATTGACATCGTGTTGCCTTGGAAGTCTTTCTGTCTATAGATTGTTTCTATATTTCTGTTCAATGATATTCTTAGGATTTTTTCTCTTTTATACAACCCCCCTTAATATTTCCTGCAGTGTCGGCTTGGTGGTTGCATAGTCTTTTAAGCCTTGCCGGTCTTGGAAACTCTTTATCTCTCCATCCATTTTAAATGTCAGTCTTGCTGGATAGAGTATTCTTGGTTGCATGTTCTTCTCATTTAGTACTCTGAATATATTTTGCCAGCCCTTCCTGGCTTGCCAGGTCTCTGTGGAAAGGTCTGACGTTATTCTAATGGGCTTTCCTCTGTATGTAAGAAGCTTCTTTGTCCTAGCTGCTTTTAAGAGGGTCTCTCTTGAAACATAATTCCCCATTTTAACTATAAGGTGCCGTGAGGACTTCGAGAATCTAAGATCTTGGGAGGAAATCTTTTTGCCTCTAGTACATGAACGTTGTTTCCATTCGTGAGATTGGGAAAATTTTCATAGACAACTTCTTCCACTATATCTTCTAGACTTCTTTCTTTTTCTTCCCCTTCAGGGATTCCAATAATTCTGACGTTGGAACGTTTCATGGCATCGTTTATTTCCCTGATTCTGTTTTCGTGGCTTCTGAGCTGTTTGTTCCAGGCTTCCTCCTGATCCTTTCTCTCTATCTGTTTGTCCTCCAGATCACTAATTCTATCTTCTGTCTCAGTTACCCTAGCTTTTAGAGAATTTAGATTGGATTGGAACTCATTGAGAGCATTTTGAACATCATCCCTGGTGGCTTTCAGTTCTGCCCTAACATTGTGAACATCATCCCTGGTGGCTTTCAGTTCTGCCCTAATCAATTCTGTTTGGTCATCCATGGCTTTCTCCAACCTAGCTATTGCCTGGATAATTGTTAGTCTGAATTCCTTTTCTGACATATTGTCTATGTCGATAGCCATTAGCTCTGTTGCAGAAGGCCCATCCTCTGTATTTTTCTTCTGTTGGGTATTCCTCCTCCTAGTCATTTTGGTAAGAGATGACTAAACAGATGCAGCTGGACTTACCAATTTTGGTGCAGTTAATGTGCACCCTGGAACGCTTCTGTGCAATCAGGATTCCCCACCCAAATGAGAGAAAAAAGAAAAGAAAAAGAAATAGAGAGGAAGAAAGAAAAAAAAAGGGGAAAGAAAAAAGGAAAAAAAAGAGAGAGAGATATAGGAAAAAAAGGGAAGATACAAGGGAAGGCTCAGCCCAAATGGGCCACAAGGTAAGATTTGTGGAGTATACAAACAAAAACAGACAGACAAAAAGAGTGATAAAAGTATATGACAAGAGAAAAAAATATGTATATATAAGCAAAAAAAAGGGAAAAACCTCCTCAGAAAGAACCCCAAGTATAAGATTTATATATTATCAGGACAGACACAAATTCACAGAAACACTGACAGAAGGAAAAATTGGGAGAATGGTTAGAAATTCTCAATGTGGGTGAGGAAGGTTATTTTGATTCTTCCTGAAGGTATCTTGATGTTTTTGTTAAGGGACTCACCTTTCCTAAGTTACAGGGGGATTAGAAATTGGTTTGCCTATAGGGGGTAGCATTGATTGGGGAAAGGGGATTACCTTGAAGTTTAACTCTATATGTATAGTAGAAAATAAAAATTAAAAAAAGAATAAACTAGACTAAACTAAGTTAAAATTAAAAAAGAATTTAAAAAATAGAAAAACAAAAGAAAAACACGGGTGTATGTATCAAAAAGTTCAGGTTAGAAGGTTATTAAAGAATTTGATGTACTGGACATCTCAGTGTGATGGTAAATAGGTTAATAAATTATCTGTATGTATAAAAAAAAAAGAACCAGAATATTGGTAAAGAGTTAAAAATAAAAGTTATATTTATGAAGTAGTGGTGGTTGTTCTCTTGTAGTCTTTTTTTTTTTTTTCTTCCTTCCTGGTTGGTTTTCTGGGGGAGGGGCCTGCCACGTGGGTTTTCAGACAATGATGTTCCCTGAGTTAGGTCCTCCCACTCCCCTCAAGGGGGTGAGCTCTTTTTTTTTTTCAGGAAACTGGTTTTTTTCAGGCTTTTGTTCTCTGGGGGTTTTTATGTTCTTTCATCTGCTTTCTCTCGCCTTGACAGCTTTTGATGGTTTTTGGAGGTTTAGAGGAGAGCAAACAGCACCCCGACCTCCCTCTCAGAGAGAAGCCTCAGACTGTTTTGCAAAAGCTGCTGGCAGAGTCGGTTCTGAGTCACTGTCCCTGGGGATGCAGGAGCTCCTTGTTTTACCCAAAACCAGGGCAGAGGTGGCTGTCTAGGCAGCTCCAGACCGCCAGAGAGGTTCCGAGCAGAGATCGCACACTGAGATTTCTCGCTGTCCCGGGCTGGGAATGTCTGGTTTTTCCGGCTGCCAGAGCTCCAGGCTAGCGCCTATGAGCACCTATCCCAAGGGAGGGTGTGGGACGCGCGCGTTTCAGGATTGCTGTCTGGCCAGGCTCCCAGCCCCTCACGGGAGCCAGACCCCACTCGTTCTCGGGCGCGCTGGCATTCAGGCGCACTGGCGGCTCAGGGACAGAGACCTGATTTCTCTGCCGCACTCTCTCTAGCTCCGCGCCAGGGGAGGCTGTCCTGGGTCCGGGGACTTAGGTCCCTGACCCTAACCGCCCAGGTTCCCACTATTACCCCCCCCCCCCCGCGATCCTTTGCTGTTTGTTTTTTGAGTGCTTTCAACCAGACTCCAAGTTAATGCTGGTCCCCAGACACAGAGCACTCTCGTTTTGGGGTGTTACTTTCCAATCGGTCACCTCTGGTGGCTCCCTCCCCCTTTTGTTTATCTTCCGATATCAGTCCGATGCTCCCAGTCTGCTTTACCTGCCACTGGCGTCTTCTGCTCCAGTAGAGATCCAGACGTGTATAATTCTGATCTCAGGCTGATTTCATGGGTGGTCGGAGTTCTTTGGTAGGTAATCAGCTCACTTTAGGGTACAGGTTGAAATGGTGCCTCCTCCTACTTCCCCGCCATCTTGACTCCCCCCTTGTGAGATTTTATTTAAAGAAAATTCTTTTCTGAGAGAAAAGCTCTGAAGGTATAGTCATGGCATCTATCTACACCAAGAATGATTCAGGCTCAGATCTGAACTAACAGGCAGGTTTACCTGGGCAAGGAAACTATCAAAAATCCTTCCAACCATTTTCTATATGATGTTCTTAATCATGAGAGGAGACAAGTAAGAAAACAGAGGAAGAAACTACATTGAAATGATTATTGCATGTGGAATAACATACCATGAGAAGAAAAAAGTCACAAAACACTTATCTAATAAAATATAACCTCCCAGGCTGGCAACAGATTGCAGAGCTTGATTGGGGGGTGGGGAAGTTAGACACCATATAAGAGCACAGTGCTGGGCTGTCATCTAGTGGCTGAATTGCAAATGGTAGATATGAATGTTAAGAATTTTTTTTTCATTTTACTATGTTATGTTAGCCACCGTTCAGTACATCATTAGTTTTTCATGTAGTGTTCCATGATTGTTTGCGTATAACACCCAGTACTCCATGTAACTTGTGCCCTTCTTAATACCTATCACCAGGCTCACCATCACCCCACCCTCTTCCTTCTAAAACCCTCAGTTTATTTTGTGGAGTCCACAGTCTGTCATGGTTCATCTTCCTCTCCGATTTCCTCCCCTTCATATTTCCCTTCCTTCTCCTAATGTCCTCCATGCTATTCTTTATGTTCTACATATAAGTGAAACTATATGATAATTGTCTTTCTCTGCTTAACTTAATTCACTTAGCATAAGAAATCGAAACAGTATTTCTCATCAGAATCTACTCTTGAATGGACTGATTTTAAATTATTTCACTTGTTTCCATTTCAGATCCTCTCATGATTGCTGGTTATTATTCTAGTGCTACAAACCCTGCAGGTCAAATATCCAAATAAATCAAGTTTATCTTTGTCAGTATCTTATATCTCCTTTAAATTTTTTTTTTATTTGAAGGGTACCTGGGTGGTCTAGTCAGTTCAGCCACTGACTCTTGGGTTTTGTACAGGTTCTGATCTCAGGGTTGAGAGATTGAGCCCCGTGTCGGGCTCCACACTCAGCTTAGAATCTGGTTGAGATTCTCTTCCTCTCCCTCTGCCCCTCCCATTTGTGCGCTCTCTCTCTCTCTCTCTCTCTTTCTCTTTCTAAAATAAATAAATCTTTAAAAAAATTTTTTTTTGTTTGAGTATAATTGACACACAATGTTGCATTAGTTTCAGGTATACAGGTATACAATTTAGTGATTTGACAAGATTCTATGTTATGCTATGTTCACAAGTGTAGTCTTCCTGTAACAAGTGTACCACAAGTATAGCTATCATCTGTTCTGTCATATTATTATTATTATATCATTTATTGTATTTTCTATTCCACAGCTTTTATTCCTGTAACTTAATCATTCCATAACAGGAAGCTTGTATTTTCCCCTCTCCTTCACCCATTTTGCCCAATCTCCCACCTCCCTCTGGCAGCCATCAGTTTGTTCTTTGCACTTATTCTGACTCTGCTTTTCATTTATTTATTCATTTGTTTGTTTTTTAGATTCCATTTGTGAGTGGAATCATAGATATTTGCCTTTCTTAGTCTAATATTTCACTTAGCATAATCCTCACTAAGTCTATCCATGTTGTCACAAGTGGCACAATCTCACCCCTTTTTATGGTTACATAATATTTCATCTTCTTTCTCCATTCAGCTAGTTATGGAAACTTGGATGGCTTTTGTATCTTGGCTGTTGTAAGTAATGCTACAACAAACATAGTGGCACATAGAACTTTTTGGATTAGCGCTTTTGTTTTCTGTGGGTAAATACCCATAAGTGGTATTACTGGATTATATAGTATATCTATTTTTAATTTTTTGAGGAACCTCCATACTGTTTTCCACAGTGGCTGTGCCAGTTTATATTCCCAACAGTGCATGAGGCTTCCTTTTCCTCTACATCCTTGCCAATATTTGTTATTTCTTGTCATTTTGGTTTCATATCTCCTTTTCCCCCTTTTTTATCTTCACACACTGAAGCTCCATCACCTGGTCCCTCCATGCAGCAAACCCTGCCCTCCTCCACTCCTAATCCCACACACATTTGTCCCCTTACATGCCCAAGGTCAACCCTAGCCAGGTGACCTGTGGGCATGTGAGGTGTTCAGAGGAAAGCTGCTGATCACAGCAAAGTGGGTGTGGCTGCTGGCTTTAGATTAATTGGCCCAGTTAAACAAATAAATCCCTAATCAGAAGTTGAGATATAATGATAAAGTGAAGAATTTCAGGGGGAATATTCAGGGGCATCATTTACTTCCAAGAACTCCTTTTAAGCCTGGCTCTGCCCCCAGAGTGTGTTTAAGGAGAGGTAGGAGAGGAAGTCGAATATTCTTTCTCAACTTTGAAAAACAGGCACAGGGAAGCAGGCACCCACACTTACTGCAGGGGAAAAGTCCATTCTGAACACAATAGCCCAGCAGGTGAACAAGGTAGGAGTGGTTACCATTGACATCCATGAAAGACGCCAAAATCTAAGTGAGACCCGGGGCTGCCTGGTGAGCTTCCTAGTTCAGCTACTGTGTGAACTAAAGGCATTTTTATTATTTTTCTTATTTCTGTTCCTCCTCTAAAATCCCCCATCCCCTCCACTCTTCTAAACAATAGAAATCCCAGAGGATTCGCCCTGTATATCATGCCCTGTCAGTCATGCAAGTAGATTCTTGCTTTGGTAAAACAGCCTACACCAGGTGCAGGCCAAGCATTTCATTTCCTTTCCTTTGGTTGTTGCTCTAAGTGCACATTCCTAAGGCAGTGGAAGGAACAATAACAAACATTTCTGAGAGACAAGTTTGTGGTTGACTTAGCAGCATAGCATAATATTGACAAAAAGGAATGAAATGCATAGACAACCCAGAATTTTAGAAATCACCTAAATGGGACTCTCTCATGGAGGAATCAACCCAAACCATTAATTGACGCAAAGTCACACAACAGTGTCAGGGACCAGAGCAAAACTAGAGACCAGAACTCTAGCTCCACCACAGACTTTATTTCATTAGATACATGTGTGCTTTTAGCCAAACCCTACCTGTTTATTACAGAAAAATATCTGAATATATCTTAATAGGGAAATTTCTTTTCTAAGTTTTGTATACTGTTAATGAAAACATACTTGACAAAACCACATCCAGATATTTTCTGTCACGATCTAACATTCTGAATATTTCAGGTGAACTCAGGTGTCCAAAAATTGCTGCTTTGAATATTAAAGTATAAATGTATATACATGCACTTCTGCATCAAGTTTGGGTTTCAGATTTGTTTGTTTTTTCTACAAAGTTCTACTTTAAGCAGACTGTCTTAGCTGAATGTATAAGAGTAGAAGTGTCTATCAAGTGGCCTTCATTGTAATAGTTTCATTTTTTGTAAATATATTACTTTAAACTATATGAAATAGCTTTTGTTTCTGGTCAAAAATTCATTGAGCATCAGGAGATTTTAATGGTTCAACTTAATACATTGGGTAAAAACTAAAAACTTAGAGAACTTACTTTGTGAAAGGATTGTTTACTTTGGCTCAATACTTTTTAGCAGAACTTTTTGTTTTTATTCACAACATTTTGTTCTTATTCTGATATTCTAGAAGTTCTACAGGTGCTACCATAAGAATCATTTTTGCAGAGAAGAATATACAACATAAATAGTTCCCAATAATCTCTGCATGTTCTTTTTCTCCTTCCAAAAGAAAGTAATGACTTAAAGAGACTGGATAATCATCCTTCCATCACACTGAGGCAAACCAACAAGTTAAGGAAATGAGAGAAGAAATTTATTTATTTAATAAGTAAATCTATTTATTTCAGATGAAATCATCTCATTATGTAGTTCCAGTCGTCTGCTGACCCTGCCAAGTTGGTGTTAGTTTTTACCTATTTATTCTTATAAAAGTCACAGCTCTTCTCTTTTTTCAGCCTTACTGCAATCTGACCGGGATGCTCATAAAACCTAACCTAAAAGAGAAAGTTATAAAATTCTTAGAATGGAAAGAGGCAAAAGAATATATTCCTTGGGCAACATTTCAACATTGATTTAAATGATCTAACATTTTCTCCGTCGTGTTCTGGATAAAAAACAGGGGCAGTTTCTTTTCACAGGAGTGTGCATTTACCTATGTACATAAACCATAAAGAACATTAAAATTCATTAAATTTTTGTCATCATTCTTTCAAAAAGCATAATTGTTGTATGGGCATCCAGCTATACCAAAATATGGCTTGGACACCTGCGTGGCTCAGTCAGTTAAGTCTCTGCCTTTGGCTCAGGTCATGATCCCAGGACCCTGGGATCAAGTCCACATTGGGATCCTTGCTCCACAGGGAGCCTGTTTCTCCCTCTGCCTCTCTCTCTCTCTCTTTCTGTCTCTCATGAGTAAATAAATAAACCTTTAAAAAATATGGCTTAGGGGCACCTGGGTGGCTCAGTGGGTTAAAGCCTCTGCCTTCGGCTCAGGTCATGATCTCAGGGTCCTGGGATCAAGCCCTGTTTGGCAGGGAGCCTCCTCCCCCCCCCCCCCGCCTGCCTCTCTACCTACTTGTGATCTCTGTCTGTCAAATAAATAAATAAAATCTTTAAAAAAATATATGGCTTAAAGACTTATTGATTTGGATGTAGTGACATAGAAGGTAGTCTATGATATAAGCAAAAAATCAAGTTGAAGAAAATACATGCACTACGATACCATTTTTATAAAATAAAAACTGC
The DNA here is from genome assembly GCF_922984935.1 of Meles meles. NCBI lineage: Eukaryota > Metazoa > Chordata > Mammalia > Carnivora > Mustelidae > Meles > Meles meles. The sequence goes on from NC_060076.1 coordinate 64,942,093, forward strand.
ACATAATCAAAAACATATGTATAGAGTGAAAGATATTAGAATCCCTCTCTGAGTGTGGAACTGGGGAGTCATTACTTAAAATAATTCTATATTGTTTGCATTTTTTAAATGAGCATATATTATTTTGATGACTAAGTTAATATGTTTTCATGTTTCAGTACCATGGGCTTGCATATGTCTCTGAACTGATAAAATTCTCTTCATCTCATAAGATCCAAATCAAATGTCTCCTTAATGTCTCATCAGTAAAAAACAATTGCTTTCTGTACCAACTTGGCAGCAACTTGTATATATTCACCTCTATTCTGGCAGTTAATAAAAGCAGCTGTTATATTTCTATTTTGATGTCTCTGCATCCCCTGTCCTTAGCACATTATCTTGTCCTTAGTAGAGGTTAATAAATGTTAAGTGAAAGTTTATGTAAGTAGTAGGTAACTGGATGAAATTCAAATTCAACTCATTTCGGCTGTCAGACAATATTAAGCACTGGTTTGTGACATCTACCCAGAGGAGATAGGAATGAAAATTGCCACCTGTGCTTGCAAGAACTTGAGGTTTATTTAGGGAGATGATCACAACAAACTATTACAATTCATTATAAAGTCTTGTGATAAAGATGGACACATTTTTGGGCAGCTAGGCCAGAGAGAGGAGGAAAGAAAAAGATTTGAGAAGAATGAAATGGAACTGAAGCTAAATCACAAAGGATAAGTAAAAGTTCAACAGAGGAAGATGAGGAGGAAAGGGATTCGAGGCAGAAAGAGCCTGAGAACACACACTCATTCCAAGAGTTCACTGCTTCTGGCTAGAGTGAAGGGACCTGCTAGGAAGTCAGTTTAAGCCAGGGTCAGAGAGGCAGGAGGAACCAAACCAAGGTGAGTCTTGTTTGCCACTCCAAAGAGTTTGGATTTGATGCTATTGTCAATGAAGAGGCTGTAATACGCATAATTTATAAATTATGGAAAGCATATTTGACCCCAAATCATTTCCTCTACTTGCTGCTGTTGGACAGCATTGTATAAGGAAAAATAAACAATTGTATTAATAAACATGATTTTTCTCTTAAAACTGAGGACATGTTTGCTTCATTATGAATAAGCACATTTATATAAACAGCTTCTAAAACAAATGTAAGCATATGGCTAAAAGGCCCTTAAAAGATAAATACCTGCTATTGATTTAAATTGTAAACAACTTTAAAATTATAAACATGTTTATGTAATAATGATTTGTTAGCAAGTAACATCTCCTATATATACCCAGATTTATTGGGAGTATGAAGACACCAGTAAGAATGATATAAACTTGAAATAGTGGAAAGGAAGGTATGTTTTAAAAAATAATTGAGTTCCAGTACTATCTTGACATAATAAAAGACACATATGAAAAGCCCAAAGGAAACATAATTCCCAATGGTGAAAGATGAAACTTTTCCTCTGATGTCAGGAACGAAACAAGAATGGCCCCTTCCACCACTTACATCCACCATGTTACTGGAAGTTTTAGCCAGAGCACTTCAGCAAGATCAGAGGGGATGGTTTGGTCCAGTGATGGATATTAAGGAGGGTACATATTACATGGAGCACTGGGTGTTATATGTAAACAATGAATCCAAAACTAATGATGTACTGTACAGCTACTAATATAACATAATAAATAATAATAATAATAATAATAAAAAGAAAGAAAAAAAAAGACCAGAGAATTAGGCAAGAAAAAGAAATAAAAGGCATACAAATTGGAGAGGAAGAAATTATCTCTATTTGAAGAGGATGTGCTCTTATATGTAAAAATTCCTAAAGAATTTTAAAAAATGTTAGAACTAATAAATGAATACAACAAAATACAAAGAAAATAAATAAATACCTCAAACCAAAAAATATTTTTAAAAATTTAGAAAACGGGGCGCCTGGGTGGCTCAGTGGGTTAAGCCGCTGCCTTTGATCTCAGGGTCCTGGGATCGAGTCCTGCATCGGGCTCTCTGCTCAGCGGTGAGCCTGCTTCCCTCTCTCTCTCTCTGCCTGCCTCTCTGTCTACTTGTGATCTCTCTCTGTCAAATAAATAAAATTTAAAAAAAATTTAGAAAACAATTCCATCTACAGCAGCATTTTTATAAAAATTAATTACTTGGTAATCTGTGAAGGATATGAATGAGTTATATGGTGAAAACTACAAATGACTGCTGAAAGAAATTAAAGAAGAAATAAATAAATGGAAAGACATCCTACATTTGTGAATTGGAAGCCCTAATATTGTTAAGATTTCAATATAACCTAATAGATCTACAGATTCAGTGTAATCTCTATAAAATTCCTAGTGGCATTTGGGGAGGGGGCAGAAACGGAAAAACTCTTCCTAAAGTTCATATGGATTTTTGAGGAAACCCAGATAGTCAAAACAATCTTGAAAAAGAACGAAGTTGGAGGTCTCACATTGGAATTCAAACTAACTATAAAATCTACAATAATCAAAACAGTGTGGTATTGGCATAAAGACAAGCATATAGGCCAATGAGATAGAATAAAGAGCCCAGAAATAAACCCTCATATATGTGGGCAAGTGATTTTTTTTATACAAGTACCAAAACCATTTAATGGGAAAAAGATGGTCTTTTCAACAAATGGTCTGGGAAAAGTGGACATACATACATGAAAGAATGAAGTTGGAACCTTATATAATATGATATATAAAAATTAATTCAAATGAATCAAAGACCCAAGCAGAAAATATGAAGTATGAAAACTCTTCAAATAAAACATGGTGAAATTTTCTTGACACTGTGTTTAGCAATAATTACTTGGATATGACACCAAAGACACAGGAACCAAAAGAAAAAATAAACAAATTGGACTATCAAAAATAAAAATTTTTCAGCATTAAAAAACATTATCAACAGAGTAAAACAAAATCCAAGTGGGAGAAAATATTTGGAAATCACATATGTGATATGGAATTTAGATCCAAAATATACAGACAGCTTCTAAAACTCAACGTCAAAAAAAATAAACAACCCAATTAAGGTAAGTAAGACTTACATGAACATTTCTCCAAAGATGTACAAATGGTCAATAAGCAAATGAAAAGATGATTAACACCACTAATAATTAGGGAAATGCAAATGAAAACCACATTGAAATACCACTTCATACCCATTATGATGTCCACTATCAAAAAACAGAAAATAACAAATCATGGTGAGAATGTGGAGAAAATGGAATAGTGCACAAGGGTGTGCACTATTGGTGAGAATGTAAACAGTGCAGTCATTATGGAAAACAGTATGGCAGTCCCCAAAAAATTAAAAATAGAAATACCATATGATCCAGCAATCCTACTTCCGGGTATGTATCCAAAATAATTAAAAGCAAGATCTCAAAGAGATATTTACAAACCCACACTCATTGTAGCATTATTCACAATAGCTAAGAGGAGAAAGCAATTCAAATGGCCACTGAGAGATAAATAGATAAACAAAAGGTTGTATATACATACAGTGGAAAATTATTTAGCCCTAAAAAAGAAGGAAATTCTGTTACATACTACAACATGGATAAACTTTGAGGACATTGTGTTAAATGAAATAAGCCAGTCACAAAAAAATTAGGGGTGCCCAGGTGGCTCAGTCATTGAGCATCCTCCTTCAGCTCAGGTTATAATTCCAGGGCCCTGGGGTCAAGACCCAAGTTGGGCTCCCTGCTCAGTGGGAAAACTGCTTCTCCCTCTCTCACTCCACTGCTTATATTCCTTTTCTCCCTGTGTCTCTCTCTGTCAAATAAATTGTGTTTGTCTATTCTAATCTGTCTGGGAGCTACTTGAAGGACAGATGCACTCTATCAACATTAATTTGGGAGGAAACAATCTGCATCACTCGTTCAACTCAATTCCAAAATAAATTAAACACATCCAAAGATTTATAGAAAGCACATATAGTATTAGAAGAGATAATTGGTGAATGACTATGTAAAAACTTAACACTTTTACTAGCCAACAATACTCACAATAAGAAGGTAGAAGTGATGCTCAAAGACAGTGCCAAAGATTGACTGCAGAATAATTGGAACACATATGAGGAAGAGCTCTTTTACAAAGTGTTCTACCCATCAAAGAGAAAAATTATACAAACACAATAAAAATATGAATATATGACATGAATAGCAATTTCTTTTAGCCTCTCAAATAATATCCAAGTTGGAAAGTGCGTGGGAGAAACACACTTTAGAAGACTATTTGTTAACATCTTTTAAATTTTTACATAGGAACACATTTCAATGAAAAAAAATCTATATTCTTGGCATCTGCACTGCAAAAGTCACACAAATAAGCAAAATATAGAGACAAAGATAGTCAATGTATATTATCTCTGATAATGGTAATTGCAAAGGAATTAAGTAATTATCAAAAAGGCATTAATTACAATGATTAATCACTAAACTCTACCTCTGAAATTAATAATACACTGTATGTTAATTAAATTGAATTTAAACAAAAATTTTTTAGATTCTTAAATTTTTAAATTGAATTTAACCAAAAATTTTTAAAGGCGTTAATTAAATAAATATGACATGCCTCCTAATACGCAGCTAGGAAAAAGAATGAGATAGTTCCACAAATCGTGACCAGACAACGGACCACAAAACAAAATGTTAAGTAAAAAAGTAAGTGAATAAGTGGACTGTAAGGGCCTGGTTGGCCAGAGGGAGTCATTCTGTGTTTATGTAGTGAACTTAGATTGACCCCACCGCTCCCAGAGGAACTTACTTGCAAAGCCTAGATACAAGGGCGGGTCAGGCCAGGTGAAGACATCCAATCAGTGGGGAGCACATATATCTACCAGGGTAAATTGAAATTCAATTGGCCACCTCCGTGTTACCTAGCAGTTTTTTTTTTTCTGTGTGTGGCAGACCTAGCATGACTGTGCAGTTTTCTCTGTGTATTGCAATCCCATTGGCCACCTGTGTGTGGGTAGGGCTCAACCACCTCTATAAAAGCTGGTATGTGAGGCTGCAGATATATATATCAGGAGGAGTCAGAGTAGCGGGTAGGGGAGCCATTGGAAGCAGCCTCATTAGCCTCACCACCCCAAGCAGCAGCAGCAGCAGCAGCCGCAGCAGCCGCCGCTGCCGCCGCTGCCGCCGCCTCTGCCGCCGCCGCGCCGCGAGCAGCAATAGCAGCAGCAGCAGCAGCAGCACCGCCGCCCAGAGCAGCCAGCAGCAGCAGCAGCAGCAGCCGCTGCCGCGCCGCCGCAAGCAGCAATAGCAGCAGCGGCAGCAGCAGCACCGCCGCCCCGAGCAGCCAGCAGCAGCACCAGCAGCAACAGCGCCACAGCGAGCGGCCCCGCGCCAGAGCAGCAGCAGCACTAGCGCTGAGCAGCAGCACCAGCAGCACCAGCAGCAGCACTGCCGCAAATGGCCCCGCCGCCCCGAGCAGCAGCAGCACCAGCAGCAGTAGCAGCGCCGAGCAGCACCAGCAGCAGCAGCAGCGCCGCCACAAGCAGCCCCGCCGCCCAGAGCAGCAGCAGCAGCAGCAGCAGCAGCGCCGCCGCGAGCGACCTCACCACTCGAGCAGTGCTGCCAGGGGGACTGCCTCTCAGGAGCCAGCGGTGCCACCTCGTCATCGGGAGTGGCCTCGCTGGGAGCACCACTGCCTGAGCGTCATGAGCGTCGCCGGGCAGTGGCCTCGCCCGCCGGGCAGCGGCCTCGCCAGGAAGCAACGCTGCCAGAGTGTCATCATCGGGAAGCGGGAGTCGTTGGGTAGTGGGAGTCATCTGGTAGCGGGAGTCATTGGGTTAGGGAAGTAATCGGGGTCGGTGTCCTGGTCGTCGGCGCCTCTTTGTAAGAGAAGGCCCCGACTGGTTGATTTGATTTTCAATGCTTGGCATTGCTGGGAGCCTTGTTGGCTGCGGCCTCGTCCAGGGAGCGGCCTTGCCGGGAGCATCCTGTGGTACAGTGAGGGTGGGGCAGGGAGCCTCCAGGAAGGACCCCAGGCCAGGGAGGCGGTGGCCCCCAGCAAGGCTCAGGCACCTACCGGTCAGTTTGGTTTCTAATGCATGGGGCTCAGGCACCTACCAGTCAGTTTGGTTTCTGATGCATGGCACGAAATAAAGCTTTGCTTGATTTTCGCTTTGTGTCAGTCTCATTCCTTTGATCACAGACCCTAACATGGACATAGAATTTTTTTAAAAAACATGTGTTATTTTTGCTACACTGAATGAAGTCCAGTTAACATGGGTTATGTTTGGAAAGTGGAGTAAAGAATGAAAGGAAACTTTTAATATACTATTGTGCACTGAATTTTGATCAACTGAGCATATATTCGATCAACTGAGCAAATATTTAAACAAAAACAGGAAAAACTCTACAAAGTGTTTAAGAAATAAACACCCTTATTTAACAGACTTATTCAGCGCAGGAGGATGAAAAAAACAAGTTGCAAAGTGTTGGTGCTCAGGTCAAGCCACCCCAAGATAATATTGGTTATTTTTAATTAAAATTACTTAAGAAACAGCCAGTACAAGAAGAACACTCTGACCCTGCTTCCTCTACAGAAAGCAGGAAATAAATCTCCCTGTAACAGGAGGTAGAGAGACATCTTAATCACCAGAGGTAGGGAATTCAGAACCAAGAAGTCAGTATAAACAAATTCTGCTTAGATTCCTCACTAATTAATACCCAAACCCAAGTTTCTTTGTTTTGCCCATTCCTCACAAATTATTGTTTCTTTTTCTAAAAAGTATAAAAGCTTCCTATCTTGGCCACCTCTTAGGTCCCATATCTGTGAGACCTTTGTATGTTTGAAATTATTATTTTCTTCTCCTGCTAATCTGTTTTTTGTCCATTTCATTATTAAACCAGGCCAAAGAACTCAAGAAGGGGAGGAGTATCCCCCTGCCCACAAAAGCGTATTCTTGATTTTCTAGGACTGCATAAAAACGAAGAACAACCCGTTTGCATCAAATGAATAAATGCTGGCACTTTATTAAACTGTCACTAGTATTGCATTTACTTTTTGCATTAAAGGTTCATGTTTTTGCGTTTTCTGCCTTCCCAAAGGAAGCCACATGATACCAAGTAAGGTCCATTTTTGCAAAAAACGGAAACTACAGTCCGATTAACAGAGCAGATCCATGACCCTGGGGAATAGGCTGACAGACTCGCATCCCAACCACGACAGACCGAGACCAGTTCACCGTGGCCCAGGCGAGGCCACGGAGGCACCCCTGCACCCAGGCTTGTAGGAGAACCTGGAGCGCTGCTGGACAACTTGCCCGATTCCAGCGAAGCGAGGTAGCAAAACGTGACGGGAAGCTGTGGCGACCAGAAGCTGTGGAGACCGCAGACGCACCTCCCTTGATCCCTCCGCGGGCAAGCGCTCCCCTCTCACCACCTACCCCGCCCTCGTCCCTTACTCCCTACCATGAGGGAGGCGGTGAAGACTGATCCCACCCAGACTCTTGGCGTGCTGAGCGAAGCTTGGGTCCGGGTCCTAGGTGCAGTGGGGACGAACGTTTTCTAGAAAAGCTGCTTAGTATTAATGCTTTACACTCGTTTCACAAAGATTGCACTAACTTTTCGATGGCTATTTATTTCTTCCTCCAGTTTGAATAGGATCCATTTTTTAAATATCTGTCATCGTCATAGAAGAAATAATTAACGAAAAATAATACTGAGCAAAGATATTCTCAATATATGTAATTAGTAGATTTTTTTCACTAGTACGCCCATCTCGAAGATGCATGACTGTGTGATAACCATTTTCTTATTTTCATTGCGTGTATTTTTGTGTGTTATTTCTGTATTTCCGAAAAGATCTTGCTTTTTTTTCTTTTCTCTCCTAAGGCAAAGATGTTGGTCACGGGTGCTATTATTTTATCATGATGCCCTGCTCCATGTTCTACCCTTTAATTTACATTTCTTAGCTTCATTCACAAGAAATGTGTACCTTGGGGCACCTGGGTGGCTCAGTGGGTTGAGCCGCTGCCTTCTGCTCAGGTCATGATCTCAGGGTCCTGGGATCAGTCCCGCATCGGGCTCTCTGCTCAGCTTCCCTCTCTCTCTCTCTCTGCCTGCCTCTCTGCCTACTTGTGATCTCTCTCTGTCAAATAAATAAATAAAATCTTAAAAAAAAAAAAAGAAATGTGTACCTTCACGTCTTTTGATGGTTTTGATTTTAAAAGGCATACTAGCAGAGCAAATCCTTATTTTTAGTTTATTTCAAACACTTAGAACATACTGAAATAAGAACACATAAATTATTGTTAAGTTCAATAGAAAAAAAGTTTTTACTCAACCAATGAAAAACTACAGGTTTAAGTTCCCATGATCACGTCATATCCACTTGTGGACAAGTGGTACCATCTTTAGATGGTCCTTCCTATGCTTTTTCATATTACAAGGGGCATTTTCCTATAGGGGGCCTGCCCCCTAACTGGGGTGTGTTATTTGGGAAGATGATGTAGGAGTTGTAAGGCAGGCCAGATCCCCCTTCTCTTTCTGTCCCCTTGGCTGGACCTTCAGATTTCTCTACATTCCTCTGAGACTCAAAAAAAGGAACACATCTCAGGTGAGCCCTATGTTCATTCCTCACTTTGTATTATAATGGACTTATGAGGTTTAGAAGGATCCATGTATTAAGTGGAAAAGTAAGAATAGAAATAGATCAAGTTGATCTTGAGGAAAATCACACAAAATTTCCCCATTAACTCTTATGCTTGCTGTTGGGTCTTGGTAGGTAACTTTTGCCAGGGTAAGTTAGGTTCCCTCTAATTTGCTTAAATGTCAACTAAGTCATAAATGTACAATGAGTTATATTGAGTACTTTTGTATCTATTAAAGGAAACTTATAATTTATTTACTTAACAAATATTGTGAATAGTATGATGGAATTTCTAACAAATTTATTCTTGAATTACTGCACAGACCCCATTAACTAGTGAGTGTGGTGAGTTGTTTTATATTATAAATACATAAACATTTTTGGGATCTTATCTCCAGTACTAGTTTTAGAATTTTTATTTCTATACTATACAAGTTAGTTCAGCCTATAATTTTCTAACATGCTTCCCTAGTTATGGTTTCATGTTTTTTAGGCTCATAATAGGAATTGGGATACTTCCCTGATCTTTGTTTCTCTACTTTGTTTTTTCTAATAATTTATATGAGAAAATTACCTGTTATTTGTAGATCTTCTGAAACTTATAATGAGGGTCTTCTGGGGGGCTATAAAATCACACAAAAGTGAAGATTTTGATTGTTGAACCACTTTACTAAGTGATCATGGGTTTATTCTTCATTTCTACTTTTTAATAAGTCATTACAGTTTCATAAAAATTATGGTTTTATATGTTTTAATGTATTTTCTTAACCTAGTCTATAGTATCCTCATGATTTTAAAGTTATTTTATCTGTTATATCAGCAATTCCTATTTGCATTATTCTTGAGATTTCATTTTAATACAGAGACAGAATTTTTTTAAAAAACAGCCTAATCTGAAATCTAGAACTTGTGTATTTTGTGTGTGGTCTTAGAATTTCCTACTGGCAGCATTCTCTAACTGCTGAGAGTAGAGGGGAGACACACTCACCATTTTAGTGCTCTGCAACTCTGTGTCCCCAGCTGTCAGTGTTTTGGTTCTGTTTTGCATAAGTCATCTAGTCATAAGATTATAAAATCTAAAAAGGTATTGCAGTTTGAGAGGTTCGCAAGACCACCTGCAAGTTCAGTCATTTGCTAGGACTTACACAACTCAGCAAAGTCATTCTACTGAAGGGTATGGTTTATTACACAAAAAAGATACAGAATAAAATCAACAAAGGAAAGATGCATATAGTGCAGGATCTAGGAGAGACCAGATGTGAGCTTTTAGTTGTAGTCTCCTAGTGGTCATATGGATACCTCAATATTCCAGCAACAATGTGTGGCAACACGCATGGAACATTGTTAACCAGGAAGCTTACCCAAGCCTTGTTGTCTAGAGATTTAATTGGCAATTAGTCATATAAGCATGGCTAATTACCACATGACTGACCTTTATCTCCAGAGATCAAATACCTCATGGCCCAAGGCCCACATCATTGATCACACTGTTATCATAGACTAATGGCATACACGCAGGTCCCCCAGGCAAAGAGACTCTTACAGGAAGGACATCCCAGGGCCTTAGAGTGTTCCTCCCAGGAACTGGACAAGAACCAAACCTTTCTTTGGACAAGGTGAATTCTCCACTGCAATAGCCATCCCTGTCTTCATCTATCTTAGTGTCCTGTGCCTCCTGTAAGAAATTTTGTTGAAAGTTTTTTTTATATCCTTCCATTATTTGATTATGAAAAGGCAAGCAAATATGGTTACATTTACCCTAATTCTTAGCCAACAATTTGTATACTATATATCCTGTTCCATCCCTTAGTTTTTTTCTTACATACTGTATTCTAGACACTTTTCTTATCAGTGCTTAGTGAAATTCCTTATTTCCTTTCTTGTAGCTGCATTGTTTTCCATTTTATGAAAGTACCATTGTTTTTTTTTAATGTATTGCTTTAGAAAGACACTTAAATTGTTTACAGTGAGTGATTTTATATATAAATAATTCCATATATGTATGTCCAAGGGTAGGGGAAGGGGAAATACAGGTTAAATGCTAGAAATGGGGTTATCTGGTCAGACATAATTGCATTTTTAATTTTGATAAATACTGCACTATTGTCTTCCATAGAGATTGTAACATTTTGCATGCAAAGTATTTGTTCATTCATCATTCATCTATTGAACACCTACTGTGCACCAGGCACTGTTTTAGTCACTGGTAAGATAGTTTTGAACACAATAGACAAAAAAAAAATCTTTCATCATGCAGCATACATTCTAGTGACAAAAAATGTACAATAAACTTTAAAAAATACATCATAGTATGTCAGAAGTTGAAGAATTGCTATGGGAAAAAATAAAGGTGTAGAAATTTCATGGAGAAGGTTTAGCAGGATAGATAATAATTTTAAATAAAATAATCAGATAGGCTTCCATGAGAAGATATTTGAGAGAAACCTTAAAGAAAATAAAGGAATAAACTACTTAGGTGTCTAGAGAATGTCTTATCCTGAAAAAGCAATTAGTCCTGGGAGAGGGCTTAGGTATCTACAGAAAGTCTTATCCTGAGAAAGTAATTAGTGCTGGGAAAGGGTAGTGCTGGAGGGGTTCCAGGACAAGAGGCAGGCCAGTGCGACTACAGCAGAATAAGTAATGGGAGAGTAATAAAACAAACTAAGAGAGATGGGTCACATGGGCCTTCAAAGGCCTTTGCAAGGAGCCTGGCTTCTGCTGGAGCCAGATATCAAACCAGCCATTGTGAAGCCATGCTACATGGTATGGATTCCCTCAGACCCTAAGACAACAGCTTGAGTGCAGATGGTGTATGTTAGAACAAATTCCCAGGAAAAAGGTGTGAGGATACAGAGAAGATTAAAACAGGAAAGAGGGGGGACGCCTGGGTGGCTCAGTGGGTTGAGCCTCTGCCTTCAGCTCAGGTCGTGATCTCAAGGTCCTCGGATCGAGCCCCGCGTCAGGCTCTCCTGCTTCCTCCTCCTCTCTCTCTCTCTCTCTCTCTCTCTCTGCCTGCTTCTGCCTACTTGTGGCCTCTCTCTGTCAAATAAATAAATAAAGTCTTAAAAAAAAATGGAAAGAGGGGAAACAGTCAAGAGAGATCACAGTGATCACAGTGGGTTGTAGGCTCAGTCTCTGTGGGAACACTCCAAAGATGTAAGCAGTTGCCTTTCAGAGGGTTCCTCCTGAGAACCCTTTGTTTTTGTCCTTAATCGAGGGCTGTTTCTGCATATTCAGCCCCCTGCACTTGCCATTGCATTAATCAGTACCAGTTCCTTTGGGCTGGTAAACTTAGAGTGGCATCAGTTACCACTTTTTAATGGCTAATGTCACTTAAATTTTTGTCTTCATCTTAGACATCCCTTGTGAGCTCCAAAATTATATAAACAACTGTGGAGTGGATAATTCCAACTTTTTGTTCACAGAAATTTTGAGCACATTTTTAGCATGATTGCTTCACTATGACCCTCTGCCCAACTCCATTCTCCTGTTCTTCCAGTCTTAGTTTGTCATCAGCACCCACCCAACTGCTCATGCATTTTCTGTTTGCAACTACCCACGAAATTAGTGACCAGATTTGTTTCTCTCTCTTATAGATTTGGTTTCGTGTGCTTCATCCCCATTGCTTTGCCTTAAGATAGCTAGTATTCCCTTAAGTTGGTTTCTTCTGTTTCTTCACTCTTCTTCTACAGCATTGTTTCTGAAAGACAAATCTGGTCATAAGTATACAGCCAGGCTTACATATGTCTCCTTATTGATTCCCCATTATCCCAGCAGAGAATCTGAATGGAGTAAATGAGGAACTCTATTTATAATTTTATCTTGAAAAAAGTAAAGCACTGAGCTTGATTAGTGTATTAGTTTTCTGTTGTGACAGGACCCCAAACCTAGTGGCTTAAAACAACATAAATTCATTATCTTAGAGGTCTGAGGGTCAGAAGTCTCATACAAGACTCTTCGGGCTAAAATCAAGATATAGGCAGGTCTGCATTTCTTTCCAGAGTCTGTAGAGGAGAATTTGTTTCTTTGCATTTTCATTGTTTCTATAGGCCACCCCCTATTACTTAGCTGATGTCCACCTTCCTCCATCTTCAGAGTCAGCAATGTCATATTCCCTGAGTCATCTTTTGTTGTTAGACCAAGCTCTGACCAAAGCTGGGAAATGTTCTCCACTTTTAAGCATGTATGTGATTAAGATGGGCATACCCAGATAATTCAGGATAATATCCTCACTTCAAAGTACATAACCTTAATCACATCTGTAAAGTCCCTTTTGCCATGGAAGATATATATTCACAGGTTAGGCCACAAAACTCTTCAGGGCACCATTATTCTATGTATCAAATCAGTATATTACTAACTGCCATTATGTGTATATAATATAAATAAATACAACTTAATTAGAGCATAAGAATAATATCTGTACTATTTGTGTGAGTAACCTCAAAGTATAAGACAAAGTTAGGGCCATAGCAATCATCTTTTGTAACATTCTGTCTGAACTCTCAATGGTAAACAGAGGAAGTAGTTCCCAAAGATACTTTCTAGGTCTCCTGTTTCTGAACTCTTCAAACTGATCAGAAATGTGCTATTAGGGCACCTGGGTGGTTCAGTCAGTTAAATGTCTGCCTTTAGCTCAGGTCATGATCCCAGGGTGTTGGGACAGAGTCCCACATCAGGCTCCCTGCTCATCAGGAAGCTTGCTTCTCCCTCTGCTCCTCCCCCTGCCCAAGATCTCTCTCTCTCTCTCAAATAAATAAGTAAAATATTTTTTTAAAAAAGAAAAAAAGAAATGTGCTATTACAGGTAGCAGTGTTATACAAAGACATGAGCCCCTGGACCCTTCTCAAGGATGCTGTACAGAGATGTGATGCTGGAGAACTACAGCCACTTGTCCTAGTGTGTGAGCATACCTTACCACGTGACTCTGTCAAGAATGTAATCTGTTTGTTCTTTTTAAATATTAATCACATTTGTAGAGGTATATTTAACAGAAAATGAAACTCAGCAATTTTTTATATTTCAATTCTTTGAGTTTTAAGAAATGTATGCACTTGATTTCTACCACTGCAATCATAACATAGAATATTTCCATCATCTCAAAAAGTATCCCTATAGCCCTATGCAGTCATTCCCACCCTTCCACCACCACCACCCAGGGCCCTAGCAGCCATTGTTTGGCTTTCTATCATAATTGTTTTACCTTTTTTATAATTATATATAAATGTAATGATACCATAGGTACTCTCCTTTGGCTTATTTCTCTTGGCAGAATTTTTTTTTTTAGAATGCTTTTAGATTTGTGCATGCTGTTTTGTATATCAGTAGTTTATTATTTTTATTCCTGAGTGTGCATATACCTCAATCTCTTACCCACTTAACAACTGATACACATTTGGGTTGTTTCCAATTTGGAGTCATTATGAATAAAACTTATGAATGTTTGAGTACAGATCTTTGTGTGAACATGTCATTTCTTTTGTGTAAATACTGAAGTGTTGACTTCCTGGGTTTTATGGTAAGTGTATAGGTAATTTTTACTAAAAACTGACAAACATTTTCAAGGGGCTATGCCATTTCCCATGACTATTAACAGTGTATGAGAGTTCTTGTTGCTCTGCAATCTTACTAACATTTGGCATTCTAAGTCTTATTATTTTTCACCACTCTGTTGGGTATCTAATTGTAGGTTATTAGGTTTTAACCTGCATTTCCCTAATGACTAATGAGTTTGTACATGCTTTTTACATCCTGTTTCAGAAGTCTCTGTTTAATTTAGAGTCACTAAGTGCAGTTTGGGAGGTCCTGAAGATGCCAGCAAATCACTAGAAGGATTCACAGAACTCAGAAAAGCCTTATACTTACGATTATGGTTTATTACAGCAAAAGGATCCAGACTAAAATTACCAAAGGGAAGAGACATGAAAAGCTGGTTCTAGGAGACACAAGGCATAAGCTCCTGTTGTTCTACCCCAGTGGAGTAACACGGACAGTTCTCTTTTTTCCCAGCAATAATGTATGGCAGTGCATACAGGGTACTGCCAACTAGGCAAGCTCAACCCAAACCTTCGTTTCTAGGATTTTTATAGGGGGTCAGTCATATGGGCATAGCTGACCATCTGCTTGATTAACCTTCCAGTCCCTCTAGAGGTCAAACTGATACCACGTGAACCAATGCCCACCCACAATAAATCTCATAGTTAGCATATTTCTCAGGTAAACAAAATCTGATCAGGCAGGATATCCCAAGAGTCTAGGGCTTACCTCTCCAGGAGCTGGACAAGGGCCAAACACTTATCTGGGCAAGGTGAAGCTTCTCTGCACACTAAGGTTTTCTCCTGGTTTGTTTGGGTTTTTCTTTTTTTTTGAGAAATTTTATAATTTTACATTTAATATGACGTTTATAATCCATTGCCAGGTAATTATGTGGTATAAAACTAGAGTTGATGTTCATTTTTCACATTTTACTATCCAATAATTGATACACATATTATTCTTTCCCCATTGAACTGCCTTGGCACCTTGTCAAAAAATAAATTGGCCGGGGCACCTGGGTGGCTCAGTGGGTTAAAGCCTCTGCCTTCAGCTCAGGTCATGATCCCAGGGTCCTGGGATCGAGCCCTGCATCGGGCTCTCTGCTCAGTGGGGAGCCTGCTTCCCCTCCTTCTCTCTCTGCCTGCCTCTCTGCCTACTTGTAACCTCTGTCTGTCAAATAAATAAAAATATTTAATAAATAAATAAATAAATTGGCCATAAAATGTGGGTCAGTTTCTGGACTCTATTTTGTTTCATTGATCTATATGTCTATCTTAATGCTAATACCACACTCTTGAGGAAGGTAGCATAAATAAGTTTTGGAATCAGGAAGGCTTAGCCCTCTGACATTTCAAAAGCAGACCAAAGCACACCTAGTTACAAAGCACCACATTCAGGCCAGGGCCACAACATTGCACATAACAGGCAAAGACAGCCTCTGCAGATGACTGACTTGACAATAAAATAGCCAGGACAAAACAACAGAGTTCACACAACACACTTTAGAGACACTCCCAGAAGGAACAAGCCCTAGACAATAGGGGATACTATACAGCAGGACACTACAGGACCTCTTCTTCATAAAGCTACTTACTTCAAGAAGAGGAAAATATAGCTAATTTTCTTAATGTGCAGAAATTTGAACGGAGACTCAGATAAATGAGAAGCAGAGAAATCTGTCCCAAATGAAAGAACAGAACAAGGCCAGGGCCGGAGATATAAGCAAAACAGATATAACTAACATGCCTGACGGGGAATTTAAAGCAATGATCATAAAGATACACAATGGACTTGAGAAAAGAATGGAGAATACCAGTGAGCCCATTAACATAGAAACAAGAAAAACATAGCACAGCAGGGACAAAGGAATCAATAAACAAAATGAGAACCATGCTTGATGGCATGAACAGCAGGCTGAAACAAGCAGAAGAATGAATTAATGACCTAGAAGATAAAGTAATACAAGAGAGAAAACAGAATTATGCAAAACAAAAATAGACTTAAGGAACTCTGTGCCTCCATCAAACACAATAACATTTGTCTTATAGGACTCCCAGAAGAAGAGAGAAAAAAAGAGGGACAGAATTTATTTTAAGAGATAATAGTTGAAAACTTACCTAATCTGGAAAAAGAAAATAATCTTCAACAAATCAGGAAAAAACATCCAATGGAAAAAAGACAGTCTCTTCAATAAAAAGAGACTATCAGTAAATGGTGATAGTCCTGATAGATAATCCTTTTAATGTACTCTTCAATAAATTTCAATAAAATTGAACAGCTATATACAGAAGAATGAAACTTGACCGTTCACTTACACCATACACAATGTTCATAACAGCAATGTCCACAATAGCCAAACTGCGGAAGGAACCGAGATGCCCTTCAATGGATGAATGGATAAAGAAGATGTGGTTCATATATACAATGGAATATTACTCAGCAATCATAAAGGAAGAATACCCACCATTTGCTTCAACATGGATGAAACTAGAGGGTATTATTTAAGTGAAATAAGTCAAGCAGAGAAAGACAATTATCATACGGTTTTACTCATATGTGGAACATAAGGAATAGCACAGAGTACATTAGGGGAAGGAAGGGAAAACTGAAGAGGGGTAGAATTAGAGGGGGATATGAACCATGACAGACTATAGATGCCAGGAAACAATCTGAGGGTTTCAGAGGGGAGGGGATTGGGAGGATGGAGTAGCCCAGTGATGGCTATCTAGGAGGGCACAATGAGCACTGGGTGTTATACACAAATAATGAATCATAAAACACTACATCAAAAACTAATAATGTACTGTATGGTGACTAATATAATATAATAATTGAAAAAAAGAACTGTTGGGCTACAGGTCAAACTGTGTATAGTGGAAATTTTTGGTTTATATATTTCTTTTATAAAGTGAGAAAGCCTAAAAGGAAGACTAAACAAAGTAGAAATATTGTAATAAAGGTAAAACTAGAAATTAATGAATCTCAAAGGTATAAATGATAAAACTAGGATTTGGTTCTCAGAATCAAGATAATTAAATAAAGTTGTAAAATCTCCTAACTTGTACTTTAAAAAAGGAGACACATAACTGTATAAGAAATAACTCTGCAGACATACCTACCATATATAGTGGGCCACATAGTTTAAGACAAATATAATGAAAGACATGTGAGGTATCCAAATAGAAGTTTTGAAAACTTTGAGACATTAAGTCAAAATGATATAAATTGATATACCATGTTGAGAGACTGGACAACTATATTTTATTTTTTTAATTTTTTAAAAGATGTTATTTATTCATTTAAGAGAAAGAGAGACAGAGCACAAGCAGGGGGTGAGGCAGAGGAAGAGGGAGAAGCAGACTCCCTCCTGAATTGGAAGCCCAATGCGGGGCTCCATCCAAGGACCTGGAGATCATGACCTGAGCCAAAGATAGACATTCAGCCATCTGAGCTACCCAGATGCCCTTAGAAAACTGTATTTTAAGTCAAGCAGAGAGAGTCAAGTATCATATGGTTTCACTTATTTGTGGAGCATAACAAAGAACATGGAGGACATGGGGAGATGGAGAGGAGAAGGGAGTTGTGGGAAATTGGAAGGGGAGATGAACAATGAGAGACTATGGACTCTGAAAAACAACCTGAGGGTTTTGAAGGGATGGGGGGTAGGAGGTTGGGGAACCAGGTGGAGGGTAATAGAGAGGGCACGTATTGCATGGAGCACTGGGTGTGGTGCAAAAACAATGAGTACAGTTACGCTGAAAATAAATAATTTTTTTAAAAAACTGTGCAAAGTAAAAAAAGAAAACTGTATTTTAAAACACATTCAAAAACTGATTCTAAAGTTAATATGAAAATGCAAAGTCACAATAATTAATAAATGTGTTTTAAGAAGCCAAGGAAGAAGGACTTTCTCTATCAAGTACGACATATTGTAAATCTGTTGTACCCACTACAAAATGTTACTAGTGTACTAGTGTAGGTGTTCGAAGGTGGAGAAGGGTCAGTAAAGAATCCTAAAGACTGAGATGGCACTTTAAGACCATGAAAAATGAAGCAAGCCTCTCCATGTCATTTACACTGTATTTTATTTAGGGTAACTCACTGACAGGGGATAAGTTGGAAGAATGACCCAGGCAGCAAGAGGCAAGTGCTCTCCCTTTCCCAAGTCTGTCTGTACCTTAATCCCCAGTTTTTATGGAATGATGGAAAGGTCACAGGACAGTTCTCTAAGTGGTGCCATCTATGCCCCAGAAGATCTCTACTAGTTATCTGAAGTGGGGCCTTCCATGTACCAGTCATTTCTGTTATTTATCCAAAGTGGAGCTTTCTGTGCACCACTTTAAGGAAGACCAGCATAAACCTTCCTCCATTCTGGTCAGGGCATACATTAACCTCCAAGGGCTCTGGAACCTCCAAACCTGAATGGAAATCATTGTGTGGACATGAACAAGATGGAAGGCCAAAAATGGACCCAGTGCTGTCAGAACTCCTACACTCCACTCCCAACATCTTCATGGCCCATACAATTTTTACATGCCATTCTTCTGTGATGACTCTAGAGCCAGATATCAGGAAGTGACTTGCATCCCTATGCCACAGCAGCAACATTCATATACCTATGAGACCAAAGGAAAAACAGAACTATGGTTTCCCAGTGACCGAATCAAAAGGTCATTTCCCTGGACCCAACAGTCAGGGTGATTGTGAATTTTAATGTAACTCATGACCCATGATAGGAAGATATTTCCTGATGCAACAGAAAAGAACACCAGTAATTGTGAGGCTAGGAGCAATAAGAAAAATGTTTCACAGACAATAGATATGGCAAATCTTCATTTAGTAACCAAGTAGCACTCTGGTCCCCTTAAGCCAGTGCCCTTGGCTTAGGTATTTTTCCCTGGGGGATGATACCCTATATTTTGCTCTTTCATATTATCAGAGGTGTGTCTATACTGTACAGTCACCTCAGTTGGCACACATAGTAACTAGCAGCTCTCCCTCAGTATGCAGCATCAGGGGTCAGAAGCAGATATTTGCCTGTGTGTTGGGCCCTGACCAATATAGAATGAGGGATTAATAACAATACTAGATTTGAGCCCTTGGCTCCAGGAGATTAGGACACCAAGCCATGGGGAGTTGGGAAGGGGGGGAAGTAAAGGGGTGGATTCCAAACCAATTTCCAATAAACTAAAGTCTCAGCAGGTGGGAGGTCTTGTAGCAAACACAAAATGAGTCCCTCCTCCAGCCTGGAAGGCCTCAGACCTCCTGATGATACCTGCTCCCCTAACACCCAAGCTGTGGAGGTATCATTGCTTAGGCATTCATATGTTGATGTCTGTCCTGCTGTGGCCTCTGTTAGTCTTCCAGATGATCCAATGAGGGAGCCTTCTGGTGACAGTCTTTCACGTGGTTTTTATCAGTCCATTCACCCTCTAAATTAGGCCTGCAGCAGTGGGATTGGATGACTGGGGGAAAGTCCATAATATATCCGGGGCCTCTGCCCATTCTTGGACCTCATGGCTGATAAAATGTGTTCCTTGATCTCTGTCTATCTGAGTCCACATTCCCTACATGTTCTGTAGTTTTGTTATTCCCTTTTACTTGCTTGTACAAGTCCTATGAAAGTGAGGCATACTTGTGCCCTTTCGATGCCAGCAAAGGGCCTATGTAATCCATTGCCAGCAAGATATAGGGCATGTAGTCTGTCCAATATGCCTCAAGGTATGGTGCAAAAGTCATCACCTGAGGTGGCTCTGGAGGTACTCCTAGTCAGCAGCTTGTAGAGTGGACTATTTTGAAGGCAGATGTAATCTCTTTACTATTTCCCAAGTGGTTTTGGAACCCCAGTGTCCCAGTTTATCATGCACCCATTCTGCTACATTGGATGGGATCAGCAATGGGGGGGGGGGGGGTGGTTAAATGTTGACTTGTATATGCCAAAACTATAAATATTTTAAAAGATAATTTTATATATATAAACTTTATTACTCTGGATAGGGAAATATTTGAGGCTAAAAAACACTAACCATACAGGAAAGGATTGATAAACTTGACTACGTTAAAGTTCAGAATTATAGACATCTAAAGACACCATAGAAGGAGAAAGATTAGGCACAGAGTAGATAGCAGTATCTATTTTGGTACATGAGTATAAAATAGGACTAGTATTAGATTATATTTAAAAAGACTTCTGCAAATCTGTGAGGAAGAAGGAAAGCAACCCAGTAGAAAAATGGGCAAAAGGCTTAACTCATCACTTTTACAAAGAGGAAATCTGTATGCCCAGTAAACATGGAGAAAGATATTTAACCTCATCAGTTATGGGAAAAATACAAAATTAAACTGCATCATGATACCACTACAAACTTATAAGAGTCTGACAATATCAAGAGGGGATGAGGATGTGGAGTATCAGATTTAAAGATATGTATACCTGTGGTAAACAGGGGCTTAAATCTAAATATTTTCAGTTACTTTATGGAGGGATTAAGATTGCTAATCAAATGATCTTAAAATAGGAAGACTGTCCTGGATTATCCAGATAAGCCCAAAGTAATAATATGGGCAGTAAAAGTGGAAGAAAGCATAAGGGTCAGAGAGATGTCAAAAGAGAAGTGCAGAGATTTGAAGCCTGACTGGGACTTGATCACCACTGCTGGCTTTAAAAATGGAGGAAGGGAAGCACAAGCCAAAAAATGCAGATATCTAACTAACTGACAGTGAACAAGGGAAGAAAGACCTTAGTCCTCCAACCACTAGAAACTGAATACTGCCAACAACTCAAATATTGTCCCCCAAGTATCTCTAGGAAGGAATACGTCACTGCCGATGGACTGTACTGTAGGGAGTACAGGTGAGATCTGTCTCAGCTCTACATATAAAGCAACTGGCAAAACCAAGCTGTATTTTTGTAGAGAGGTTTATAACCTTCATGAGAGAAGTGATTCAGAAGCATAAAAAAACTTGTGCTCCAGGGAGAATACATGATACTTCCCAAATCTAATCATTTTCTATTTCCTGACCTGGATGGTGATCCCTCAGGTGTTCCTTTTGTGCTACTTGGTAAGCTGCACACAGAAGTTTTTTGCACATTTGTTAGGTTTCATGTTTGTTTTTAGGCAAAATGAGATAAATCAATAAATGGGAGATGACATTTATTACAAATACAACCTGTCAAGGGTTTGATATTATAAAAGACAGAGAATTCAGACCTTGCTACGCTACCTTCTCAATATGGCCTTCCATAATCACTCCATTTAAAATGACATCCCTGATTTCAGACAGTCTACTTTTGTATTTTTTCTCTGAAGCAGCTCTTATTACCCCTGAAATCATATTTCAGAATTTCTAATTATCTGCCAGAATTCAAAATTCAAAATTTTCTATAGCACCACTTCTCTCCCACATGCTTCATTTGGTGGTTCTTATCATGCTTCCCAAAATCCAATCAACTTTGGATTAGTCATGCTTGCCTAAATGCTTTTTCTAATCTTGACTGCCTTGTTTAAAGTTGTATTTCAGTGCCTAGAACAAAATAAAATACACAATAGGGTGTGGTTGGCTGAATAATATCCCCCAAGAGATAACCAAATTCGAACCCCTGGAAAATAGGAGTGTTACCTTATGTAGCAAAAGAGACTTTGCAGATGTGATTAGGTTTAAAAAACTTGAGATAAAGAGATCATTCCTGGTTATCCAGATAAGCCCTAAATGCAACTACATACATATATTCCATTTTCCTTTTTTATTTATTCTTTATTTTTATCTTTAAAGTAGGCCTCACAACCAGCATAGAGCCCAATAAGGGGCTCAAACTCACAACCCTGAAATCAAAGCCTGAGTTGAGATCAAGAGTTAGATGCCTAACCGACTGAGACACCAAGAGGCCCTTAGGTTTCCTTTTTTAATAATTGTTTCCAAAGAATGAGACTGTGAGTATTATGCACTGACATTACTTTGTTATTGGAAAACTGGACTGGAAACCAAAGAGTCAATAAAATAATACATAATGGGGGATATGTATATAAGCCCCATTTCAAAAGTAAAGTGTTAAATTTCATAGAAGGTTTCTAATTTTCTCATTTTTAGAAGACTGCCAACTTGATAACCTCTTCTGGAAGAGTTCAGAAAATCAAGACAAACATTTGTAGCACTTTTCATTTACCAACTATAACACATTGCGATGGCAGGCCTGATAGTAGTACATCAAGAATTCCCACAGGAGAGAAACCCTATGAATGCAATGAACATGAGGAAATTTTCAGCCACAAATCAAGCTCCACGGGGCAAAGCTTTTTTGTTTGTTTGTTTGTTTGTTTCCATTTGACAGACAGAGATCACAAGTAGGCAGAGAGGCAGGCAGAAGAGGAGGAAGCAGGCTCCCTGCTGAGCAGAGAGCCCGATGCAGGGCTCGATCCCAGGACCCTGAGATCATGACCTGAGCTGAAGGCAGAGGCTTTAACCTACTGAGCCACCCAGGCACCCCTCAAGCGCCACAGATTATCAGAGAATTCACACAGGGAGGAAACCTTATAAATATGACGAATGTGGGAAAACTTCTGGAGCTAAGTCAACCCTCAAGACATCATGGAACACAAACACACAAAAGAAACCTTAAAAATACAATGAATGTGGAAAAACCTTCAACCAGAAATCAAACCTCAGAAATCATCAGAAAATCCACCCAAGGGATATTCTGTGAATGAAATGGATGTGGGGAGACTTTCATCATGACAACATGTCTAAAAACTCATTTTAAAAACATTATTAATGAAATGAATACAGGACATTTTTCATTCATTCAAATTTTCAAATTTCAAATTTCAAATTTTCAAAATTTCATTCAAGTTTCATATTTCTATTAAGAATATGATGATGAGAAAACTTAGTCAGAAATCAAACTTCACAATGTATCAGACAACACACATAGAGAAGCTCTATGAGTGTATGAATGGGAGAAAGATTTCAGCCAGAGGTCTGGCTGAACTTACACATAGAAGCAAGCTTATGAGCTTAGTGTACATAGAAAATTCTTCTGCAAGAGATCACTATATAACAGATAATTTATATAGAATATAAAATCTTGCGATATAACTGTATATGGGTGATTTTTCAGCCAGAGTACAATCCTCATTGGGTATCAGAAAATTCTCCCAGAAAAGATCCCTTGAAGGCAATGAATATGGGAAATATTCTGTGTGAACTCAACCCTCAACAAACTGACACTGCGAAGAAAGTTGTAATAATCTGCAAACTTTCTGACAGTGATGAAAGTTTGTTGAACACCACATAAATGACACAATGATTTAAGGAAAGTTGTAATGTAATAAATATGTTGACTAGAAGTCAATTTGTGGCTTAAAATATGTAGACAGGAGAGATCTCATATAGTATATCAAAACATGCAGGAAAGAAAACATTTCAACATATATAGAGAAGACTATCAAGAAATTATTTTTCTTTTTATTTATTTATTTGTCAGAGAGAACGAGCACAGGCAGGGGGAGCTATAGGCAGGATGAGAAGCAGGCTCCCTGCTGAGGAAGGAGCCTGATGCAGGACTCTGTCCCAGGACTCTGAGATCATGACAGGAGCCAAAGGCAGATCCTTAACCAACTGAGTCACCCAGGCATCCCAAGAAATTATTTTTCAATGAAAGTTCATTAAAATCTACATGTTTTGAATGTGTGAGACTTCTCAACAAAGCTTCAAACTTTTTAATGGCTCCATAATTATACTAAGAAAACTATCAGTTTGTGAAAAATAAGTAGAAGGCTTTATCTGAAATTGTTCTTTCAGAATTCTTGTTTCATGTGTAATATAAAAACATCCAATATACTACAAAATATTCATAGACATTCACTAGTATAGGAAATTTTAAAAGGCCAGAAAAAAAAGTTGTATAATTAGAACAGCATTAAACTGATACATGAAGCATTAAACTCCTCAGTGTTTGTGAGGATGTATGTGTGCATACCACTTAGGTATTTGTTTGGTGTATATACTGGATCCAACATCATTGTAGAAATTTAGAACTTTTACTCAATTATTATTATAACAAAAACTATGACTTTCTATAAATACATTTACAACTAATTACCCTAATAGAAAATACTTGAAAATTTCAACCATGTCACATCCTATTGCCATCTGGCAACATAGGAACAACAATAGGAAGGAAGACCTGTTGTTGCTGAACTGCTTCTTCTGCAAAGAAGACACTGTTTTCTATATACAAAAAGCAATGCATTTAATATAAACTATATTTATATGAAATATTAAAAAGTCACACAATTATTTAAAGAACAAGCCTTATCGATTTTTAGAGCAGCTATGAATAGGGATCCTCAGTATATATAAGATATACTCAGTGTATATAAGATATACTGAGGATAGAAGAAAAAATATCCTTCTCTTCTATATTTCTGATACGCTTCAGTGAAGTGCTTATAAATGCGGGATTGTGTAAATCCCAATTCTTTGTCCCTCCTGCAGTTTCTCGGTTTGTACTTATTTATGATGGAGTATTATTTGGTGGCCTTTGTCATTTTGTTTCTAATGTTGATATGACACATTAGTTGAGAACCTGTACTTAGAGCCACACTACCTATGCTGAAATTCCAGATCCCTATGAGACATTGAGTAGGTTATATAAGCTTTGTATCTTAGTTTCCTTAACTGCAAAATGGCGATATCATCTCATCATATTATAAGATAATCTAGCTAAATAAAGGGAAGAACTTATGGCACATAGCTACAGTTATGTATATGTTAAGTATTGTCACTGTCACTGCCATCATCATCATGGCCAATATATTTTCAATTTATGTGAAAAAAAAAATGGCAGATATTTGAACAGATTCAACTAAATGGCTCTCTAGAAAGGACTGCCCCATGGAGCCCTTTTAGATTTATTTTTTCTAATTGCTCTATCTCAGTAACATGGTCAGGTCAAAGATTTGTTGTATATCTATTTATGTACTGTATATTTGTTCTTTATACATAAAATGTAAGATTTTTTAAATCCTCACCCCACTCCCCCTTCCCCAAGAACCAATTTTTGACTCCTTGACAGTATAATAATCCCCACTGGGCATACTTGCTTTAGAGTGATTGTGACTCAGTTATGTCCAGGGAGAGGTTAAAGAATGTAGGGGTTTCCTCGATGATTATATGTTATTCATAACATCAGTGTGTAAAATAAGTATTTCTGCTTCATAGTTGCTGTTCCAGCATAAGGAGTTTCCTTTCGGAACTTAGCATGGTGTCAAGTCTCATGCAAAAGATATGAAACACATTATATTGAGTTATCCTTTACACTGTATGTTGTGACTTTTTTGATGGGGCATGAGGTGAGTACCAAACTATATTTTCTTTAGGCAAATAGTTAGTTGTCCCTAAACTATTAGATTATTTCATACCATTTTCAGTGACTCGGAAAACTTTACTTCTTATGATGAATTATCAGTTGTAGTAGTATTACAGATGTCTGCTATGTACTCCTTTCCCACAGTCCATTAATAATGGATCCTGCAACTGGGCAGCAGATAACCCACATGCGCCAATAATTATATCTCATCCTTCTGCTTCCTCATTAATTCCAGAGAAGGGATTTAACCCAAGATATGCCGATGAGTATCCCCCCTTGGACTTCTGAAATATGATAGAAAAAAATAAAGTTATATGTAGTGAGAAACACATATACCAGACAGTGTTTGACTCCTTGAGGACTGCAACATCCATGGTCTTTCTGTGGTTTTCTTATATAGCCAATGAACTCTGATAATTTGTATATACCTTGATCCCACTCCTAAGTTCTCTTAATAATTTTTTTAAAAATATGATTTATAGAAAAGTTGGAAGAATACAAAGTATGATTTACACCTTGAATCCCAAAAATGTTAACATTTTACTACATCTGCTTTACCCACACTCCCTTAGACAGATGAATGGATGAACAAAAGGAGATTATAAGTTTTCCTGAAACATTGAAGAATAAGTGGCAGACATTAGATCCCTTAAGTATTTCAGTATATATATCCTAAAAGCAATTTTCTTAATAATCTCAGTACATTATCAAAATCAAGAAGTGGATATTAATAAAATAGCATTATTATGTAATCTACAGAACTTCTTCACATTTTTTCTAATAATGTCCTTTATAGCAAAAAAAAAAAATCTAAGATTAGTCATTGCACATTGTAGTCATGTGTCTAGTCCTTTAAACAATCCCTCAGCCCTTCTTTGTATTTCACAACATGGGCACATTTGAAGAGTTCGGAATGTGTTCTGCTGAATGCTGTTCAGTTTAGATTTGTCAGATGTTTCTTTGTGATTGGATTTGGGTTATGCTTCTCTGGGAGCAATGCCGTAGAATGTTGCTGAGTTTTCACTAAGAGTGAAGGTGTGTGCCATCAATGCCATTACTTGTGATGTTAATTTAAAATACTGTTAAGGTAGTGTTTTCTAAGATACTTCACCATGAAGTTACCATTTTATTCTTCCTACTAACAAATAGGAGGAGGGAATTTTAGGCTAAAAGTGTTCTATTACTCCTCAAACATTCACCCACTGGTTTTAGCATTTATTTATGATCCTTGCGTAAATCAATTTTTATGGTTGCCAAAAAATGTTTTTTTTAAATTCCATCATTCCTTTTACATTTATGATGGCAAGAAAATTTTCCTTTTTTCCCTATGTATTTATGTCTCTGTAAACGCAGAGATTTTTGCTTTATTTAATAAATTATAATCTTGAACTTTTTTTAACACTCATATTTGGCCAGAAGGAGGCTTTTCGATTTGTATCCAGTTTATCATGTGTTTCTGATCTTTTTTATCTTACCTATTTGTTTATACTTATTCTGATCACAATAATGTTTATTCTGCCTTTGTAATACTGCTTCATTCTTCTATTCAAACTTTGTGGGCTTGGGTTTTTTTTAAGCTTTATTTATTTAAGTAATCTCCACGCCCAACATGAGGCTCAAACTTACAACCCAAGACCAAGAGTCACATATTCCTCCAACCAAGCCAGCCAGACACCCTTGTTTTTTTTTTTCTTCGACATAATATTTAGACATTTATTTCTTCCGTAAAGAAATCCTTTAAAATTCTTATTGGATTTGCACTGAATTTTAATGTTATACATATATTTACATACATGTATATATATGTTACAGATATATATATACACAGATATACGTAACAAACTATTACTCACCTATAAAAAAGAAATCTTCTCATTTCCAATGATATAGATGGAGCTAGAGAGTATTGTGCTAAGTGAAATATGTCAGTCGGAGAAAGACAAATACCATATGATTTCACTCATATGTGGAAATTAAGAAATAAAACAAACAAGCATGGGGGAAAAAAGAGAAAGAGGCTAAACAAGATTTCTTAACTGTAGAAAACAAACTGATAGTTATCAGAGGGGAGGTGGGGATGAGGCATGAGTTAAATAGGTTCTGGAATGGATCACTGGAATAACAACTGGAAGAATCCCTACATTGGTTCTCTGACGTGAGGAGTGAGAATTATTATGGTTGAAAAGACCAAGCAGAAGCCACTAAAACTGCCTTTACCTAGAAAAATAGTAAATCAAAAATAATGTGACATTCCTGGAAGGATTGCAGAGATTAGTACTACCATCCATGACTTGAAAGATACAGGGGTACTGATTTGCACATCACCATTCAATTTGCCTATATGGCCCGGAAAACAGATTTTAGAGAATGATAGTGGATTATGTTAAACTGAACCAGGGGATGACTCTAAAACAGCTCTACCGGACATGGTTTCATTGCTTAAGCAAATTAACACCTCCCGTAGTACCTGGTATGAAGCTGATAAATGTTTTTTGATGTTTTTTGGCAATTTTTTTTTCACCATACCAACTGTTAAGGTTGGCAATATATCTTCACTATATCACCTCAGGGGTATATCAGCTCTCTAGGCTTACATCATAATTTAGTTCTCAGAGATCTTGATTGCCTTTGCCTTCCACAAAACATCACAGTGGTCCATTATATTAATGGCATTATGCTTAATGGATCCAGTGACCAAGAAGTAGCAACTACTCAACTTAATTGATAAGACATTTGTTTGTCAGGGGGTGGGAAATAAATCTGATAAAAATTCAGGGGCATTCTACCTCAGTAAAATTTCTAGAGGTCTAGTGATGTTAGGCATATCATGATATCCCTTCCAAGGTAAAAAGATCAGTTATCTCATCTGGCCTTACCTACAACCAAACACAAGGTATAACCCCTTCTGGGCCTCTTTGGATTTTGGAGGCAATATGTTCCTCATTTTTGTGCGTACTCCAGCCCATTTAACAAATGACTAAAAAGCTGCTAGTTTTGAGTAGGGCCCAGAACAAAAGAAGGCTCTGCACCAGGTCCAAGCTGCTATGCAAGCTGCTCTGCTACTTGAGCCATATGATGCGGCAGGTCCAATAGTGTTTGAAGTGACATGGGCAGATAAAGATGCTGTTGGAGCCTTTGGCAAGTCCCCTAGGTGGACCACAACACAGACTCTTGGGATTTTTGAGAAAAACCCTGCTATCCTTTGTGGACAAGTACTCTCCCTTTGAGATATAGCTCTTTGTTTACTACTGGACCTTAGTAGAAACTGAAAACATAATATACTTTACTTTCCTCACTCTCTTCTCTCATAATTATATAAGAGGCATTACATTTACATAATAGTATCTGAGTTATAGGATATTGAAAGAAAAGAGGGAGCATCACCCAAGGACTTTGCATTCTCTACTGGAGAAAAGGTTAATCCATTTTTAAATTGTACATGGGACAGTTATATCATGCTGAAAGGAATCATGAAATTGTTGCCTTTATTTGGAGATTGGGTATGGTTTTAGGAGATGTCTATGGGTGCCAACTTGAAAAGGGATAAACAATGATGGTTAATTTTATGTGTCAATTTGTCCAGGCTGTGGTGCCCAGTTTCTAGGTCATATCACTCTAAATGATGTTGTGACGGTATTTTTTAGATGTGATTAACATTTAAATCAGTACACTTAGAGTAAAATAGGTTACCTTCCTTATTGTATCAGTCAAGACTGCCTTCAGACTCAAGACTGAACCTTAACTCCTGCCAAAATTTCCAATCTGCCAGCCAGTCCTACAAATTTCAGACTTGCCAAGTCCTATAATCATGTGTCCCGATTTCTTTTTTTTTTTTAATTTAAATTCGATTAGCCAACATATAGCTGGTTACATTGGTTTCTGGTGTAGTATTTAATTATTCATTAGTTGCATATAACATCCAGTGCTCATCACATCATGTGCCCTCCTTAATCCCCATCACCCAGTTGCCCCATCACTCTACCCACCTCCCTTTCCACAACCATTGGTTTGTTTTCCAGGGTCAAGAGTTTCTCATGGTTTGGCTCCCTCTGATTTCTTCCCATTCAGTTTTCCCTCCCCTCCTCAATGGTCCTTTGCACTATTCCCTATATTACACATAGGAGTGAAACTATCTGATAATTGTCTTCTCTGCTTGACTTATTTCACTTAGAATAATACCCTCTAGTTCCGTCCATGTCTATGCAAATGGTGGGTATTCATCCTTTCTAATGGCTAATAGTCCACTGTATATATGAACTACATCTTCTTTATCTCTTCATCTGTTGAAGGGCACCTTGGCTTCTTCCACAGTTTGGCTTTTGCAGATATTATTGCTATGAACATTGTGGTGCATGTACCCCTTCTTTTCACTACATCTATATTTCTTGGTACCCCATTCTGGGGTGAATCCCTAATAGTGCAATTGTTTGGTTGTAGGGTAGCTCTATTTTTAATGTCGTGAGCAACCTCCATATTGCTTTCCAGAGTGTCTGTACCAGCTTGCTTTCCAACCAACAGTGTTAGAGTGTTCCCCTTTCTCCACACCCTTACCAACATTTGTTGTTCTCTGTCTTGCTAATTTTGGCCATTCTAACTGGTGTAAGGTAGTATCTCATTGTAATTCCCCAATGACAAGTAATGTGGAGCATTTTTTAATCTGTCTGTTGGCCCTTTTTATATCTTTGGAGAAGCGTCAGTTCATGTCTTCTGCCCATTTCTTGAATGGATTATCTGGATTTACAGTGTTGAGTTTGAGAAGTTCTTTATGGATCTGGGATACAGCCCTTTATATGTTATGTCATTTGCAAATATCTTCTTCCATTCTGTATGTTATCTTCTAGTTTGGTTGACTGTTTCACTTGCCATGCAGAAAACGTTTATCTTGATGAAGTCCCAAGAGTTCATTTTTTCCTTTGTTTCCCTTGTCGTTAGATGTCTTTAGAGATGTGTTTTGCAAGAAGTTGCTGTGACCAAGGTTGAAGAGGTTACTGCCCATGTTCTCCTGTAGGATTTTGATGGATTCCTACCTCACATTTAGGTCTTTCATCCATTATGAGGTTATCTTTGTATATAGTGATATAGTGTGAGAGAAGGGCCAGTTTCATTTTCTGCATGTGGCTGTCCAATTTTCCCAGCACCATTTATTGAAGAGATTGTCATTTTTCTATTGGATATTCTTTCCTACTTTGTCAAAGATTAGTTGATGGTAGAGTTGAGGGTCCATGTCTGGAGACTCCATTCTGTTCCACTGATCTATGTGTGTCTGTTTTTGTGCCAATACCATACTGTCTTGGTGATCATAGCTTCATAATATAGCTTGAAGTCAGGCATTATGATGTCCCCAGCTTTGGTTTCTTTTTCAACACTCCCTGGCTATTTGGGGTCTTTTCTGTTTCTAAACAAATTTTAGGATTGGTTGTTCCAGCTCTTGATAAATGTCAATGGTATTTTGATAGGGATTGCATTGAACATGTGGATTGTTCTGGGCAACATAGACATTTTAACAATGTTTATTCTCCCAATCAAGGAGCATGGAGTGTTTTTCCATCTTTTTGTGTCTTCCTCCATTTCATCATAAGTTTTCTGTAGTTTCTAGAGTACAGATACTTTACTTCTTAGGTTAAGTTTATTCCTGGTATCTTAGAGTTGTTGATGCAATTGTAAATGGGATCATTTATTTAATTTCTCTTTCTTCAGTCACATTGCTAGTGTATAGAAATGCAACAGATTTCTGTGCACTGATTTTGTATCCTGCCATATTGCTTAATCACTGTATGATTTCTATCAGTTTTGGGGTGAGGTCTTTTAGCTTTCCCACATAAAGTATCATGTCATCTGTGAAGAGTGAGAGTTTGACTTCACATGCCAATTTGTATTCCTTTTATTTCTTTTTGTTGGCTGATTGCTGAGGCTAGGACTTCTAGTACTACACTGAACAATACTGGTGAGAATGGGCATCCCTGTCATGTTCCTGATCTTAAGGGGAAAGCTCTCAGTTCTTCTCCATTGAAAATGATATTTGCTGTGGGCTTTTCATAGATGGCTTTTATGATATTGAGGTATGTTCCCTCTATCTGTATACTTTGAAGAGTTTTAATCAAGAAAGGATGCTGTACTTTGTCAAATGATTTTTCTGCATCAATTGAGTAGATGATATGGTTCTTGTCTCTTCTTTTATTAAAATGCTCTATCACATTGATGGATTTGTGAATGTTGAATAACCCTTGCATCCCGGGAATAAATCCCACCTGGTTGTGGCAAATAATCCTTTCAATGTACTATTGGATCTTATTGGCTAGGAGCTTGGTGAGTATTTTGACATTCATGTTAATCAGGAATATTTGTCTATAAATATCCTTTTTGATAGTTTGGGTATCAAGGTAATGCTAGCTTCATAGAATGAAGCTATGGTATAGAATAGCTATGGTATAGAATAGCTATGGTATAGAATAGAATGAAGTTTGGTAGTTTTCCTTCCATTTCTATTTTTTGAAACAGATTCAGTAGAATAGGTATTAATTCTTCTTCAAATGTTTGGTAGAATTCCCCTGGGAAGCCATCTGGTCCTGGACTCTTGATTTTGGGGAGATTTTTGATTACTACTTCAATTTCCTACTACTTATTGGTCTGTCCAGATTTTCTACCTCTTCCTGTTTCCGTTTATAAGTTTCCAGGAATGCATCCATTGCTTAACTTATTGGCATACAGTTGCTCATAAGATGTTCTTCAAATCTCTGTATTTCCTTAGTGTTGGTCATGATCTCTCTCCTTTCAATCATGACTTTAATTTGGGTCCTTTCTTTTTTCTTTTGGATAAGTCTGGCCAGAGTTTATCAATCTTATTAATTCTTTCAAAGAACCAGCTTCTACTTTTGTTGCTCTGTTCTACTGGTCTTCTATTTTCTATTTTATTGATTTCTCCTCTAATCTTGATTTCTCTTCTCCTGCTTGGTGTAGGCTTTATTTTCTGTTCTTTCTCCACGTCCTTTACGTGTAATGTTTGCTTCTGCATTGGGGCTTTTTCTAACTTTTTGAAAGAGGCTTGTATTGCAATGTGCTTCCCTCTTAGGATTGCCTTTGTTGTATCCCAAAGGTTATGAGTTTTCATCCTCATTAGTTTCCATGAATTCTTTAAGTTCTTATCTAATTTTCTGATTGACGCTATTCATTCTTTAGCAGAATACTCTTTAACTTTCAAGTGTTTGAGTTTCTTCCAAGTTTTCTTTTGTGATTGAGTTCCTTCCAAGTTTCAAAGCACTGTTGTCTGAAAATATACAGAGAAAAACTTCAATCTTTTGTTATCAGTTGAGACCTGATTTGTGACCCAGTATGTGATCTATTCTGGAGAAAGTTCCATGTACACTGGAGAAGAATGAGTATTCTGTCATTTTAGGATGGAATGCTCTATATATATCTATGAAGTACATCTGGTCCAGTGTGTCATTCAAAGCTCTTGTTTCTTATTGATCTTCTGCTTAGATGAGCTATCCATTGCTGTAAGTGAAATGTTGAAGCCCCCTACTCTTTTTTTGTTTGTTTGTTTATTTTCAGCATAACAGTGTTCATTGCTTTTGCACCACACCCAGTGCGCCATGCAGTACGTGCCCTCCCTATTACCCACCACATGGTTCCTCAACCTCCCACCCCCCCCCCCCGCCCCTTCAAAACCTTCTGGCTGTTTTTCAGAGTCCATAGTCTCTCATGGTTCATCTCCCCTTCCAGTTTCCCTCAACTCCCTCTCCAACTCCCTCTCCTCTCCATCTCCCCATGTCCTCCGTGTTCTTTGTTATGTTCCACAAATAAATGAGACCATATGATACTTGACTCTCTCTGCTTGACTTATTTCACTCAGCATAATCTCTTCCAGTCCCGTCCATGTTGCTACAAAAGTTGGGTATTCATCCTTTCTGATGGAGGCATAATACTCCATTGTGTATATGGACCACATCTTCCTTATCCATTCATCCGTTGAAGGGCATCTTGGTTCTTTCCACAGTTTGGCGACCGTGGCCATTGCTGCAAGAAACATTGGGGTACAGATGGCTCTTCTTTTCACTACATCTGTATCTTTGGGGTAAATACCCAGCAGTGCAATTGCAGGGTCATAAGGAAGCTCTATTCTTAATTTCTTGAGGAAATTAAATTCTTTATTCCTTAAATTCTTGAGGAATCTCCACAGTGTTCTCCAAAGTGGCTGCACTAACTTGCATTCCCACCAACAGTGTAAGAGGGTTCCCCTTTCTCCACATCCTCTCCAACACACGTTGTTTCCTGTCTTGCTAATTTTGGCCATTCTAACTGGTGTCAGGTGGTATCTCAATGTGGTTTTAATTTGAATCTCCCTGATGGCTAGTGATGACGAACATTTTTTCATGTGTCTGATAGCCATTTGTATGTCTTCGTTGGAGAAGTGTCTGTTCATATCTTCTGCCCATTTTTTGCTATGATTATCTGTTTTGTGTGTGTTGAGTTTGAGAAGTTCTTTATAGATCCTGGATATCAACCTTTTGTCTGTACTGTCATTTGCAAATATCTTCTCCCATTCCGTGGGTTGCCTTTTTGTTTTGTTGACTGTTTCCTTTGCACTGCAGAAGCTTTTGATCTTGATGAAGTCCCAAAAGTTCATTATCGCTTTTGTTTCCTTGGCCTTTGGAGACATATCTTGAAAGAAGTTGCTGTGGCTGATATCGAAGAGGTTACTGCCTATGTTCTTCTCTAGGATTCTGATAGATTCCTGTCTCACGTTGAGGTCTTTTATCCATTTTGAGTTTATTTTTGTGTACAGTGTAAGAGAATGGTCGAGTTTCATTCTTCTACATATCGTTGTCCAGTTGTCCCAGCACCATTTGTTGAAGAGACTGTCTTTTCTCCATTGTATATTTTTTCCTGTTTTGTCAAAGATTATTTGACCATAGAGTTGAGGGTCCATATCTGGGCTCTCCACTCTGTTCCACTGGTCAATGTGTCTGTTTTTATGCCAGTACCACGCTGTCTTGGTGATCACAGCTTTGTAGTAAAGCTTGAAATCAAGTAACGTGATGCAGCCAGTTTTGTTTTTGTTTTTCAACATTTCCTTAGCAATTCAGGGTCTCTTCTGATTCCATACAAATTTTAGGATTATTTGCTCCAGCTCTTTGAGAAATACCAGTGGAATTTTGATCGGAATGACATTAAAAGTATAGATTGCTCTAGGCAGTATAGGAAGTCCCCTACACTTAATATATAATTATCAATATGTTTCTTTACTTTTGTTATTATTTGGTTGATATAATTGGCAGTCCCTATATTGGGGCTATAAATATTTACAATTGTCAACTCTTCTTGTTGGATAGACCCTTTAAGTATGATATAGTGCCACTGTATATCTCTTACTATAGTTTCTGGTATAAAATCTAATTTATTGGGACACCTGGGTGGCTTAGTCAGTTAAGCATCTGCCTTTGGCTCAGGTCATGATCCCAGGGTCCTAGGATCAAGTCCCACATGGGCTTCTTATTCAGCAGGGAACCTGCTTCTCCCTCTGCCTGCCATTCCCCCTGCTTGTGCTCGCTCGCTCTCTCTCTCTGATAAATTAATAAATAAAAATTTTAATTAATTAATTAATTAATTAAAATCTAATTTGTCTGATATGAGGATTGCTACCCCAGCCTTCTTTTGAGGTCCATTAGCATGGTAAATGGTTCCTCATCCCTTCACTTTCAATCTGGACGTGTCTTTACATTCAAAATGAGTCTTGTAGACAGCATATGGATGGGTCTTGCTTTTTTTTTTAATTGATATATAATGTGTTATTTTTTCCAGGGTATAGGTTTGTGATTCATCAGTCTTACACAATTCACAGTGCTCACCATAGCACATACCCTCCCCAAGGTCCATCACCCAGCTACCCCATCCCTCCTATATCCCTCCATTCCAGCAACCTTCAGGTTGTTTTCTGAGATTAAGAGTCTCTTATGGTTTGTGTATCTTTCTTTTTTTAATCCACTCTTATAGCCTGCATCTTGATTGGAACATTCAGCCCATTTACATTCAGAGTAACTATTGAAAGATATGCATTTAGTGCCATTGCACTTCCTGTAAAGTCCCTGTTTCTGTAGACTGTCTCTATTTCTTTATGGTTTATGTTGCTATTGGGTTCTCTCCTTGCTTATCCCTTAATATTTCTTGCACGGCTGGCTTGGTGGTCACATATGCATTCAGTTTCTCACTGTCCTGGAAGCTCTTTATTTCTCCTTCCATTCTGAATGACAGCCTTGCTGGATAAAGTATTCTTGGCTGCATGTTCTTCTCATTAAGTATCCTGAATATATCATTCCATGCCTTTTTGGCCTGCCAGGCTTCTGTGGGTAGGTCTGATGTTATCCTGATGTTCCTCCTTCCATAGGTAAGGAATCTTCTCTCCCTAGATGCTCTCAGGATAGCTTCTTTTCCTCTAAGATTTTCAAGTTTCACCGTTAAATTTCAGGCTGTTTTTCTATTTGTATTGATTTTGGGAGGGGTCCTCTCTGCCTCTTGGACATGAATGTTTATTCCTTTCTCAGATTAGGGAAGTTCTCAGTTATAATTTGCTCAAATATACCTTCTGGCTCGCTTGCTCTCTCTCTCTCTCTCTCTCTCTCTCCACCCCCACAGGCTCCACAATAATTCTCACATTTTTTTTCTCTTCAGGGCATCGTTAAATTCTCAAAGCCTTTCTTCATGGACTCTGAGTTATCTCTATCTCTTTTCCTCAGTTTCCTCCCTTTCCATCAGCCTGTCCTCTAGATCACTTATTATCTCTTCTGCCTCACTGATCCTAGCTGTTAGAGCATCTATTTAGATTACATCTCATTCATAATATTTTTAAGTTTGGCCTGATTAGATCTCATTCCACCCTTAGAGATTCTCTACTATCATTTATGCTTTTTCAAGCCCAGCTATTAACTTTATAATTGCTAACCTGAATTCCATCTTTGACATCTTACTTATTATATCCATATCAATTAGCTCTGTGGCAGAGAACATTTCCTCTGATTCTCTCTTTTGTTGTGAATTCCTCCTTCTAGTCATTTTGCCCTGAGAAGAATGGGTAAGAGAGTGAACAGAGTCCAAAATATCATCCATGACTCAAGCAAAATAAACCTAGACAAATGCAAAGCAGTCAGAGATGACAACAGAAAAGCAAACACCAAATGAAACAAAACAAAAGGTGGGGGGGCTGGGAGGAGCCTGAGGGACACTTGTACCTTCCCTTTGTGTGCCTAGGTACTGAGAGTGGTTGTAGGCTTCTGTACATACCCACTCTGCTGCTCCAGGGGGAGTGCTGAGTGTCACCCTACTGTCCTTTCCAGGGCCACTGCTGCCCTGAGAGTTGTTGCCTGTTTATGGGTGCAGCTGTTTCTCCCCTTCCAGGGGATGATAAATGGCCTGTGCATTCCTGTCCTTTTCAGGGTGCTCATGTAAAGAACAGTCACTCGACTGGCCTGGCTCATGGTTTATGGTGACCCCCCTGGACTCACTGACCAAAATCAGTTTCCACCGTTCCACTGCTTGGGCACTCCACTGGCTCAGGCACACACACACACACACACACACACACACACACACACACACACACACATTCATTCTGTGTCTCCTTGGATCCTAGACCACAGTGACCCACCTAAAATTCTGCCCTTTTCATCCCCTGAACCCCTTTCAGAAAAGGATGTCACTCGTTGGAGAAGATTTCTAAGGGTTCCAATTTTGTTCTCCAATGTTAGAACACTTTCTAATAGCCAGTTTATGGACTGGTCCAGTTTATCCCTCCTCTGTTTATCTTCCATTCTCTTTCCACAGATTCACTACTCATCACCGCCTACATTGCAAAAAGCAGTCACTTTTCTACTTGCAGATTTCCAGATATATTTTCTTATATCTCAGACTGAATTTGTGGGTGTTCAGAATGGTTGACAGATAACTAGCTAAATTGAATGAACCAGATGAAATGAGGTCCCCTACTCTTCTGCCATCTTGCCTCTTCCCTCATGTATCCCAATTTTGTAAGATAAATATCTATTGTCCTACTTCTCTTGAGAACCCTAAAAGACCAATGAAATAAGAATTCTATAAAGCTATCAAGATTAAAAATATTTTCAGGTGACTTGACCTAACCAGTCTTTCAAATGCAGGTAAAACATTTACAAAGGCAGTCCATATTCTGGGCCACAGAAGTCTCAAAAAATTCTCAAAGACTGAAGTTTTAGAAACTTTTCTGATGACACCAGAATTTTAAAATCTAAAATCTTGTGTTACTGTGACCTCTAGATTTTAGATATCCAAATACATTCTCATGTACTGCTTCATGGCACAATCCACAGGCACTTTTTTTTTAATTGAAGCATAGTTGACATAAAATGCTGTATTTGACAACAGTTTCTTGATCAAGAGTCAGCAAAATAACAAAACTGTGTTCAAAGTGTTTATTCTATATGGCTGTTTCTGAAGTGCCCCAACCACAACTGCTAGGTAGGGCATCTCTCTACCCAGTAGCAGTAGTATCCTCCTGTCTCTTGGGAAGTAAAAATGCTAAGTGTATATACAGAAGCTTCATCATTGATGCTGATAAATGCTTCAAATAATAAATAACATTGGAAGAAATAGAGCAGACAACTTCATGCATTCAAGTTTTAATTCTGAGGGCCACACCAAGCCTTACTCCCAAGTCTATTTAGGGTGGACACAATTTATGTGTCAGCTTCTTATTTTGCCTATACAAACACAAAAAGATGATGCCTCTTCTTAAGGGGGGATCCTGGGGTTTAATAACTTCCTGAAAAAAACTGGTATTTTATGTAAAATCATGTATTTGCTTATATAGCTGGTCAGATATATTACTCTGTTCCGTGAAGTCAAGTTTTCAATTCCTGAAATAAAATAAATGAAAACTTCTGAGTTGGCCTACAGAAAGAAAAAATTCTATTCTAGTAGACATATAAGAGAAGTGTCTTTCAGCGTGGTACTGGCATAAAAACAGACACATAGACCAGTGGAACAGAGTGGAGAGCCCAGATATGGACCCTCAACTCTATGGTCAAATAATCTTCAACAAAACAGGAAAAAATATTCAATGGAAAAAAGACAGTCTCTTCAATAAATGGTGCTGGGAAAATTGGACAGCGATATGTAGAAGAATGAAACTTGACCATTCTCTTACATCGTTCACAAAGATAAACTCGAAATGGATAAAAGACCTCAACGTGAGACAGGAATCTATCAGAATCCTAGAGGAGAACATAGGCAGTAACCTCTTCGATATCAGCCACAGCAACTTCTTTCAAGATATGTCTCCAAAGGCCAAGGAAACAAAAGCAAAAATGAACTTTTGGGACTTCCTCAAGATCAAAAGCTTCTGCAGTGCAAAGGAAACAGTCAACAAAACAAAAAGGCAACCCACGGAATGGGAGAAGATATTTGCAAATGACAGTACAGACAAAAGGTTGATATCCAGGATCTACAAAGAACTTCTCAAACTCAACACACACAAAACAGATAATCATATCAAAAAATGGGCAGAAGATATGAACAGACACTTCTCCAACGAAGACATACAAATGGCTATCAGACACATGAAAAAATGTTCGTCATCACTAGCCATCAGGGAGATTCAAATTAAAACATCATTGAGATACCACCTAACACCAGTTAGAATGGCCAAAATTAGCAAGACAGGAAACAACATGTTTTGGAGAGGATGTGGAACAAGGGAAACCCTCTTACACTGTTGTTGGGATTGCATGTTAGTGCAGCCACTTTAGAGAACAGTGTGGAGATTCCTGAAGAAATTAAGAATAGAGCTTCCCTATGACCCTGCAATTGCACTGCTGGGTATTTACCCCAAAGATACAGATGTCGTGAAAAGAAGGGCCATCTGTACCCCAATGTTTATTGCAGCAATGGCTACGGTCGCCAAACTGTGGAAAGAACCAAGATGCCCTTCAACGGATGAATGGATAAGGAAGATGTGGTCCATATACACAATGGAGTATTATGCCTCCATCAGAAAGGATGAATACCCAACTTTTGTAGCAACATGGACGGGACTGGAAGAAATTATGCTGAGTGAAATAAGTCAAGCAGAGAGAGTCAAGTATCATATGGTCTCACTTATTTGTGGAGCATAACAAATAACATGGAGGACATGGGGAGATGGAGAGGAGAG
Organism: Meles meles; assembly: GCF_922984935.1. Classification (NCBI taxonomy): domain Eukaryota; kingdom Metazoa; phylum Chordata; class Mammalia; order Carnivora; family Mustelidae; genus Meles; species Meles meles. The sequence goes on from NC_060076.1 coordinate 64,981,767, forward strand.
GGAGTTGATGGAAACTGGAAGGGGAGATGAACCATGAGAGACTATGGACTCTGAAAAACAACCAGAGGGTTACGAAGGGGCGGTGGGGGGGGTGTGGGGTGGGAGGTTGAGGAACCAGGTGGTGGGTAATAGGGAGGGCACGTACTGCATGGAGCACTGGGTGTGATGCCAAAACAATGAACACTGTTATGCTGTAAATAAGCAAATAAAAATAAATTAATTAATTAAAAAAAATAATGTTTAAAAATAAAAAAAAAAGAAGTGTCCTTTTTAGGTCCTTACTATTAAAAGTCTAATAAAATACTGAAATATTCAAAGTACAATTTTAACAACTGAAGGATATATCAAAAATTAAAATGCAAAGAAAGCATTTAAAAAAAGAGGAAAGACAGTTTTAGGACATGGGGAAGGGGGGGCTCTCCAGAGCCTGCAGATCAAATTCATTTGAGCCCCTATTTAGGCTCTATACAGTGTATACCATCTTTGAATTTGCCCCTGAAGACCACAGCAAGACATCTCCCTCTCAACCCCAGAGATCCAGGTCCAGAGAAAGATGTCCTAGAGAGAAACCTGACCCACCTGATGAATTCCAGCTTTCTTTCTTGAGTCTGCTCCCCTGGGAGATGGACATTGGGAATATCCACTCTCTTTGTGGGCCACAGCACTGGAGTTGGGTCTCAATACACAGCCATTTCAAACATAATGTGTCTTCATCCATACAAGACATACCCATAATTCAGGTCTTAGTTCTGCCTCTGGTTATGGTGCCTGTTCTCAGCCTGTGGCTCTCACTATAATTGAAGACATCATCATTGTTAGGGCTGGAGCCAGAAATTAGACAGCAATTTTCACCCATCTCACCAAGTTAGAATTGCTGTTACAAAACCTGCTTTTTTGCTTTTTTGTTTTGGTTTGGGTTTTAGAGGGTTACATATTTTTATTAATGACAGCACTATTGGGCTTAAAACATCACACTTGTCTTTGACTCTTCCTAAACTTGGTTCTAGGTTTATCCCCATATGGATTTCTTACCCTGTTGCTTTCTATTTCCACTACTTATACCTAGTCAAGGGCTTCCTTACCTGCTGCATGGGTTGTTGCACCATTTAACTCCTAATTAATTGCCAGTGTGTGCTTCCTCAAAATCAATTTTTTCTTTTTAGAGAACATATGTGAATGTGTGTGTGAGTGGGGTGGAGGGGAGGGCAGAGGGAGAGAGAGAATCTTAAGCAGGCTCCATGCCCAGTGCAGAGCCCAAGTTGGGGCTCAATCTCACAACCCTGAGATCATGACTTAATCCAAAATCAGGAGTCTGTCACTTAACCGACTGAGCCTCAAATGTTTCACACAGCATATGCACTCATATACTCAGCATTTGCCAAACTTTATCTTAAGTCTGCATCAACCTTGGCAAGTAGTTTGGCATTACAAGGATAGAAACATAGACTTTGGGGGTGGAAAGGTTGAAATTACAATTATGGCATCAGCTGTGCTTGCATGAAAAATATTGAGCCTTGGCTTTATCTTACATCATCTGTGAATGATAACTACTTCGAATGGTTGTTGAGAGATTAAATGAGATGGCAAGTAGGAATAATTCCTGACATATGAAATGTTTAATACATTCTACTGTCAGATGTCTCAGCTGGAGAGCTACTTGTATAATTCTGCTCCAATATGCAAAGGTTTGTTTTATGTAGTACTTACTTGTGGAATATATCCTTAATTCCTCATTACTGGATTTAATAAATCCTTTCTTTATTGATATTCCATAAGCACATCTTAGTTCTATTTTCAATATTCTTCCTGTTCTATATTGTGTTATGGTTCATTTTAAAGGAGACTAAGGGGGGTGCCTGGGTGGCTCAGTGGGTTAAGCCACTGCCTTCGGCTCAGGTCATGATCTCAGGGTCCTGGGATCGAATCCCGCATCGTGCTCTCTGCTCAGCAGCAAGTCTGCTTCCCTTTCTCTCTCTCTGCCTGCCTCTCTATCTGCTTGTGATCTCTCTCTGTCAAGTAAATAAATAAAATCTTAAAAAAAAAAATAAAGGAGACTAAGGGGTAGAGAAGTGAACAGTGTATTCCAGATTGAGAAGAGAGGGTAAGCAACTATTCAGAGAAGGGAAATGCAGAGTGATTAAAAAATAAAAGGTTACAGTGCTCAGTGGGACTGATTGTATAAATTGGTGGTAGGACTCAGGCAATGAGGATAAAAAGTAAATGAAAACTAGATTCGAACTTCTTTTCGTGCCATGCAGTGTATTTCTGATTTTATTTGATGAAGCTGAATCCTGATAGGTTGTTGCTTCATGTTTTGGCAGGGTTTGATGCAGTTGCCTGCATTTGTTATACTCAAACCCAAAACCATATTTTGGGTGACAAAAATATAATTACTTAACAATTTTGTTTTCCCATCTCACAGCTCTCCCAACTGTGCATGTTTACCTGTATTTATTTTTTTCAGATTTTATTTATTTGAGAGAGAGAGCCCAAGCAGGGGAGAGTCAGATGGAGAAGCAGACTCCCCACTGAGCAGGGAGACTAACACAGGGCTCAATCCCAGGACCCTGGCATCATGACCTGAACCAAAGGCAGACAACCAACTGACTGAGTCACCCAAGCGCTCCTGCCTGTGTTTTTCACTCTACTGTTCATTCTTGCCTGGAAGTGGCTTACTAGTTTCTACTTGCCTTTCAAGACAGCCAGTTCTAGATCACCAACTTGTTCAAAATAATTTGTGAGATATCTCTTCATTTTCTTATAAGTGAAAGTAAAGTTAGGATGACAAGAGGGGGAGATGTCCCAGTTTTACATTAAAAATGCAGTTCCTGGGGCGCCTGGGTGGCTCAGTGGGTTAAGCCTCTGCCTTCAGCTCGGGTCATGATCTCAGGGTCCTGGGATCGAGCCCCGTATCGGGCTCTCTGCTTGGCAGGGAGCCTGCTTCCTCCCCTCTCTGGCTGCTGCTCTGCCTACTTGTAATCTCTCTCTCTCTCTCTCTGTAAAAAAGAAAAAAAAATTAAAAAAAAATGCAGTTCCCACTCACTTTCACTGACCATGTGTACTTTTCCTTCAGCCAGCCTTCTCAAACTTTAACTCAGTATTCTAAAAGTCAAAATATAATAACAAGAATGTAAAGCTGCCTATCATAGGTACAATTTTTTAAATGTTTACTTATTAAGTAATCTCTTTCCCCAATGTGGGGCTCAAATTCATGACCCCAAGATCAAGAGTTGCATGCTCTACTGACTGAGCCAGACAAACATCCCTCCTAAGTACAACTTTTCAGTTGGATACTTCATAGTCATTGCTCAAAATACAGGTTGTACAAATGAGAAGCTCCCAGCCCACTCTAAAACTACATTACTACCTAAATCACCTAGAACATGTTTAATTCCAAAAGAGAATATTGTCACTGGGGTGTTCCTAGACATTATGGTAGCCATGTTTAAAAAAAAATGAGTGAGGATTTTTTCTGTGGGTTTCTAATAGGGATGGATTTAGAAGCTTCTTATGAGCTGAATTGTATTCCTGCCAAAAGATACATTGAAGCCCTAACCACCAGTACATCAAAAGGTGACCATATTTGGAAGGATCATTAGAAGTAATCAAGTCAAAATAATGGGCCCTTATCCAATATGACTGACATCCTTATAAGGTGAAATTAGGACACAGAGATAGACATGAACAGAGGAAAGACAATATGAAGACATGCAGGGAGAAGATGGCCATGTAACTGGAGTGATGGATCTATAAGCCAACGAATGCCAATGATTGCTTGCAAATGCCAGACACTAGAAAAGTCAGGAAGGATTCTCCCCTAGAGCTGTCAGAGGGATCATGGCCTTGCTGACAGCTTAATTTTGGGGAACTACAGATAGTCTCTTCTGGTATATTTTGTAAGATCACTAAAGAGAGAGATTATTGAAAGGTTGTTTTTTTTTAATGACCTGTGAACATCACAGAATTTCATATATTTCTCAGAAAACAAATAAACAAACAAGCAAAACACACACATAGGTTTAGAGAAAGTCCTCTGTGTCAGATTTCCAAGATCACCCCAGGCTTGATGATTCAACGATTCACTTGAGGGACTCATAGGACCCAGAAATTGTTATACTCCATAATTACTGTTTTTTACACCAAAAGACACTGAAGACATTCAGCAAAGGGAAAAGGCACATGATAAGAAGTCCAAAGGAATCCAGTCACAGGCTTCCAAGAATTCTCTCCAAGTGGACTTGCGTAGGATATGCTTAATTCTTCCTGCATTGATGTGTGACAACAGGGGCAGAGTGTTGCCAACCAGCATAGCTCATTAGAGACTCAGTGCCCCGAAATCCCAGACCCCCAGAAGGAAAGCAGGTGTTTAACACATACTACATTGTTTGTAAAAGACAAAGTGAAAGAAAGAAAGAAAAGGAGAAAGAAGGAAAGAAGGAAAGAAGGAAAGAAAGAAAGAAAGAAAGAAAGAAAGAAAGAAAGAAAGAAAGAAAGAAAAATGGTTTAGGTGGAGTGAGCCACTCTTATCACTTAGGATTGATGAGAACTGATGCAAAATCCAAGTTCTCAGATGCCGTCCAAGGGCCATCCTTGCAAGCAGACTTTTCTAAGGATGATGTCCTAGGCCTTCTATGGTAATTCTCTTCAGTAAAGTCCACCCTTGGCCCTTGGCCAAGCTGTCTTTATAGCAAAATAATAATTGGTAGGTCCCAATGCAGGAGGGTGAAATCAGTATTATTATTGATCTCAGTTATGCCCCTTGAGATTTAACACATATCCCATTAATTGTAAAGTTCTATCTTGTAAATCCAGGGGGCTTCCTCCTCAAGTTTTTGTATGAATCTATTTTATACGACCTGAGGCATCGATTCAGTCACAGAATCACCTGGCCATACGTTGAAGCTAACCTAAATGCCTTCTGGCTGAGACAGTGTCATAATGATCAGGGACCATACAAAATAAGTACAAGCTCTGAGGTCATACTTCAACTGTTAGTGCACCCTAAACTGGACACACAGTAGGCCCCCAGGTTAACAGAAAACCCAGTAGACCTCACTGGGGCTTCCAATACCAGGATTCCCAGTTTAGTTGGAAAACTTTAGTTGAGGCCTTGGTTTTCGAGGGAGTGCAAGAAGGCAGTCATTTCCAGTTTTGTTTAACTACGACATCAGCTCATCCATCCTATGACTGTATTTTGCGTAGAAAGTGCAAGAGCTAGGGCCACCCAATCTGTTCCATAGCCAGCACTGCTGGGTGTGATCTAGCTTCAACCGTCAGTCTGAATCAGAACATTCTCAGCAGTTTGGAAAGGCAGCACAGGGAGTTTCCTTCTGGAGGAGGGGACAGCTTCCAGGAACAGTTTTTAAAAAACAAAGGTTATTAATGCCCCCTCTCCCATGCTTTCCAGATACTAGGGTTTTGTTTTTTCTCATTGTTGCAAAATCAATATGTCCTTTTCAGTAATCATGACTTCATGTTTTTTAATCATCCCCTACCCTTATGCAGACATTCCACCAGGAAGAGTTGTATGCAAGAGGAATAAATGTATTTTCACAGGGAAAAAATATTTTTAAAAATATTTTTAAATTTTTAATTTTTTTAATATTTTAATAAATTTTAATAAAAATTTTTAATAAAAATATTTAAAATATTTAAAAATATTTAAAAACTCAAGGAGAAAGACCTGGCATGTTCAGGAACCCATCAGGAGAAAACCCTGAATTTTTAAAAAATTTCAAAATGGGTGTTCTTTAATCCTAATGATGTATCCAGTGAGCGTCTAAAAAAATTAATCCCTTATGACAGCTGTACTTAATGATCAGTTTGCTTTACTAAAGCTTACTTAATGATCAGTATGCAAACTGCAGCTAATCCAGAAAGCCAGATATAATCATCAACAGTGAGCCCTCCCTGAGATGGGGTCAAGAGTCCATTCCACTAGGAGTGGGCAGAAAGTTCACAGTCCCTGCAATGTGTCCTTCCTGAACTCGTACATAGTTCTTGGCACAAATCACAAGTTGGAATTGCAGTTAGTTTTGTGTCAGAAATATAGAGCTGATCAGCAGCCTGATTCCAGATGGTCCCTGTAGAGAACAAGCCCTTTCTTGTGAACATTTTGCATGTGACCCAGGCAGTACAGTGTCCATAATGTTTTCGTCATGTGTTGTGGCCCCATGCACAGGTGCTTTGAATCTGCAATGACACCCCGTCTGAGTGACTTCTGCTTTTAGCCCAGCACAGTTTGTGCTGAGTCTGAAATAGCCTACAGCAAGCATACAGTTTCAGATTTCAGCTTACACACAGGTTCAGGCAATTAGAATCTGTGACTTAAATTCCAGGAAAAAAACAGCAGTATTTGTTCTGCTGGTAGCAAAACAAACACGCTGCACACCAGCAGCAGGTGTTCTGTCAGGGACAAGCAAGGCTTTCCTAAACCCTGTTCATCTTGGTTTTGAATCCAAACTGACCCATTCAAAAATATGCACAGAGGCCAGAAAACTATCAGTCTCTATCAGAGGTCTGATTTTACAAGAGCTCATTAGTAACTAAGAACAGCTTTCTAAAATTCTAAAAGTAGGGTGCTTGGGTGGCTCAGTTGGTTGGGCAACTGCCTTCAACTCAGGTCATGATCCTGGAGTCCCAGGATCCAGTCCTGTGTCCCGTGCCCGGCATCAGACTCCCTGCTCTGCAGGCAGTCTGCTTCTCTCTCTCACCCTCCCTTCTCTCATGCTCTGTCTCACTCTCTCTCTTTCAAATAAATAAATAAATAAATAAATAAAATCTTTTTTAAAAAAATTCTAAAAGCCCATCTCCATTTTGAGATTACCCCTTTTGATGGTGCCTCCCTTATTTCCGACTCTAATAGGCAAAAATTAGAGCACATACCTCACATGTTACACAAAAATTAAACCAAAGTGGATCATAAAAACATTATTCTAAGTGAAAGAACCCAGAGACAAAGGGCCAAATATTATACGGTTTAATTCATATGAAATGTTCAGAATAGGCAAATCCTGTTTAGACAGAAAGTAGGTTAGTGGTTATCAGTAGGCAGGATGAGGTGTGACAGCTAACAGGTACTCCATTTCTTTGGGGGAGGATAAAAATGCTCTGCAATTATGTAGTAGTAGTGGTCCCACAACTTGGTGAATATAATAAAAACTGAGTTGTACACAATGGTATGTGAGTATCTCAATTTTAAAATACCTAGTACTTAAAAGAAGTTCTCAAGGCAGTGTTTCTAAGTTAAAAAAAAAAAATAGGAAATAATCTAGAGATAGGAAACTCACAATAATTTTGTCATGTTAACATGATATTTCCAGATGTTAAAATTCTGTTTAAAATGACCTTTTGTGGGGCACCTGAGTGTCTCAGTCAGTTAAGCATCTGTCCTAGAATCAAGCCCTATGTCAGGTTCCCTGCTCAGTGGGGAGCCTGCTTCTCCCTCTCCCCCTGCCACTCCTCCTGCTTGTGCTTGCTCTCGCTCTCTCGCTCTCTCTCTGTGTCAAATAAATAAATAAAGTCTTTAAAAAAAAAAAAAGAAAAGATCTTTAGTGGGGTGCCTGTGATGTAGTTTTAGAATATAGGTGAGGTTTGGTGGGGTGAGGTCTGGAAATGAAGACCAAGAAAAAATTCTTGAGATGTCTTTAGTGCAAAAAAGTGGTTTTATTAAAGCCGGGGGACAGGACCTGTGGAAGAAAGAGCTGGAGTCCCAGAGTACTGAGGGGTAGCTGATTATATACCTGGGAGTTTAGGAAGGTAAGGGAAAGGAAACTTTCAAAAGGATTTTCATATGTTAAAGACTCAGAGGATACTGGGAGGCCTTGCCATTGCCAAATTAAGGTTGTTTTTTCCTCCAGCAAGGCATTAACATTAAGATAGTTGGGAGCTTCCTGGAAGAATGTCACAGATGTGCCAACCAGGAGTGTGCATGGGGAGGGTGGGTTGCAGGGTGTCAGCCTGTGATTTGTCCTTAGCTAATCTTCTGATCCCTCACCACCTGAGTGGGTCAGGTCATTAAGTGCCAAGTTTGGCAAATGCTGAATACCTGAGCGCATTTGGTGTGTGAAGCACTTGAGGCTCAGTTGGTTAAGTGACAGACTCTCGACTTTGGCTCAGGTATAATCTCAAGGTTGTGAGATTGAGCCCCATGTCAACTCCACACTGGGTGTAGAGCCTGCTTAAGATTCTCTCTCCCTCTTCCTCTGGCCCTCCTCTCTTTCTCACCATCTGAAAAATAAAACAAAACAAAACAAAAACCTCTTATATAACACCAAAGACATAATCCATGTTTAAGAAAGTATTTAATAAGCTGGAATTCATTATAATTAAAAATGTCTCCTCTACAAAAGACACTGTCAGGAGAATGAGAAGACAAGCCACAGACTGGGAGAAAATATTTGTAAAACACATACCTGATAGAGGATTGTTTTCCAAAATATACAATGAACTTGAAAAACCAACAAGTCAATTTAAAAATGGGCCAAAGACCTTAACAGGCACCTCACCAAAGAAGATACACAGATGGCAAGTAAGCATATGAAAATATGCTCCACATTATATGTCATTAGGGAAATGCGAATTAAAGACACAATGAGATACCACTACACATCTTTTAGAATGGCCAAAATCCAGAATACTAATACCATAAAATTCTGGATCAACAGGAATTCTCATCCATGGCGAATGTCACCTGCTAGACCTCTGCCACTTCCAGTCGGTGAACGGGAGAAGAATTAGGCACAAACAAGTCAACTGCAAGAGATTGGGAGCAGGGGACAACGGTCGAAAAGACTGCTGCCCCGAGCAACTCCACAGTCTCACTTTTATTAGATAGAAACAATAGCAGAAGAGTTGATGAAGATCAAACATTAGTCACAAGTCTTGTGGACAAACAAGAAGGAGGATAAAGTTTATAGTTAACCAAGCACATTCAAAGGACTCATCTAACTAACAACGGGCGCTTCTGGGAAGAGAAAGGTAGCGACCATGGAAAAGGGAAGCAGGCAGTATTTCTTTCCACCCTAAGCTGACTGGGTGTTCCTGGCTTCCCGAAAACAGGCTTCGCCCTGAGCAGGCCAGGCATTCCCAGCTGCTCTGCTTCTGTGAAGGGGCGGCGTTCCGCCCTGAGCGAGCCCGGCATCCCCAGCTGCCCAGCTTCACGGTCGTATATCATCCTTCTCTCCAAAAACCTGTTACCAGTATATGTTTTTCTTAAGGCCATATCTAAATGTGCTTGGTAACTAGTAAAATCCTCCAGGGGTTATAAATTAAATAATACATTGTTCTGAGGGGCAGTAGCAGACCTCAAGACCTGACTTTACTGCCCACCTACTGGTACTCACTGAAGCTTGTCCCACAAGAGCTTTCCTTAAGCTCTTCTTTCCAGTTTAATCTCTTAACTCAGGCAGATGTAAAGTGAAACTGCCCCCTTGAGTTGTAGCGACTCCCTGACAAGACCTCCAGGCAGCCCAGACCACCCAAACCAGTTTGAACTTAACCCCAACTCAAAACTGTACAGATGGATGAAGGAGTGACCTCTAGCATGATTGACAACTACCTTACCTCATTATAAAACTAAAATCTCCACCCAAGGAGGAGCACAAACCTCATTTACATAACACACATTGTGTGTATACGCATGTTTCCTCAAGGCATGTGTGTGGCCTTATGCCCACTGCTACATATGATGACAAGACTTTCCTATCTAAATATTCATCCTAACCCTAAATAAAAGGAACCCATTCACCCTTGCCTGGGGAGTCATTGCTTTGGAAGCCATTCCCTGTGATCTCCTTACTTGCTACAGATAAAGTTTTCTTCCAGTGACAACTCAACCTGGTGCAGTTTCTGACTTGCCAAGGGGTAAACTCATTGGTTTGGCTACACTGCTAGGAATGCAAAATGGTACAACCACTTTGAAAGAGATTCTGACAGTTTCTGATAATACTAAATATATTCTGGATGCCTGGGTGGCTCAGTTGGTTGAGCAACTGCCTTGGGCTCAGGTCATGCCCGGAGTCCCAGGATTGAGTCCCACATGGGGCTCCCTGCTCCACAGGGAGTCTGCTTCTCCTTCTGACCTTCTCCCCTCTCATGCTGTCTCTCACTGTCTCTCTCTCAAATAAAATAAAATTTAAAAACTAAATATATTCTTACCATACAATCTGGCAATTGAACTATTTGGTATTTAAACAATAATTTGAAAACATGTCCACCCAGAAACCTGCACGTAGACATTTATGGCAGTTTTATTCATTATTGCCAAAACTTGGAAGCAACCAAGATGTTATTTAGTAGGCAATGAATAAATTGTGGTACATCCAGACAATGGAATATTTAGCAGTAAAAAGAAATGAGCTATCAAGTCATTGAAGACATGGAGAACCTTTAGTTCATATTACTAAGTGAAAGAAACTAATCTGAAAAGGCTATGTAAGTGTATGAACCCAAATACATAACATTCTGGAAAAGACAAAATTGTGGAGACAGTAAAAAGATTAGTGGTTGCCAGGGGGTTGGGTGTAAGGAGGAATGAATAGGTGAAGCAAGAGGACTTTTAAAGCAGTAAAACGATTCCGAATAATACAATGGTAGATATATGTCATGTCAATGTAGGTACATGGATTATAGCAAACATACCACACTGGTGCAGGAGTTTGATAGTGAGAAAGGCTTGCATGTGTGATGGTGGGGGTTATATGGGAACTCTCTATACCTTCTACCTTCTGTTTAATTTTGTTGTAGACCTAAAAGTGCTCTAAAAAAAATTTTCTATATATATATGGACCCCTGGGTGGCTCAGTTGGCTAAGCATCTGCCCTCAGTTCAGGTTATGATCCTATGGTCCTGGGATCGAGCTCTGCATTGGGCTCCCTGCTCACCGGGAGTCTGCTTCTCCCTCTCTGTCTGTCCCTCCCCCACTCATAAGCTCTCTCCCTCTCTCTCTCTACCTCTCTTGCTCTCATTTGCTGTCTCTCTTTCTCAAATAAATAAACAAAATCATTTTTAAAAAACTAAAATCATATATATATGTAAATATATATATATAGTATATAGCCCCATTTGGTTAGCATATATTCTTTTTATGTATTTCTGGATTCCACTTACTATTATTTCTCTGAGGATTCCTATACATATTCACAAAGAATTCTGGTGAATTGATACTTTAGTGATTTGGTGATTTTAGTTTTATTTTCTTGGAATATCTTTGTCTGGTTTTGCTATTAGGGTAATGCTGGCCTCCTAAAATGAATAAAATATACAACCATACAGAGGAATAGCACATAGTGATGAAAAGAAACTACTGATACACATAACATTATTGATAAATCTTAAAAGGTTATGTTGAGTGAAAGCCAGACATAAGAGTACAACTCTATGATTATGGTCATACAAAATTCTCAGAAAGACAATCTAATCTAGAAGGATAGAAGACAGATTAGCAGTTGCCTGGGGGTAGAGGTGGGGATTGACGAGATAGGGAATGAGGGCTCCTTTTAGGATGATAGAAAGATCTAAATATAGATGGTGGTGATTACACAAATAGATGGTGGTGATTACACAGCTGTCTAAATTTTCAAAACTCATCCAAGTATATGGAAAACTGCACACATTATGGTATATAAACTATGTCTTGATTGATTTAAAAAATTATACAGATGGGTTTCAGGACTTCATTTTGTGATGAGACAGTCAATTCTGACCTAACTAAATGGCTTATTGACCATATTCCCTGCCCCCTTCCAGATGGCTACATGATCCTTGGCAAGTCATGTCTCATCCACAAAATCCAGTTTCCTCCTCCATGAAATAGTAGATAATGATTATTAACTAGTTCTTTTAGGGAATGCTTTCTAAAATAATCTATGCCATCACTTAAAACAATGCCTGACAAAGTACACTTGGTCTTAGTAAATGATCAGAAAGTAATAACCCTCATCATTATCTATTTTATTAGTGTTATTAAAAATCATAGTAATAATCTGTGTTCCTTAAAGGAGCTCAAAGTAAGATCATAGCTCATAATAAAGCAAGAGTAAAATTAGGACTAAAAGAAGACATCCTCAAAGGTGGACATTGGTGCAGAAGGTTCTCACAACCATGCGGACAGCAGTTTTTTAAGAGCACTCTTTATCTGATGACACTCACTCCTTCCTGAATCTTGAAACCTTAGGCCTTCTGTCAACAGGTTGGCATGATTCACTCAAAACGAAGCAGGAAAGCTAGGCTCTTATTTCATTGAGTCAAAGAATGAATCTCACAGACAGCAAAGAGTGAGTAAAGGAGTTTACTAAGTGAAGATACAGGAAGAGCTCTCAAGAGAGAGACATGTCTTTTATAGAAGGATAACCAGGGAACTTAAATCCTTTTAACATCTCTATTGATAACAGCTTCAATGGCTTACTTCCTTTTAGGGTCTGGTTATTCTTTATTGGTCACAGGTGATTATCATAAAGACACCCAACCCACACAATCCACCCCACAGGCCTAGGTAGGGTGGTCCAATTTATTCCCTTATCTCTGGCTTTCCCATACCTCCACCATACCTTCCCATACCTTTTGGGGATTTCTGTGAGACTGATCACATAACCCCCTATCTATCTCTCCCTACCAAGTCCCACCTGTCCCTTACTCAAAAATACTTTCAATAGGTCTAGTTCCCTGGAAGCTGATTTATCATAAAGGTAAGAGAAACACCCTCCTAAAGGGCATTTCTCCCCTGGAAGCTCTTAGAAACCAGAGGGAGCCTAGTGGACCATCAGCCCTGGGTTCTTTGTGATAGTCCAGGATAATAGCTACACACTATATTAAAAGATTTTGTTATTATTTTCTATTATTATTATTTTTGAGGTACTAATGTATTTTTTTAAAATCCTTTAAAAAATTTTTTAAATTTTTATTTAATTTATTTTATTTAATGTATTTTTAAAGGATTTTATTTATTTTATTTATTTAAGAGAGAGAGACAGTGAGCATGAGGAGGGGGTGCAGGCAGAGAGAGGGATAAACAAACTCCCTGATGGGCAGGGAGATAAAAAGATTTTTACAGTACAAACACACTTGAGGATCATGCTTGTATCAGTAACATGCACACACCCTAAATGCCTCAACTTGTAATAGAGGTGATTTTGTTTCCTGTAGTTCCTTTTAATCCATGAATTTTGTTTGTCCTGAATTCTCTTGGCTGGTGGAATGACATTATAGTGTCCTCCATAGCAAAGAAAAATTCAGTGATTGGCCACTGCTTTGGCTCTGACTCATTGTCAAAAGTTGTAAAATTTCACAACTTTAGTAGTTATCTATTGTTACCTAACAAATTACCACAAACTTAGAGGCACAAAACAAAATACATTCCTTATCTCACAGTTTTTATGAGGAAGGAGTCTAGACACAGCTTATCAGTTCCTCTCCTCTAGGGCCTCTCCCAAGGCTGTAATTCTGGCCTCTGACAGGCTTAGCCACTGAAGTCTTGACTAGGAAAGAATTCTCTGTCATACTCACATGGCTATTGGCAAATTTCAATTCTGCAAGGGCTGAGGGACTCAGGGCTTCTGTTCCTGGTGACTGTTGCCCTAAGGCTACCCTCAGCTGCCCACCATTTGGGTGTGTAAGATTTCTCAGTCCTGTGCAGTACTTGGAGAGAGCAGGTGAGCAGATAGCACTAGAGTGCTTTATAGAGGTAATCCAGGGTAAGGAAGCACTGACTAATGTGAAACTGTCCATCTAAATGGAGCAAAATCAATACTGAGAGGGCAAATTCATTATCTACTGAGATATACTTCTTTGCCTAAAATAGCTACTTTGCCTCAATTTTTTAATTATTGCTTATTTTGCCAACTGTTGGAAGTGGACTGTCCATCATTGTGAATGCAAATGAGTAAGGTCTTCCTATAACTGTAATTCTCTCCCAGCTAAGGCCCAATAGTTCTCATTTGTTTTAATTTCAAAGGAATACATTGGAAAAAAAGAAATGTAATACACCAAAATACAAAATAACATAAAAAGAACCTCCTAATCCCCCCCAACGTCACTAGCAACAGTTTGCTACATATTCTCATAGACCAGTGTTTCTCACCCTCAGCACTTGTCACATTTTGAGCCAATTAATTCTCTGTTGTAAGAGCTGTCCTATGAACTGTAAGGTGTTTGATAGCATCCCTGGTCTCTACCTACTAGATGCCAGTAGTACCCTTCCCCAGTTGTGAAATTCAAAAATGTTTGTAGACATTGCCAAATGTCCCCTGGGAGGAGAGTGGAGTACCAGTGTTCTAAACTTTATCCATCTACCTACATCTGCATATCAAAATATACATACAACATTACCTTTTTTTTTGCTTGTTAATAAAATCATATTACAAAGTGTTCTGAAGTGTGCTTTTTGCATTCAGTTATATTATAACCTTAACACCTTTCTATTAAACACACATACATCTCATTCTTTTAAACATTTTTTTAGAGAGAGAGAGAGTGAGTGTGTGTGTGTGTGTGTGTGTGTGTGTGTGCTGGGGGGTAGGAAGCAGAGGGAGAGGGAGGGAGAGAATCTCAAGCAGACTCCATGTCCAGCACAGAGCCCAATGCAGGGCTCAATCTCACAACCCTAAGACCATGACCTGAGCCAAAACCAAGAGTCAGACGCTTAATGGACTGAACCACACAAGTGTCCCCTCATTCTTTTAAACTATCATGTGTAACCATAATCAAATAATTCCTTACTAATAAATATTTAAGTTATTTGCAGGGTTTTTTGTTTTTATTTTTTGTTTTGTATTACAAACTATGCTACAATTAAAGTCCTTGAATATGTGAAATGTGTACTCTCTATACTTATGTGACTCTTTTCATAGGATAAAGTAGACTTGCAAAGGCAAACAGTATGTACATTTTTTTAAGTTATAAACACCTCTAATTTTTTGGTGAAAAATTGAATCAGTTTACCAGCAAATTTCCATTTCTCCACACTCTCACCAACCCTAAATATCATCAATCTTTTTACTCATGCAAAACTGAAAGGTTAAAAATAGAAAGATAGCTTATTTTAATTTGCCTTTCTTTCATTATGAAAAAGTAAGCATCTTCTGGTCTTTTTGTCTCCTTTCGCTCATACTCAGAACAAGACAGGCCATGAAGTAGAATCTATAGTGGCAACAGATTTTCCCCTTCCAATTCCTTGATTCAGAATGTTTTCATCAGAGGAGCAAAAGCAATGAGACATCAATGTCATGTAAGATTGAGCAGCAAAGTAAAATGTTTTGTTTGTTTGTTTGTTTGTTTACAGCAAAACAGTGTTCATTGTTTTGGCATCACACCCAGTGTGCCATGCAGTACGTGCCCTCCCTATTACCCACC
This sequence comes from Meles meles, assembly GCF_922984935.1. NCBI lineage: Eukaryota > Metazoa > Chordata > Mammalia > Carnivora > Mustelidae > Meles > Meles meles. The sequence continues at coordinate 64,997,115 of NC_060076.1, forward strand.
ACCTGGTTCCTCAACCTCCCACCGACCCCCCCGGCCCCTTAAAAACCCTCTGGTTGTTTTTCAGAGTCCATAGTCTCTCATGGTTCATCTCCCCTTCCAGTTTCCCGCAACTCCCTCTCCTCTCCATCTCCCCATGTCCTCCATGTTATTTGTTATGCTCCACAAGTAAGTGAGACCATATGATACTTGACTCTCTCTGCTTGACTTATTTCGCTCAGCATAATTTCTTCCAGTCCTGTCCATGTTGCTACAAAAGTTGGGTATTCGTCCTTTCTGATGGAGGCATAATACTCCATTGTGTATATGGACCACATCTTCCTTATCCATTCATCCGTTGAAGGGCATCTTGGTTCTTTCCACAGTTTGGCGACCGTAGCCATTGCTGCAATAAACATTGGGGTACAGATGGCCCTTCTTTTCACGACATCTGTATCTTTGGGGTAAATACCCAGCAGTGCAATTGCAGGGTCATAGGGAAGCTCTATTCTTAATTTCTTCAGGAATCTCCACACTGTTCTCTAAAGTGGCTGCACTAACATGCAATCCCAACAACAATGTAACAGGGTTTCCCTTGCTTCACATCCTCTCCAAAACACGTTGTTTCCTGTCTTGCTAATTTTGGCCATTCTAACTGGTGTTAGGTGGTATCTCAATGTGGTTTTAATTTAAATCTCCCTAATGGCTAGTGATGATGAACATTTTTTCATGTGTCTGATAGCCATTTGTATGTCTTCGTTGGAGAAGTGTCTGTTCATATCTTCTGCCCATTTTTTGATATGATTATCTGTTTTGTGTGTGTTGAGTTTGAGAAGTTCTTTATAGATCCTGGATATCAACCTTTTGTCTGTACTGTCATTTGCAAATATCTTCTCCCATTCTGTGGGTTGCGTTTTTGTTTTGTTGACTGTTTCCTTTGCTGTGCAGAAACTTTTGATCTTGATGAAGTCACAAAAGTTCATTTTCACTTTTGTTTCCTTGGCCTTTGGAGACATATCTTGAAAGAAGTTGCTGTGGCTGATATCGAAGAGGTTACTGCCTATGTTCTCCTCTAGGATTCTGATAGATTCCTGTCTCACGTTGGTTGAGGTCTTTTATCCATTTCGAGTTTATCTTTGTGTACGGTGTAAGAGAATGGTCGAGTTTCATTCTTCTACATATCGCTGTCCAGTTTTCCCAGCACCATTTATTGAAGAGACTGTCTTTTTTCCATTGTATATATTTTCCTGTTTTGTCGAAGATTACTTCACCATAGAGTTGAGGGTCCATATCTGGGCTCTCCCCTCTGTTCTACTGGTCTATGTGTCTGTTTTTATGCCAGTAACATGCTGTCTTGGTGATCACAGCTTTGTAGTAAAGCTTGAAATCGGGTAACGTGATGCCGCCAGTTTTGTTTTTGTTTTTCAACATTTCCTTAGCAATTCGGGGTCTCTTCTGATTCCATACAAATTTTAGGATTATTTGCTCCAGCTCTTTGAAAAATACCGGTGGAATTTTGATCGGAATGGCATTAGAACTATAGATTGCTCTAGGCAGTATAGACATTTTAACAATGTTTATTCTTCCAATCCAAGAGCATGGAATAGTCTTCCATCTTTTTGTGTCTTCTTCAATTTCTTTCATGAGTGTTCTGTAGTTCCTCGAGTACAGGTCCTTTACTTCTTTGGTTAGGTTTATTCCCAGGTATCTTATGGTTCTTGGTGCTATAGTAAATGGAATCGATTCTCTAATTTCCCTTTCTGTATTTTCATTGTTAGTGTATAAGAAAGCCACTGATTTCTGTACATTGACTTTGTATCCTGCCACGTTACTGAATTGCTGTATGAGTTCTAGTAGTTTGGGGGTGGAGTCTTTGGGGTTTTCCATATAAAGAATCATGTCATCTGCGAAGAGAGAGAGTTTGACTTCTTCCTTGCCAATCTGGATACCTTTTATTTCTCTTTGTTGTCTGATTGCCGTTGCTAGGACTTCTAAGACTATGTTGAACAAGAGTGGTGAGAGTGGGCATGCTTGTCATGTTCCTGATCTCAATGGGAAGGCTGCAAGCTTTTCCCATTGAGGATGATATTTGCTGTGGGTCTTTCATAGATAGATTTTATGAAGTTGAGGAATGTTCCCTCCATCCCTATACTTTGAAGGGTTTTCATCAGGAACGGATGCTGGATTTTGTCAAATGCTTTTTCTGCATCAATTGAGAGGACCATGTGGTTCTTCTCTCTTCTCTTATTGATGTGTTCTATCATACTGATTGATTTGGGAATGTTGAACCAACCTTGCAACCCAGGGATGAATCCCACCTGGTCATGGTGGATAATCTTTGTAATGTGCTGCTGGATCCTGTTTGCTAGGATCTTGTTGAGAATCTTTGCATCCACATTCATCAGTGATATTGGTCTGAAATTCTCCTTTTTGGTAGGGTCTTTGCCTGGTTTGGGGATCAGGGTAATGCTGGCTTCATAAAAAGAGTCTGGAAGTTTTCCTTCTGCTTCAATTTTTTGGAACAGCTTCAGGAGAATTGGTGTTATTTCTTCTTTGAAAGTTTGCTAGAATTCCCCAGGGAATCCGTCAGGTCCTGGGCTCTTGTTTTTTGGGAGGTTTTTGATCACTGCTTCAATCTCGTTACTAGATATTGGTCTATTCAGGTTGTCAATTTCTTCCTGGTTCAATTTTGGGAGTTTGTAGTTTTCCAGGAATGCATCCATTTCATCTAGGTTGCTTAGCTTATTGGCATATAACTGATGGTAATAATTTCTGATGATTGTTTCTATTTCCTTGGTGTTAGTTGTGATCTCTCCCTTTTCATTCATCATTTTATTAATTTGGGCTTTCTCTCTTTTCTTTTGGATTAGTGTGGCCAATGGTTTATCGATCTTATTGATTCTTTCAAAAAACAAGCTTCTAGTTTCATTGATACGTTCTACTGTATCTCTGGTTTCTACCTCATTGATCTCTGCTCTAATCTTGATTATTTCCCTTCTTGCATGTGGAGTTGGTTTGATTTGTTGTTGATTCTCCAGTTCTTTAAGGTGTAGAGACAGCTGGTGTATTCTGGATTTTTCAATGTTTTTGAGGGAAGCTTGGATGGCTATGTATTTCCCCCTTAGAACCGCCTTTGCTGTATCCCATAGGTTTTGGACCGAAGTATCTTCATTCTCATTGGTTTCCATGAATTGTTTAAGTTCATCTTTGATCTCCTGGTTGATCCAAGCATTCTTAAGCAAGGTGGTTTTTACCTTCCAGGTGTTTGAGTTCCTTCTGAACTTTTCCTTGTGATTGAGTTCCAGTTTCAAAGCATTGTGATCTGAGAATAGGCAGGGAATAATGTCAGTCTTTTGGTATCGGCTGAGTCCTGCTTTGTGACCCAGTATGTGGTCTATTCTGGAGAAGGTTCCATGTGCACTTGAGAAGAATGAGTATTCTGTTGTTTTAGGGTGGAATGTTCTGTATATGTCTATGAGGTCCATATGGTCCAATGTTTCATTCATGCTCTTATTTCTTTATGAATTTTCTGCTTTGATGATCTGTCTATTTCTGAGAGAGGCGTAGTAAGATCTCCTACTATTATTGTATTCATATCAATATGACTCTTTATCTTGATTAATAGTTTTCTTATGTAATTGGGTGCTCCCATATTGGGGGCATAGATATTCACAATTGTTAGATCATCTTGGTGGATAGTCCCTTTAAGAATTATGTAGTGTCCTTCTGTATCTCTGACTACAGTCTTTAGTTTAAAATCTAATTTATCTGATATGAGAATTGCTACCCCGGCCTTCTTTTGAGGCCCATTGGCATGAAAGATGCTTCTCCATCCCTCCACTTTCAGTCTGGGTGTATCCTTAGGTTCCAAATGGGTCTCTTGTAGACAACATATGGATGGGTCTTGTCGTTTTATCCAATCTGCAACCCTGTGTCGTTTTATGGGTGCATTTAGGCCATTCACATTGAGAGCAAAGTAAAATGTTTTGAGAACTCTTCAGGAACATGTAAATAAAATGTTAAAAACATGTAAATAAATTCTGAAAGGGAATCAGTACAAATTGGTAAGGTCTTTGATAACTGAAGAGCGATGATGTTATTCACATTTGTAAAAGTGTTAATGATTACGCAGATTGAATACCACTTGTCTATGAGTCAGATTTGGCCACAAATTTGCAACCCCTGATCTAAAATGAGAGAGTCTGATTATGTATTTCTAAAGAAATACATCTAAGTACTAGATTTTGGTTTCTGCAGGAAAAAAAAATCCTTTATGTTCAAAATTCTAATATTTAGTTAAATCTTTTTGTTTTAAATGATAAGTTTAGGTTTTGACTTAATTTTGTTTAAAAATTAAGAAAAAACTTAGTTTTTTAGAAAAATATATGAAGAGTTTGGGGTGGGGGTTTGTTTTGTTTTGTTTTTACTTCACCTATGTCCATAAACAAAGATCAACTGAAAGTAATTATGAATTTGCCAGGAAGCAAGTAGTAGGAATTTGTTCCTTTGCTTTAGTATTTATCTATATTTATATAGATATATTCCAGTTAAAAGAATTCTTAAATCTTTTATTAAGTTGAACCACATGAAATTGCCATTTTAAAGGTCAGAAATAGTTGAATGTCAGCAATCTCCTATATAAATCAAAAACTTTTCTGTAAACTTCTCTGTGCTTTATTTCAAAAGGCCCAGATCTTTCAACAGGCGAGTAGGAATAATACCATTGAAGTGATAATACTCATATGAATTAGTTTGTTTTTATTAGCTGATTCAAACTTCTTGCTTCCTGTTTTTGTTTATTTGATTGCCAACTCATAAGAGAGCCAGGTTTTAGTTGTAGCCTGCAAAGGAAATAAGCCATATCTGCTTACAATGTCAAAATCATTCAAAAGTTATACTCTCTTCAGGGATGCCTAGGTGGTTCAGTCAGATAAGCATTCAACTGTTGATTTCAGCTCAGGTCATGATTCCAAGGTGTTGGGATCAAGCCTGCACCACACTCAGTGGGGAGTCTGCTTGAGGATACTCTCCTCCCTCTGCTCTTCCTTCCCACTCATGCTCTCCCTTTTTCGCTCTCAAAAATAAATAAATCTTTAAAAAATAATTTTTAAAAAGCCCTACTCTCTTCAAAAATGCCTTTTGGGCTCTGAGTGGAAATAATAACACTGACAGGCAAAATACGGTGTGTTGCTCTGAGGTATGAAACATTACCTGTTTGGTGACAACATTACATAACTGCTGTACCCAGCCTCTTCCACCAAATGATTCATCAGTTTCATGAAGTCATTTGTCAACATCATTATCTTGGTCACTACCAATTAGAGTTTGTAGAGCATCCACACAGAGATGACACTGTACTTGGTGCTTGATAGAGTACAAGGAAAACAAAGAGTACAACTTATAAAGTAAACTATCGGAATATGAAACATAACACAAACATACCTACAAGACCAAGCCTACCTGGATCATACATGGTAGAATAAACTCATTGAAACTGAGCTGCACAGTGATTATTTGTGTTGCATCAGAGGATGGAGCAGATGGTTTTTCCACATGAAAGATCCTGAGAAAGGTTCCCAGTTTCCCTGGGGATCATAGAATCAAACTTAAGTTTTGGGATGGCTTTTGCTGACCATTAATCTGAAATCTCCAGGATTCTTCTACAACACCCCTGGCCTGTGAGTGACCACCAAGTCTCTAAAGATTTGGAGAATTTGAAGATTCCAAAGAAGATTCAGTAGGTTAAGTCGTGGGAATTTCAAAGAGTTCTATTAAAAAAAAAAAAAAAAAACCCTGGAACAAAAACACATTTGAAATTATCAGAGGAGAACTGTTGTACAAATGATTTTGCTTACTAGCTTTAATTAGAGACTTGAGATGGGACTATTTTTTACCACTGTCATCATTCTGATTTCAAATTATTCCTTGCTGCATTCTATCTTCTTCCATTCTATCTTGTACTAGATAGAGGCAGGATTAAAAAAAAAAAAAAACCTGAACCAAAATGTCCACTAGTGTCTGTCTGAGAAGCTCACTCAAAGCTTTCTAGGAGATTAAAATAGGGTAGCCCCAGTTGACAAGCAGGTTGTGTGCCCTTAATGGGTGTCCAATGGGCTGTTTGGAAAATAAGATGTATTTTCCTCAGGGACTGAGCTCTTGGTGGTCAGGCACTGAGGCTGGTACAGGACAGCCCACTTACCAGGTGATGCACCGGAAGTAGTGTCACATGCTATCACCTAATAGAACCTAACTTCCATGGGTTACAAGATCTCCCTGGGAAGCCAGGCACATATCCATCCAGTGCAGTTGATCAAGGCTTGCCCTTTGAGCTGACTAGTGTGGGGCAGCAGGAGATATGGGCCTGGAACCCCAACTGACAGTGCAGCCTGTGAAAGGGGAGACACTGGGATGGCATCTGGTGGCCTCTGGGGCTGGAGTGACCTTGCCTCTCCCAGGAGTTTTCCCATCACCCTTTGTTTCTCCAGGCCCACAGACATGCACAGGGTTCCCTTTTTACTAAGGATATGGAAGTTGTCACTTCAGAGAATGCCCTGGCCTGTGGAGGTTTCCTGAGTTTTTATGGCAAATAATGAGGCAGAATGAGATGAAGATGACAGTTCCTCCCTCGCCCCTTGGTACATCCTAGTGCACAGGTCAACAAGGAGGCTTAGCTACAGATTGACGCAAATCCAGGCTTTGGCTATGAAGGGTCTCTGGTTCCAGGGTTGAGGGCACAGACTCAAAGACAATGTGTGGGGCCAGGCCTATACCTCTGCTGCTGGGAAACCACCCCCCACATGGGTGCCAAGGAACAGAGGTAGAAGCAAGTGTTCTTTCCTCTCCTTTCTCTCCCAAGGCCCCACCTTCTTACTGGGCACTGGGAGAAACAGGCCAGCATATGTACCTCCACAGCAAGCTGGCAGATGGAAAGGAGAAAGCACCTCCAGGGGACAGAGTGAGAAAGAATGGTAACATGTATGGCCATCAGTTTCAAGTGGGCCATTTGGTAGAAGACACTCAAGCAGCTTTAGAAAAAATAAAGGCAGCTTCCATATCATTCACTGACTTTAAAAATGTACTTCTATAAACTTATAATGAAAAGATCAATGATCCAATAGAAAATGGGCAAAGGACATAAACAGTCTATTTTAGAAAAAAATACAAATAAGCAATATGAAATGATAACAAAATGCACTAATAATCAAAGATCTGAATCTCAGAAGTGTTGTGCTAAGTGAAAGAACCCAGACACAAAAGAATACAGGCTGTATGATCCATTTCTGTGAAATTCTAAAAAGCAAAGCTATAGCAGCAGAAAGCAGCGATTGCCAAGTGCAGGGCTTGGGAGAGGAGATGGACGGCAAGGGGCAGGAAGGGAACTTTGTGTGGAGTGATGTGGTAGTGACACTACTGGATTCATTTGTTAAAACTTGTCTCCTTAGGGGGAGGAGTCAAGATGGCAGAGAAGTAGCAGCCTGAGACTACATCAGGTAACAGGAGATCAGCTCGATAGCTTATCTAAACATAGCAAACACCTACAAATCCAACGGGAGAGCGAAGAGAAGAAGAACAGCAACTCTAGAAACAGAAAATCAACCACTTTCTGAAAGGTAGGACTGGCGGAGAAGTGAATCTAAAACGACGGGAAGATAGACCGCGGGGGGAGGGGCCGGCTCCCGGCAAGCGGCGGAGGAACGGAGCACAAAATCAGGACTTTTAAAAGTCTGTTCCACTGAGGGACATTGCTCCGGTATTAGAACGGAGAAACCGGCTGCAAAGACAGAGCCGAGGACTGAACTCTCAGCTCGGGGTTACCTTGAACTGGTCGCGGGCTGGGTGAGCTCGGAGCGCGGCTAGAGGCTGGGGATACGGGAGTGATTGGGTCCTGTCCTCTGGGGGCGCACTGAGGAGTGGGGCCCCAGGCTCTCGGCTCCTCCGGGCCGGAGACTGGGAGGCCGCCATTTTCATTCCCGTCCTCCGGGACTCTACGGAAAGCGTTCAGGGAACAGAAGCTCCCAAAAGCGAACCCGAGCCGATTACTTAGTCCGGCCGCCGGTAAGGGCGGTGCAATCCCACCTCGGGCAAAGACACTTGAGAGTCACTACAACAGGCCCCTCCCCAAGAAGATCAACAAAATATCCAGCCAGGACGAAGTTCATCTATCAAGGAGAAAGCAGATTCAATTCCTAAGACAGCAGAGCAATTCCAGAGGAGGAGAAAGCAAAGCACGGAACTCATGGCTTTCTCCCCATGATTCTTTAGTCTTGCGGCTACTTCAATTTTTTTTTCTTTTTTCAATTTTTTTTCTTTTTTCTTTTTTCTTCTTCTGCTAAATTTTTTTAAAAACTTTTACCCTTTTCTTTTTTAACGTTTTTTGACTAGTTCATCTAAATATATATATTTTTTCTTTTTTTATTTTTATTTGTTTTATTTTTTTAATTTTTTTCTTTTTTTTTTTTTCTTTTTTTCTTTTTTTTTTTTCAGAACCTGTTTTTTATCCCCTTCCCCCCCCCCCCCACAATTTGGGGTCTCTTCTGATTTGGTTACAGCGCATTTTTCCGGGGTCTTTGCCACCCTATTAGTAGTTTATTTGCTCCTTCATATCCTCTTATCTGGACAAAATGACAAGGCGGAAAAAATCACCACAAACAAAAGAACAAGAGACAGTACCGAAGGCTAGGGACCTAATCAACACAGACATTGGTACTATGTCAGATCAAGAGTTCAGAATGACAATTCTGAACATTCTAGCCGGGCTCGAAAAAGGCATGGAAGATATTAGAGAAACCCTCTCTGGAGATATTAAAGCCCTTTCTGGAGAAATTAAAGAACTAAAGTCTAACCAAGTTGAAATCAAAAAAGCTATTAATGAGGTGCAATCAAAAATGGAGGCTCTCACTGCTAGGATCAATGAGGCAGAAGAAAGAATTAGTGATATAGAAGACCAAATGACAGAGAATAAGGAAGCCGAGCAAAAGAGGGACAAACAGCTACTGGACCATGAGGGGAGAATTCGAGAGATAAGTGACACCATAAGACGAAACAACATTAGAATAATTGGGATTCCAGAAGAAGAAGAAACAGAGAGGGGAGCAGAGGGTCTATTGGAGAGAATCATTGGAGAGAATTTCCCTAATATGGCAAAGGGAACAAGCATTAAAATCCAGGAGATGCAGAGAACCCCCCTCAAAGTCAACAAGAATAGGTCCACACCCCGTCACCTAATAGTAAAATTTACAAGTCTTAGTGACAAAGAGAAAATCCTGAAAGCAGCCCGAGAAAAGAAATCAGTAACATACAATGGTAAAAATATTAGATTGGCGGCAGACTTATCCACAGAGACCTGGCAGGCCAGGAAGAGCTGGCATGATGTATTCAGAGCACTCAATGAGAAAAACATGCAGCCAAGAATACTCTATCCAGCTAGGCTATCATTGAAAATAGAAGGAGAGATCAAAAGCTTCCAGGACAAACAAAAACTGAAAGAATTTGCAAACACCAAACCAGCTCTCCAGGAAATATTGAAAGGGGTCCTCTAAGCAAAGAGAGAGCCTAAAAGTAGTAGATCAGAAAGGTACAGAGACAATATACAGTAACAGTCACCTTACAGGCTACTAATGGCACTAAATTCATATCTCTCAATAGTTACCCTGAATGTTAATGGTCTAAATGCCCCAATCAAAAGACACAGGGTATCAGAATGGATAAAAAAACAAAACCCATCAGTATGTTGCCTACAAGAAACTCATTTTAGACGCGAAGACACCTCCAGATTTAAAGTGAGGGGGTGGAAAACAATTTACCATGCTAATGGGCATCAGAAGAAAGCTGGGGTGGCAATCCTTATATCAGATCAATTAGATTTTAAGCCAAAGACTATAATAAGAGATGAGGAAGGACACTATATCCTACTCAAAGGGTCTGTCCAACAAGAAGATCTAACAATTTTAAATATCTATGCCCCTAACGTGGGAGCAGCCAACTATATCAACCAATTAATAACAAAATCAAAGAAACACATCAATAATAATACAATAATAGTAGGGGACTTTAACACTCCCCTCACTGAAATGGACAGATCATCCAAGCAAAAGATCAACAAGGAAATAAAGGCCTTAAATGACACACTGGACCAGATGGACATCACAGATATATTCAGAACATTTCATCCCAAAGCAACAGAATACACATTCTTCTCTAGTGCACATGGAACCTTCTCCAGAATAGATCACATCCTGGGTCACAAATCAGGTCTCAACCGGTATCAAAAGATTAGGATTATTCCCTGCATATTTTCAGACCACAATGCTCTGAAGCTAGAACTCAATCACAAGACGAAAGCTGGAAAGAACCCAAATACATGGAGACTAAACAGCATCCTTCTAAAGAATGAATGGGTCAACCGGGAAATTAAAGAAGAATTGAAAAAATTCATGGAAACAAATGATAATGAAAACACAACAGTTCAAAATCTGTGGGACACAGCAAAGGCAGTCCTGAGAGGAAAATATATAGCGGTACAAGCCTTTCTCAAGAAACAAGAAAGGTCTCAAGTACACAACCTAACCCTACGCATAAAGGAGCTGGAGAAAGAACAAGAAAGAAACCCTAAACCCAGCAGGAGAAGAGAAATCATAAAGATCAGAGCAGAAATCAATGAAATAGAAACCAAAAAAACAATAGAAAAAATCAATGAAACTAGGAGCTGGTTCTTTGAAAGAATCAATAGGATTGATAAACCCCTGGCCAGACTCATCAAAAAGAAAAGAGAAAGGACCCAAATCAATAAAATCATGAATGAAAGAGGAGAGATCACAACTAACACCAAAGAAATAGACAATTATAAGAACATACTATGAGCAACTCTACGCCAACAAATTGGCCAATCTGGAAGAAATAGATGCATTCCTAGAGACATATAAACTACCACAACTGAACCAGGAAGAAATAGAAAACCTGAACAGGCCCATAACCAGTAAGGAGATTGAAACAGTCATCCAAAATCTCCAAACAAACAAAAACCCAGGGCCAGACGGCTTCCCAGGGGAATTCTACCAAACATTTAAAGAAGAACTAATTCCTATTCTCTTGAAACTGTTCCAAAAAATAGAAATGGAAGGAAAACTTCCAAACTCATTCTATGAGGCCAGCATCACCTTGATCCCAAAACCAGACAAGGATCCCACCAAAAAAGAGAACTACAGACCAATATCCTTGATGAACACAGACGCAAAAATTCTCGCCAAAATACTAGCCAATAGGATTCAACAGTACATTAAAAGGATTATTCACCACGATCAAGTGGGATTTATTCCAGGGCTGCAGGGTTGGTTCAACATCCGCAAATCAATCAATGTGATAGAACACATTAATAAAAGAAAGAACAAGAACCATATGATACTCTCAATAGATGCTGAAAAAGCATTTGACAAAGTACAGCATCCCTTCCTGATCAAAACTCTTCAAAGTGTGGGGATAGAGGGCACATACCTCAATATTATCAAAGCCATCTATGAAAAACCCACCGCAAATATCATTCTCAATGGAGAAAAACTGAAAGCTTTTCCATTAAGGTCAGGAACACGGCAGGGATGTCCATTATCACCACTGCTATTCAACATAGTATTAGAAGTCCTAGCCTCAGCAATCAGACAACAAAAAGAAATTAAAGGCATCCAAATTGGTAAAGAAGAAGTCAAACTATCACTCTTCGCAGATGATATGATACTATATGTGGAAAACCCAAAAGACTCCACTCCAAAACTGCTAGAACTTGTACAGGAATTCAGTAAAGTTGGTCAGGATATAAAATCAATGCACAGAAATCAGTTGCATTTCTGTACACCAACAACAAGACTGAAGAAAGAGAAATTAAGGAGTCAATCCCATTCACAATTGTACCCAAAACTATAAGATACCTAGGAATAAACCTAACCAAAGAGACTAAGAATCTATACACAGAAAATTATAAAGTACTCATGAAAGAAATTGAGGAAGACACCAAAAAATGGAAAAATGTTCCATGCTCCTGGATTGGAAGAATAAATATTGTGAAAATGTCTATGCTACCTAAAGCAATCTACACATTTAATGCAATCCCTATCAAAATACCATCCATTTTTTTCAAAGAAATGGAACAAATAATCCTAAAATTTATATGGAACCAGAAAAGACCTCGAATAGCCAAAGGAATATTGAAGAACAAAGCCAAAGTTGGTGGCATCACAATTCCGGACTTCAAGCTCTATTACAAAGCTGTCATCATCAAGACAGCATGGTACTGGCACAAAAACAGACACATAGACCAGTGGAACAGAATAGAGAGCCCAGAAATCGACCCTCAACTCTATGGTCAACTAATCTTCGACAAAGCAGGAAAGAATGTCCAATGGAAAAAAGACAGCCTCTTCAATAAATGGTGCTGGGAAAATTGGACAGCCACATGCAGAAAAATGAAATTGGACCACTTCCTTACACCACACACGAAAATACACTCCAAATGGATGAAGGACCTCAATGTGAGAAAGGAATCCATCAAAATCCTTGAGGAGAACGCAGGCAGCAACCTCTTCGACCTCAGCCGCAGCAACATCTTCCTAGGAACAACGGCAAAGGCAAGGGAAGCAAGGGCGAAAATGAACTATTGGGATTTCATCAAGATCAAAAGCTTTTGCACAGCAAAGGAAACAGTTAACAAAACCAAAAGACAGCTGACAGAATGGGAGAAGATATTTGCAAACGACATATCAGATAAAGGGCTAGTATCCAAAATCTATAAGGAACTTAGCAAACTCAACACCCAAAGAACAAACAATCCAATCAAGAAATGGGCAGAGGACATGAACAGACATTTCTGCAAAGAAGACATCCAGATGGCCAACAGACACATGAAAAAGTGCTCCACGTCACTCGGCATCAGGGAAATACAAATCAAAACCACAATGAGATATCACCTCACACCAGTCAGAATGGCTAAAATTAACAAGTCAGGAAATGACAGATGCTGGAGAGGATGTGGAGAAAGGGGAACCCTCCTCCACTGTTGGTGGGAATGCAAGCTGGTGCAACCACTCTGGAAAACAGCATGGAGGTTCCTCAAAATGTTGAAAATAGAACTACCCTATGACCCAGCAATTGCACTACTTGGTATTTACCCTAAAGATACAAACATAGTGATCCGAAGGGGCACGTGTACCCGAATGTTTATAGCAGCAATGTCTACAATAGCCAGACTATGGAAAGAACCTAAATGTCCATCAACAGATGAATGGATAAAGAAGATGTGGTATATATACACAATGGAATACTATGCAGCCATCAAAAGAAATGAAATCTTGCCATTTGCGACGACGTGGATGGAACTAGAGCGTATCATGCTTAGTGAAATAAGTCAATCGGAGAAAGACAACTATCATATGATCTCCCTGATATGAGGACATGGAGAAGCAACATGGGGGGGTAGGGGGATAGGAGAAGAATAAATGAAACAAGATGGGATTGGGAGGGAGACAAACCATAAATGACTCTTAATCTCACAAAACAAACTGGGGGTTGCTGGGGGGAGGTGGGATTGGGAGAGGGGGAGCGGGCTATGGACATTGGGGAGGGGAGGCGAACCATAAGAGACTATGGACTCTGAAAAACAACCTGAGGGTTTTGAAGGGTCAGGGGTGGGAGGTTGGGGGAACAGGTGGTGGGTAATGGGGAGGGCACGTTTTGCATGGAGCACTGGGTGTTGTGCAAAAAGAATGAATACTGTTACGCTGAAAAAATTAATAAAAAGGGAAAAAAAAAACAACAAAAAACTTGTCTCCTTAAAATTGACAAATTTTATTGTTTGTAAATGATACCTAAAAGCCGACAATAAAATGATTTTAAAGCCTACTTGTGTAAAAAGCAAATATTTAAATAATTTTAGATTTTTTAGCCTAAAAAAGTCTTTAGAGACCATCTGGTGTAACTTCTTCCTTTTATGTCATAGAAGTAAGGAAATGGAGGTCCACAGAGAGATAATATCACTTATTCAAAATTATATTGCCCGCTAGTGGTAGGACAACAACCCAGCACCCAGTCTTTTTAGATTTCTTTCTGTTCTGTCATCCTCCCCAGCACATTTAAACAGCAAATGTATCATGTCATCACACAACTCACAGGCATCATAAAATACTTTTTAGCTACATAGTAGTTTTAATTCTTAACACACCCCCATGGTGTTCAACCAGAGAGGCGGAACCAGTAAGAGGTATATATAGTAAGAGATTTACTGCGAGGAATTAGTTCATGCAATTGTGGGACCAGCTAGGCAAGTCCAAAATCTGTAGGGCAGGCCATGAAGAGAAACCTGCTAGAACTCTCCAGCACAACTAAGCCTATAGGTGAGATTTCTTTTTACTCAAGAAGGATTCAGTGCTGCTCTTAAGATCTTTCAACTGATTGCCTATCAGGCCCACCCAGGGTATCTGGGGTAATTTCCCTTATTTAAAGTCAACTGAGCTGGACTTTTATCAGCACAGCCAACACCTAGATTAGTGTTCAATTGAATAACTAGGGATTATAGCCTACCCAGATTGGCACATAAAACTGACCATCACATCCATGTAATAAACATGATACTACCACTTCCATTTTTCCACCAAGGGAATGGAAGCACAGAGTACTTAAATCATTTACCTAAGGGCACACAGCCATCTAACACTTGGCTTTTCAGTTGTAAAATGGTTACCAATTCCTACCTCTCATGATTTTTGGGAGGAATAACTAAACTAAATCCATTCTAACTGTGTCCATAAAGTCTCTGGCACATTGGGTTCTCAATGTTGTAAAACAGCAATCAGATCACATTTTTCTTATAAATGAGACGATTTACAAATTCTGAGGAAATGGACATTTTCATTTCCTATAGGTGGGAATATACATTGGAATAACTTTCTTCAGTAAGTAGTTCCATTTTCAGAAGTTAGTTTTATAATATTTGCATACACTCATAAAAACATATGTATAAGGGGCACCTGGGTGGCTCAGTTGGCTAAGCATCTGCCTCTTGATTTCAGCTCGGGTCATGATCTCAGGGTTGTAAGATCAAGTCCCATGTCAGCTCTGTGCTGGGCATGGAGCCTGTTTGAGACTCTCTCTCCCTCTCCCTCTGTCCCTCCCCCATATCTACCTCTCTCTCTCTCTCTCTCTCTCTCCTTTCCTCTCTCTCTCTCTTCCCCTCTCTAAAAGAAAAAAAGATACATGTGCAAAAATACTCATTGCAGTAGTGTTTGTAAATGAAAGATAAATCTAAATGTTCATCGTTAAGAGAAAAGGAAAGCACTAAAGTCATTATGATATGGGTGAATACTGGAATGCTCTATATACTGTCATGGAAAGATACCTATGCTATAGTAATAGCTTAAAATAGAAGAGTTTATACTATTTGATGCTATTTATGATCTTAGACATTTTGCCAGTTCCTTTGGTGGTGGGCTGGGGATGGATTTCAAGCCAATTCTGCTAAGATGAACATTTTGCCTCCTGAGAAGAACTCTAACGTAGTGATGTTTTAGTTAAAACTTCAAAGTTTGCTCCACATGCCTCCACCTGTTCTCTCAGATTGGAATACCAATCCTTGTTTTCTCTGTGAATGCAGGAGGACCTGCAAAGTTAATAATGAGGTCACCACAGGAACACTTTGGGCAGAGAGGTAGATAGACTCAATGGCACAATGAGGTGACTCCTTGAAAACAGAGGCCAGACACCAGGTCTCAACAGAATGAGCTAGAGCTGAACTAGGTGATAGATAACAGGTCCTAGAGTTTGGGCAGAAATACCCAAATCCACCAGGCACATTTGATCTATGATGAATATGATGCAGCCTTGGTTGGAATGTCTTTTATTTCATTCAGAAGTCATTCAGGACTTCTGCTTTTCTTGATGAAATCTAGAGAAGAGGCTGCTGTAGTTTCTCAGGCTCCCCCTGTCAGGGGGATGGGATGCTACATGGAAACCTCACTATAAAATAACAAACTGCCAGATTTCCACGTCAATGGCAAATAAAGAAAGTGCAAGTCCAAAGGTATTATCCAAAGGTACCTACTGCTTCATTGGATGTAAGCTTCCCCAGTGCAGGGAGTGCATCAGTGTTTGCTCCTCTTTGATTCCTCAGCACAGGACTTGACATAAAGGGACTCAGTAAGGATTCATAGAATGAATGCATGGCAAAACATCATTTCCTGAATTCAGCTGATGAAGCAGCAGAAGGCAAGCTGAGGACAAAGCTCAAGCTGACACCCCACAACCCCCTCTCCCACTCCCAGGTGGAATATGTGTGACATTCCTCAGGGAAACCCTGGCTGCCCTAAAGCTAAGGGAAGGAGAAACAAATGGTTAACTTTATAGAGATTATAGTCTTGCAGGACTTGAGTATCTTTCAATTTACAAATGTCTTAGTGATTTATAAGAAAAAAGCATTCTCATCAATAATCTAACTTCCCAAAAGGAAATGTAGATGAAATTAAATGTCCTTTTAATCTGCAGCTCACTGACAAATACTGAGGCAGTCCAAGTATAATGGTCCTCCAGAAAGCGCCCAACTGGGTTTTTTTAAAGATTTTATTTATTTATTTATTTGTTTGAGAGAGAGAGCACAAATGCACAGCAAAGGGAAAAGCAGGCTCCCCACTGAGGAAGGAGTCCAATGTGGGTCTCAATCCCAGGGCTCTGGAATCATGACCTGAGCCAAAGGCAGAGGCTTAACTGACAGAGCCACCCAGGCATCCTCCCAACTGTCTTAATGTTAATATGCTTTGCCTTAGGGAAAAACAACCTTAATCTGACAATGGCAAGGCCTCCAGTATATTATAGGTCCATGAAAGTTCTTTTGAAAACTTCCCTTTTCCTTATCTCCCCCCAACTGCCAAGTATATAATCAGTCACCCCTCACAAACCCCTTTGGCACAGCAGCTTTCTGTCCAGGTCCTGTCCCCATGCATTAATAAGATCACCATTTTGCACCAAAGGTGTCTCAAGATTTCTTTTTTGGTTGTCAGCTCTGGACCGCACCCCACCAAGCCTCACCTACATTCCAGTACTACATCACAGACATCATACTATCATTATCCAGAGCCCCTGCCCTTCCCTAATGCCTTATATAAAGTCCCCAGGAAGAACAGAGTGCAGGTCATTTGCAAAGGAAGAAATGGAGAGGACACCCAGTCCCACACACCTGGCTAGAGAGCTGGTGGTAAGGGCAAGGGCCAGTCTTTTGTGCCAGTCTTGGCTCAGGTCTGAAGCTCTCAGCCAGTGCTGTGCAAATTAAGCTAAACTCCTCAAGACCCTTGTCTTATACCTACCACTTTTCCTCAGGTGGAATGGAAGCATATTTTACAATTCTATCACTGTTCTTAGAGGATTTCAAATGCATTCATCAGTCCAAGTGAATCCCTAAAGGGGAGAGCTTCCTAGGACAATAAGGTAAAAAATTTAAAGAAATCTGGCAGAGGACCATCTGCAATGGGAAGAATGGAAGCTCCCATGGTTTTATGGTTATTGAGAACTTTCCCCTGAATCAAGTTACACACTCCTTTAATGCCTTACAGTAGGATTCTAAATATGTAAGAATGGTCAAAGCCATAAGCATGGTCAGTACACACTTATCTCAATGACAACAATTTTTGCTGCCATGTTAGTGTGACTTTGGGTTGAATTATTTTGCAATAATTCATTGTGCCATTGAGTCTATCTACCTCTCTGCCCAAAGTGTTCCTATGGTGACCTCATTAGT
The DNA here is from genome assembly GCF_922984935.1 of Meles meles. Classification (NCBI taxonomy): domain Eukaryota; kingdom Metazoa; phylum Chordata; class Mammalia; order Carnivora; family Mustelidae; genus Meles; species Meles meles. The sequence goes on from NC_060076.1 coordinate 65,014,855, forward strand.
AATCTTCGCAGGTCCTCCTGCATTCACAGAGAAAACAAGGATTGGTATTACAATCTGAGAGAACAGGTGGAGGCATGTGGTGCAAACTTTTGTATATTTCTCAGTAATTTTTGGTTGAATTTTCAAGGGACAAATTCTATAAATGGCTGCATATAACATTCATGTTATCTCATTTCATTTTTAATACAACCTTATGAGGTCATTAGTATTACCCACATTTTATAATGCGTGAAACCAGGGCTTGGAGAAAGTAAATTATTTGTGCAAAGTTTATGCCTACTGAAGATGAGATTGGAGTTATCTACATTCCAAAGACAGGGCAATCAGGTGGTAAATTGGGTTCAGACGTACTGAAAATTGTTATTGGTCTGTCACTTTTCCATGGACTGTTTTAATGCAGATATGGTTGTAACATTGAAAGATTTTATAATAGAAGCTTTGTGATGTTCTGTAATTTCAGTGTTCAAAGTTTAGTATTTACAGCAGACATCCTTATTTATCAGCTCTCCTACCTACTTACCAAAATAATAAACAAACAAAAAATCATTAATGGTTTTTCATCATTTCTTCAATCCAAAAAGGTAAAACAAATGAAATTCAGGTAAGTACCCAATTTTTTCCCTTTCACAAATTGGGCAAAACTTCCAAATCATCTGTTTTTATTTATTTATTTTTAAAGATTTTATTTATTTATTTGTCAGAGAAAGAGAAAGCACAATCAGGGGGAAAAGCAGACAGAGGGAGAAGCAGGCTTCCCACTGAGTCAATGTGGGACTCGATCCCAGGACCCCAATATCATGACTGTGGCTGAAGGCAGATGCCCAGCTGAGTGTCCCTAAATCATCTGTTTTTAGATGGCAAACTCCCATTGTGCTTACAGAAAGCTTTCTTCATTGTGCTCAGCAGGGGGAAATACAACAATATTACACCAAATGACTTAATTATGGTAGTATTCTTGGAAATCGCTGGATTAAACACTTGATTAATATGAGTCCTATCTCAACGCTCATTTTTACCATTTCTCTCATGCACCTCCAACTATATCTTTTTCTCCTCAATGAACCACTAGGGTTCACCATGAAGTGGAACAGCAGAAAAGGGTCTCTACTCCCTGGGATCAGGAAAGCAATAGTAGCCACTTGGTTTACCATCCCAAGGGGCCACTCACAGGGACTATTTTCACTGCCCTGGTGAACTCCAGCAGAGTTATAGAATCCACAAGCACCCTAAGGATTGGGGTGCTCAGGACTTAAGAGACACTTGATGGCTAGTTTCTGTGTTAGGGATCTCTACGCTGCCTGTGGCATTTCTAAGCATCTCAAGGACAGTGAAAAGGATCTAGGATTTCTGTATCCTGGGAGCCAGAGAAGTTTTCCAAGTATACCTGAGACCCACTGAGTCTGGGCCAAGTGTAGGGTCTTCATGGAGTTTAATCAAATTGGCAATGATTCCTTTCTTGGTCAAATAATTGCCATTTTGCAGTGATATTTACATTTGCAGTGATATCTATCACATTCTGGGGAACCTCAGTACTATAAAACAAAGTCTTTGTCCCTCAAGACACTTTAGTTGGGGAGACAAGACATGTAACTTAGTTTTGCTTGTCGTCCTGATACAACTAAAACACTTTTCTCACGTCATTCAAATGATTTTTTACTTCCATTTCCCTCTTTGAATTTAAGGGAAAACTCTTCTTTACTACTTTCCAAATTCTTTCTATCAAATTCCACTTACTTTCCACAGAGTCATGCAAACCATCACTGGATACCATCAGTGAGCATTGCATGCCAATAACTTCTATATTGAGCTCATGGAAATTTATAAACTGGGAAAGTGTTTGCAGGGGGTAGGGCACTGTGCAGAGGGATGTGTAGATTTAGAAGACAACATGCCATTTCCACAGTGTAGATGCTAATTAGCTTTGGAATTGCCACCTTATGTGATCTTGCTCCCTGGATGAGAAACCTGGGATGATAGGAAGGAAACACTCAGGCAAGACAACCAGACTCCAAGCCTTACTAATTCAGTGTGTAGTGTGGCTACACACTGGGGGGAGCTGGTCATTCTGCATCGTGCCTGATTTATCCTCCTAGAATAAAAGAATATCATCTGGGCATAGGATTCTGTTAATAATAAAATGTATTTAAAAGAAGTAGTTGTTGGGGCGCGTGAGTGGCTCAGTGGGTTAAAACCTCTGCGTTCAGCTCAGGTCATGATCTCAGGGTCCTGGGATGGAGCCCCACATAGGGCTCTCTGCTCAGCAGGGAGCCTGCTCCCCGCCCCCCCCCGCCCCCTCTCTGCCTGCTTCTCTGCGTACTTGTGATCTCTGTCTGTCAAATAAATAAAGAAAATCTTAAAAAAAAAAAAAAGTAGTTGTTGCTTCCTTGGATCAGGACTGGCTATTCTATTCTGAACTCTTACATGCTATTTCATCGGACCATTCATGAAGACCAGTGATCTTATAGAAAAATCAGATTCTTTATGTTTTTTAAGATTGTATTTATTTATTTGAGAGAGAGAGAGCGTGCGTGTGCATGAGCAGGGTGAAGGGCAGAGGGAGAAGCAGAGTCCCCACTGAGCAGACAGCCTGATGTGGGACTCCATTCCTGGACTCCATGATCATGACCTGAGCTGATGACAAAGGCTTACCTAACTGAGCCACCCAGGCACCCCAAATTCCTTATTCACAGAGTGAGTTAGTTCTCAAAAATAAAAGCTGGGTTCTTTGGTGGACACTATGGATTTGAGGATTAAGTTTAGACATACTCAAGACTACAGTTACAGGTCTGCTTTGAGGACAATGAAACCAAGATAAGAAGGCAGCAACTACTGGGTGGTGGGTGGTGGGTGGTGGATAGCAACAGGCAAGGGCAGAGAGGGAACACAGGACAAAAGAGAAAACAAGGGTAAACCACCAGCGTGGTGTCAGTAACTCAGCAAAATTACCAAAGCTTCTATTTAAAATATTTCCCTGATTTTGATTTTGAAGGAATTATATAGCAAATTGGGGATGTTTGATTGCACAGGTTTATTTCCTTTTCATGGTCTCAAATTTTTTAAGAAGAATGCTTTTTTTCTATGTGTGTTTCTAGAATTAGCGAATGAATGAACCTCACTTTTTTAATACCTGAGCTTCTCAAAACTATTAATCACTGAAGCATTGTCATCAGAGACAGGCTTCAAATCTTACAATGAATTGATCACAGCTAAGGTAACAGAGCTTTTGTTTTTGAGAAATGATTAAGCAAGGAAACACTCAGGAGGCACAGGACAAAACATCTTCCTGGAAGCTGGTGGGGCAGGAAGATGTGGAGGCCCAGCCTAGTGAGGGCAGCAATGCCTTCTGCATGGCTCACCTGTCTTCCTCTCCTTTCAGCCTGATGACAGGTAAATCTACATCGAAGTCCAAGTGGTAGCCTAGCCCTAGGGAACTTTGACACTTTATCTCACCATGGCCTCTATGCTTACTTTCCACTTCTCCTGCTGCCCCCTGTCACCCAGAACCCAGATTGCCAAGTAAGTGATGGGGGCTAGGGCTGAGGGAAGAGGGCAAAGTCCCCTAAAGCCAGCTTCCTTTCCTTTTCTAAACTCTGCTGTCCTAAATTACATTTAAGTTCTTTCTTCACTATAGAGAAGAACCTGAATCACCTTTGATTTTTGTATACCCCATGCTGTGACCATCTTCATCTATAAAATGGGGTATACAATAGCACCCCTGTCCTAGGGCAGTGATTCTCAAAGTGGGTCCTCTGACCAGTAGAACCAGCATTGCTTTGGAATTTCTTAGAGAAGCAAATTCTCAAACCCCTGCCAGACCCACTGTATCAGAAACTGATTCAGAAACTGATGGAGGTCAGCAATAAGTTTTCCCAAGCCCCCAGGGAATTCAGATGCTCACTCAAGTTTGAGAACCACTGTCATAGAGTTGTTGTGAAGAATAAATGACAGAGCAGCTAGAACATGCTCAGAACGGCACCTGACACCCAGTGTTATTTAGCTGTTGCTATCTTCATTTGGTCAATATCATCATCATCTTCACAATTACCATCATTGCAGTTATCTTTTCTAATAATACTTTAGTTTCCAGGAAATTGGTACTCTCCTATGGAGATGCTTTTCCTGTGGAATAAACCCCTGGCACATGTATGTGCAAGGTGACTCTTAGTAGCACAAATGATATTACCATAGGGAGGGGATCTTACTATAATGATTCAGGGTATCATGGGGGGAAAATTTAAGAACATACATTTGTAAGGAAAGACTTTATTAACAGGAACAGTTGCCATAGGGAGATGCTCAATGCCCAAACCAGAAATGTCTTCAGGAAGGGATGAGGGAGCAATGCTTTCACATGCAGAGATGCTGGAATAGATGGCTGTGGAAAGAGTAAGGGGGGTGGGGAGGAATAGGTAATAAAAGCGGCTGTGTGGGAGTCTTGAAACAAAAAACTGTGTCAAACATTGCACTAACAGGAGAGTCAAGGCAGGAAATGTCTGTAGTAAGGGACATGAACAGAGTGGGAAGTTCACACAGTTTAGAGCATAGCTGTCCTAGTCAAGCCAGTCTATATTAAACAAAAAGTTGATCAGCCTTATAAAAAGAAACTAGTTTTTATTTATGTCATGTTGCAGTTGACTAAATAATGGCCCCCAAAGATATCAGATCTTAATCCTTTGAACCTGTAAATGGTACTTTACCATGGCAATATTTTGCAAACGTGATTAAGGATTGTGAGAGGGAAAGATAACCTGGATTACCTGGATAGGCTGTAAATGCAATCACAAGGGTTCTTGTAAGAGGGAGGTAGAGGGAAATTTGACAGAGACAAAAGAGGAGAAGTCAATGTGACAAAAGAGGCAGAGATGGGGTGATGTGCCACAGGCCAAGGAGTGACTAAAGCCACCAGAAGTTGGAAGAGAACAGGTTCTGCCCTAGAGCTCCAGGGGGAGCACAGTCCTGTAACAACTGATTTGCAACTTAGGTGATGTGACTTTGTACTTCTGCCCTCCATAACTGTGAGAGTACAAATTCCTGTTGTTTTCAGCCACCAATTTTATGGAAATGTGTTGTAGCAGCCATTAGAAACTGATACATCTTGTTTCATGAAACGACTGGTTTTTTTGTTGTTGTTGTTTTGGGTTTTTTTTGTTTTGTTTTGTTTTGTTTGTTTGTTTTTCAGATTTAAGGAAGAGATTCTCTGGCAACCAAAGGAGAGTTTGTGGATTATCTTCTTGGTGGTGGGGAAAATCCCACAAGGTCAGCTCTTTTGTTACGTACTATATCAAGATGTTTTGCCATAATCTCATTTAAATGATATTGGTCATAGCTGTGCTCATATGCTGTAAAATCAAGATTATTGTAGTTAATCTCAGATTTTAAAATGGAAAGGCTGAGCTTCAGTGAAGCTGTTAGTGAAGTTACATGTAGAATGTGTCAGGAGAGGACAGTGAGCACAAAGTAAAAGTTTAACTAATTCTTGTTAATTGATTTACTTAAGGAATTGCTATTTAACTGTATAGGAAAAACAAGGTTACAGAAGCTCAAAAAATTATTTCATAAGTGGTTTCATATGAACATCTATCATAAACAGGCTCTTTTTCATGAAATTATAAATTGTAATAAATAATTCTACAAATGGACAGTTGTCTGGACAATGTTTTTAAGAATAAGTCTTAGCTCATCGAATTTAAACAAATTGGAGCAGTTATTATTTTGGGGAGAGTTGTTAAGTGGCCCCAGGGTCTTGAATAACATTAAGTTAGATTGTTTAAAATTTCCAGAGATAAAGTAAAAAATTACATCCTGTTTTACTGGTGAGCCAAAGAAATCTAGACATGCACATAAGAATATATTTTCACAAAGACAGCATTTAAAATAGGAATTGGGAAATTCTAACAACTGAGTTTTATCAAAGTCAGAGAGAGCTAAGTCTTGGTCGCTTGACTAAAATGTGACTATTTTAATATTAGCACCCATCTAAGTTGTTTTGCAAAGGAATAGCAACAGAATAAGAAGAAAAGGAACACAGTGGTTAGTAATACACATTTCTGTAATGCATATTTAACAGATTATGTATAAGTGTATGTTATGAGTTGGAGCAATATCTTCCACTCTCTTGCTTAAATGGCTATCTCCTATAATTCTCCTAAATTTAGATATTTCTTGATTTAATTTTAGGTTTTGAGCATAACTGCAATAGAGGCCATTTCACCCTCCATTGATTTTGTATCACATTCCAGCAAGCAAAGATGATGCCATTCTTTGGAGCAGCACCTGCCAGGCAGCCTTCCGCCAGACTATTGCCTAAAGTGCAGGCATTCACAGGGCAGCAGGTTTTTCCACCCTGTGCAATCTTAAAGAGCTGTGACCCAAGGGCAACTGTAAAACCCACATGTCCTAGAATAATTTAAATTTCTTGTGATTGACTGAGTTAACAAACAATGGCCAGACTTTACAGGACAAAGAACTCTGACCCACAAAAGAAACCTCTCAGGCAACTGTCACTTAACAATCAGGTCTTGCTGAATGGCTATCAGTTTCTCTTTACCTCCTCTTCCAAAGCAAGACCAACCAGAGAAATCCAAATATTCTCCCCAAACCAATCACATAAAATGAGATTCCATTTCTAGTTATTTCTCCTCCAGCTTCCCCATGACAACAGCCTCTTACAGGAGCCTCTCTCTTTTTTCATAATTAAAGTTTTCTTCACTCAGGCTGTTTTTGAATGGTCTCCTTTTTGTATTATGTGGGTGGTCTTCATTTATTTCCACATGTATTGACCACCATGATTACTTTTTTTTTTTTTAAGGATAAAACAAAAAACCAAAGACCAGCCATATGCAATATACTTTTGTAACTACTTAAGAACTTGGGGCCCTTAGCTGTGTGTGAGATGAAAAGGACTCTCCTTTTAAAGGACATAAAATGAAATTTGTAGTTATTGTTGACTTTTAAAAATATTTGTCTGATTTTGCTTCTACAAAGACTTAATTTAATTTTAACTAACTACAAATTGGCATGCACTATGACTCCATTTCTGTAAAAAGAAAAACATATATATAAAGATATGCCTAGAAAAGAGGAAGGAGAGGATAGGGGTGTTCATTTTCTAAAACATACTTTCTACAATGAGTGTTTCTTATGCAATTAAAAAAAGAAAATTTTAGAAGCATTTCTGAATTAATTTCCTTAAATCTCTACATACAGTTGACCCTCGAACAACACAGTTTGAAATGTGGATAGGGGTGTTCATTTTCTAAAACATACTTTCTACAATGAGTGTTTCTTCTGCAATTAAAAAAAGAAAATTTTAGAAACACTTCTGAATTAATTTCCTTAAATCTCTACATACAGTTGACCCTTGAACAACACAGGTTTGAAATCTGGAATTCAGTTACATCCATATTTCTTTTGATAAATACACTAGAATACTGTAACTGTATTTTTTCTTCATTACTATTTTTTGTAACATTTTCTTTTTTCTAGCTTACTAATAAGAATACAATATATAATACATACAACGTACAATATATGTTGCCCTCCCCCGCAACATCCCCGGGCCCACCAAAGCAGGTCCCAGCTGCCCTGGGACAAGTTGAGACCGAGCCCAGTCACGCGCTGGGAGTCCCACGCATGGAGGCCCTGCCCCACAGGCCGCCGCAGCCAATCGCCGGCGGGCAGGCGGTAAGGGCGGGGCCGAGCGGACAGAAATCCAGAGACCTTAAAGGCTGAGTCAGGAGCAACTGCGTCAGAATCCCAAGCCTCGGCTATTTGGAAGGGCTACGTGCGTCTGTGAAGTGCGCCTGCGCAGCTGTGGACGCCGTAGGTCAGCGTCTCAGTGTGGGGACCCACCGCGTCGGGGACAGGGACTAAAGGAGGGGGTCCACCCCGGGGCTCGGGCGAGGGGCGGGTGCGACCCGCGTAAATAAGAGCATCTGCGTCTTTGGAGGTGAGGCGGCTGAGTCGACGCTGCTTGGATCCTGGAAGCCTTGAGGTGGGAAGTCGGGGGAGGACGGTTTGGGGAACGCAGGGAGGCGCTGAGACCACTGGGAGGCCCTGGGCTGTGCAGGAATCGGTCCGCCTCTGCGCCGTGGCGGGCACAGGTCCGATAGCTGGGCCGCCGCGGGACCCGGCCTGGCTAAGGAGTTACATGGCAGCCTGAGTTACGCACTGGCTGCGGGGCCCGGCACTCCTTGCACGGCCGTGCATCAACATCCTCTGGAAGCTGAGAGCATCGAGCCGGATGGAGAGCGCTCCCCCCGCCCCGCCGCCCGGCAGGCCCGGCCCCGCCCCGCCTGGGACCGTGATCTGAGCCCTGGCAGAGCCTTGGCCCCAGGTCGGGGTCGGGAACTGGGGGCTTGGGACTCCTTTGTGCCTCGTGACCACGTCCTCGATTTAGGGGAGTGAATGGGAGTGTTGGCGGCAGAGGCCAAATGTGGGGAGTGCGCACTCCTGCCCAACTTCTTGGGAAGGCCTTCCAGAAAGTTTTTAGTGCAAGAAACGGCGGTTCGAAGATCTGACCCGCGACGTGCTGTACATTAGTCTAAAGTGTGAGGTGGCTACCTAAGTCTTGGGGGTTCCTTGCCCTTACTTGCAATCAGGTGTCCTGATAAATAAGATTTCCTGGGTCACCTCGGTATTTTCAGTAAATAACTTGGACCAGCAGTTTCTTAGTTGCTCTAAGATTCTGAGACTCCTATCAAAATCTAAATTGTCACTGCGCTGTTACAATGAAGTCAGTTTCAATTCCTACAGCACTTGTCAGCCTGTTTTTCAGTTGATGTCTGAATCATACCTCCACTGTTTAAGTCGTTGGCCTGTTTTTCTCCACCCACATCCATAGCTTTCTTCACAGACCTGTAAATATTTGGGAAGATGATTTAAGTGTTTTTACTCCACAGCATCTCAGGACAAAATAGGATGGCTTCTTAAAAAGGATCCATCTCAGTATTATGCCTCCATCAGAAAGGATGAATACCCAACTTTTGTAGCAACATGGACGGGACTGGAAGAGATTATGCTGAGTGAAATAAGTCAAGCAGAGAGAGTCAAGTATCATATGGTTTCACTTATTTGTGGAACATAACAAAGAACATGGAGGACATGGAGAGATGGAGAGGAGAAGGGAGTTGAGGGAAATTGGACGGGGAGATGAACCATGAGAGACTATGGACTCTGAAAAATAACCTACTATGGACTCTGAAAAATAACCTGAGGGTTTTGAAGGGGCGGGGGCCGGGGGAGGTTGGGGAACCAGGTGGAGGGTAATAGAGAAGGGCAAGTATTGCATGGAGTACTGGGTGTGGTGCAAAAACAATGAGTACTGTTACACTGAAAATAAACTAAAAAATAAAAAGAATCCATCACATTGAATATTCATTTCATTCTCTTTACTAGGTTTTTGAAACATGAATCCTTCACTCTTCCTGACTGCCCTTTGCTTGGGAATAGCCTCAGCAGCTCCAGAACTGGACCAAAGCTTAGATTCACAGTGGTACCAGTGGAAGGCAACGCATAGGAGATTATATGGCATGGTTGGTAACATGAAACTGTTCAGAGGGACCAGGAGAGAAAGGCCCTCCTTGCTGGGAGTTTATAGGTAGAGAGTAGCATCCAGAGGTCAGCTTTTACCAAGGCAGTAACTTAATGGCACCCATTATTGAGTATAATATGGGCATAATTCCTGTTGTATTGTTGGAGAACAGCTCCAGCAGAAATATAAAGCCATTCCTGGCTATAGTTTTTCTCCCGATCTGTCTGCAAATCCATTTGGTGAGGATGGGCTCTGTTTTAAGTAGAAATAAAGGTAAATTACATACTTGCCTCTAGAATGAAGAAGGTTGGAGGAGAGCAGTGTGGGAGAAGAATATGAAAATGATTGAATTGCATAATCGGGAATACAGCCAAGGGAAACATGGCTTCACGATGGCAATGAATGCTTTTGGTGACATGGTGAGTGTAGCTTGGATTGCTGAACTTTCTGTGCTTCCTCTCTGTACTTCAGCAGAATAACCTCATTTTTTCAACATTTTACTTACTTTCCTTAAGACCAATGAAGAATTCAGGCAGGTGATGAATGGCTTTCGAAACCAGAAACACAGGAAAGGGAAAGTGTTCCAAGAACATCTCTTTGCTGAGATCCCCAAATCTGTGGATTGGACTCAAAAAGGCTATGTAACTCCTGTGAAGAATCAGGTATGATGATATTAGGTCTCCTTCTAAGAGTAAAGCCAAAAAGAATTAGTGTCCTAGCTTTAGTGGACTGGAATGACATCAGTTTGCTTTTTTGTTTTAAGAATATTTAGGTATATGGGCTATTGTTGTCTTGTAAACTGATAACTTTTTTATTTTCAGGGTCAGTGTGGTTCTTGTTGGGCTTTTAGTGCAACTGGTGCTCTTGAAGGACAGATGTTCCGGAAAACTGGTAAACTTGTGTCGCTGAGTGAGCAGAACCTGGTGGATTGCTCTCGGTATCAAGGCAATCAGGGCTGCAGTGGTGGCCTGATGGATTTTGCCTTCCAATATATTAAGGACAACGGAGGCCTGGACTCAGAGGAATCCTATCCTTATCTTGCAAGGGTAAATGGAGTTCCTTATCTTGTTATTCCAGCCCTCCTCTTGAAAGTTGTATTGAACATTTTCAAAGATAACAGGCACTTTATTCAGCATTCACATTTTAGACGTAAACTGACAGAAAACGGCCACTATAAATTATCAGCTTTTGCACAGGTTCTCTGAATAGATGGTTAGTGTGTAGCTCTTCTTATTTCTATGTAACTTGGAGACTTTATATACCATTATGGACATAATCTCCATAGTGTAAGATTTCTTACGGACAGGTAGACTTGGGTTTCACTGAAAAAAACATACTGCTGATTTGCCCTTTCAAATCAGCCAGTACTGTTTTGCTGTTGACTTACAAGAGTTGACTTGGAAATCATTAAGCTGCAAACTATGGGACCAGGAAGGGAAACAAACTATAAAAGACTCTTAATCTCAGGAAACAGAGGGTTGCTGGAGGGTGGAAGGGGAGGGATAGGGTGGCTGACTTACGGACATTGGGGAGGGTATGTGCTATGGTGAGTGCAGTAAATTGTGTAAGACTGATGATACACAGACCTGTACCCCTGAAGCAAATAATACATTATATGTTAATGAAATTTTAAAAAAAAATGCAAACTGCTGAGTCCTGAGGTCCTAGAACTCATGATCAGCTTCTAGTGATCGTTTCTTTCCCCTTTACCTTTAAAAGGACACAGATAGCTGTAACTACAAGCCTGAGTATTCTGTTGCCAATGACACTGGCTTCGTGGACATCCCTCAACGAGAAAGGGCCCTTATGAAAGCCGTGGCAACTGTAGGACCCATCTCTGTTGCTATTGATGCAGGCCATCAATCGTTCCAGTTCTATAAATCAGGTAGGTGTTGATATTTTTACTGTAGAAATTTAGGCAAGCAAAATTGGAAAACACTGCAGTTGACTTTTTGGTTTGGAGTCCTGCTTTCCAAGACTGTAGAATTTTGAGTGAGCCTTTAATAATAGTGATGTTTCCATTTGACATACTTTAGGCATTTTCTCATGACAGACTCTTCTTAAATATTTTTAAATGGCTATGTAATTCCATAAATACAAATAATTGACATAACTACTGTCCAATTGTTGGACCTTTTTTTTAAAAACATGTTTACTTAGAACTGTAAAGAACCCAGTGGCACAAGTGTTGTGTTTGTTTTGTGCTACTTCCTTTTAAGAATAGAAAGGATTATGTTAAATAACAGGAGTGGCTAAATCATCTTAGCCTTTGTAACTAGATCTTACCTTTAGAAATCTTTGTATTTTTCCAAGAAGAAAATATCTTGGATTTAGTTTAATTTTGATTCCTAGTGAGTTGAGTTTGACTTTTCCTTTTTTTATGAGCCATAACAATTTTTTGGTAAATATTTAAGTGTTTGGAATTCGTTTATAACATTTAATTGAATTTTGAGATGTCTTTCTTAACTGGTAGATAGGGTGAGTTACTGTCATGTGTCCCTTGGAGCTTCTTACCCTGACATTGAATTTTATTCTCCTAGGCATTTATTTTGATCCAGATTGCAGCAGCAAAGACCTGGATCATGGTGTACTGGTGGTTGGCTATGGCTTTGAAGGAACAGATTCAAATAACAATAAATTTTGGATTGTCAAGAACAGGTATAAAACTCCAAATGTTATATATATTAAATTGAAAAGGACATGCTTGTTTGGAATCAGTATTTGATTTCAAGTCCAAAAAAGTTCAACTTCGAAATCCCAGAAGTCTTTCCCCCACTTAAGAGTGAACATGCTGATATTTTTATAAAAGTAAAACCTGCTGATGTTTGATTACAAGATTCTGTAGCAAGAGTGTTGGAATTACAATGTATTTGTAACATTACATTTCTAAATTCTAATTTTTTTTTTTACTCATAAATAAATTGGGCCCCAAGAGTTTCAGATAAAGTATGTTGCACTTATAGAGTTAAGGGCTAGTTTCCTTTTTCTGTGTCCAGTTTTTCAGCAAGATACACTGAGCACAAATAACGGCTGACTCTTTAAGTTGGAAAGATTTTCCAAGAGTCCAGTGGGCTCTGTGCATCCTTCCTGTTATCATTTGGGGTCCTGCCATTTTATGCTACTTTCCAACTCTCCAAAGCTTTGAGGGTTGTCAGGATCTAAGTTTTTGCCACTAAAATTCTTTAACTGAGATGAGTTATAAGATAGCATGTAGAAATAGATTGGTATGTTGGAATTGTACCTCTGCTTCAGTTTCCTATCTTTAAATGTTAAGAATTCATGGGAATTAGCATGCTTGCTAGTATATGTAACAGTAATTAGAATAGTGCCTGGTAAGTGGAAAGTCCTATTTTAATTATTAACTATTATTATTAATGAAGTTAATGTGTACTTGATTCTTTGTATAAAACAGAAAATACGCTCTTCTTTCAGTTGGGGTCCAGAATGGGGCTGTAATGGCTACGTAAAAATGGCCAAAGACCAGAACAACCACTGTGGAATTGCCACAGCAGCCAGCTATCCCACTGTGAGCTGATGGACCAGGAGATTAGAGGACTTGAAGACAGCGTATCTGGGGGAATTTTATCTTAAAACTGACCAAACCCTTATTGTATAAGATAAGACACTTGAATCGTTGAGGATCCAAGTTGTGATTTGAATTCTGTGACATTTTTATAAGGGTAAAACATTACCACTACTTTAATTACTGTTATAAATAGCTTTATAATGTTGAAGTCTCATTAGTTAATTCTAAAACTTTTGAATTTTCATTTTTTCAAAGAATATATAAAACTTTACCTTTTAAAATAAAATTCAATTCAGTATGTAGAGGTGGAACTTCTCTGTTTTCCATTCACTTTTTGTGTAGTCGGGAAATATAACTGGGTTATAAAAGACATAACTGAGTACGCTGTGGTACATTAGGAGGACACTGGGTGGCCCTCAGGATCTTAAAACTACGCAGATTTTGTGTCAGCTGCCCATTGGCTCTGTTGACCCAATCCTTGAATCTGGCAAAATACGACAGTCTGGAAGGACAAAGGTAAATTGTTTCAATAAAGTTTTAATAGTTTAACAATTCACGCTTTAAAATAGTGAATAGATATGCAGATTCTTAGGTTTTAGATACTAGAAAAGGAGATCCACTTGATTCAAGATGCTTAAAACCTAATAAGGTTATGAGATAAAAAAATCTCAGAGCCAGTTACTGAAGCAATCTCTTTGAATTGGTGGTGAAGACCATGTCACTAGTTCGCAGATGAATGAGGATAGATTCTGGATTACCAAATCTGTTTTGTCTTTTTTCTGCCAAGATGGCTTTCCAAATAACTCTTCTAGGAAAAGCATTATTTAGCAAAAGTAAATTTTATGGCTGTGATGAACCAAGTCTCAGATGCTTGGTAAGAACTGGAAGAATGTGTTAAAGAGCCACTAGAGATGAATATGAGCTACAAAAATAGTCCCCCAGCCTGGGAAGATAGATGAGTGATCACTAGGCCAAACTTGGACTTAGCTGCCTAATCTCTGAATTAAAAATAAACTTAGAACAAAACAGCCTAACCATATGGTTGTATACAGGCAGTAAGTACAAATAAAACAATATTTTTGTATACTGAAACGATGGAACAGAAATATGCCAACTTTTGGGTGGATTATGAATGATCATTTTCTTAACCTGTTCTGTAAAAAAACTTAACTTTTAGTAGGGGAGAAATGTAAAAAGTATATATACATTCTGCAAGCTAAAGAAACATGTATATATGCATTCAAAAATTTCATGCCTCTCATCAAATAAGAAAATACAATGAATAAACTGGTGAAATATTTAATCTAGCCATAATCTATTATGAAGAGAATGAGAGATGGAGTACAGCTAGACACCTTTTATCCCAAAACTTCAATAATCTTTGTCCATTGGCCATTTTTGGGAAAATTAAATTTACCACACAAGTTTTCTCTGAGAAAGGATTCCTTCCTCTTGCAACAGGAGGTTAACTCAGAATGCTGTCTGCTCAACTGAAAGTGTGAGGGCTTTTTCTAAAAAGTTTCAAGTCTGTCAAAGCAGAGGACTCCTTAGACGTCTAAACTACTTGATGTTTTTGTAACTTCCAAAAACCTTTAAGTTTGTGAAAAGTACCAAACCACATCCATCATCTGAAAGAATTTCAAAGGAGCCAATAGACTTGAAATAAAGAGCTGGAAACAAGTTTTATCACTATAAAAATCTAATCTGAAGAACAGACTACCAGTATTTACTTGTCCAAATGGTTCCTTACCCTAGTTAAAGGAAATAAGGAAGGGTGAGAAAATTTGGCAAATTATGAAGGAGGAATTGGCTTATGTGGGTTTGTAGCTATGACTCTTGGGCATGTTGTTAGGGGAGGAAAAGTGCTCAGAGTATAGAAGTGCCCCCCGCCCAGCTCCCACTGTGTTTCACTTTTCATGGCTTCAGGCAACAGCAGTGCTGAAGCAAAAGATCCTTTTGACAGATGAGCAGAGGGTCAGTAACCTAATGCTGTATCGCAATGCCTGTCCTTCAACTTATCACTAGGCACTCTTATCCTACATCAAAAGAAGGGTGAGTACAATAAGATTTTGAGAGACCACATTCACATAACTTCATTATAGTTTTAAAGATTTATTCATTTTGAAAGAGTGGAAGGAGGAGCAAAGAGAATCTTCAAGCAGATTCCCCAGTGAGCATGGAGCCCAACTTGGGGCTTGATCTCCGAACCCATGAGATCACCACCTGAGCCAAAACCAGCATCAGACAACCAACTGAGCCACTCAGGCTCCCCTATAGTATAGTACCATAACCATCTATTTTAGTGTTAATCCTGTCCTATACCTCATTTATAAATTAAAGCTTATCATTCTGCATGTATATATAGGAAAAAAAACAGTACAGTTGACCTTTGAATAATGTGGGGTTTAGGGGTACCAACCCTACCCCCCACCTTATACAGTTGAAATTCTGTGTAACTTGATTCTCCAAAATCTTAACAGCCCGCTGTTGACCAGAAACTCCACCAATAACAACACATTTTGTGTATTATACAGACTCTGTACTTTATAATAAGAATGTTAAGTCATAAGGAAAACATTTATACTAATGTAAAAGAATTCACATGTAAGTGGGCCTACACATATGAGATAAGCTATATGCTTAAACCATTGGTACCACACTTGTATATAACTTACTTTAAATAAAATCTTGAGATAAGAGTCTATGTAAACTCATGTGGAAGCATATTGGAGGGGTGCTGGAATGGCTTGGCTGGATGGCTGCCTCGGTTTCAGCTTAGGTCATGATCTCAGGGTCCCCATAGCAGGGAGTGTGCTTGAGGATTCCTTCCCTCCCCCAACACATGTTCTCTCTAAATCTTAAAAACAAAGCAAAAAAAAAAAAAAAAAAAAAAACTATTGGAATACTCCTGTGCTTAACTTAATCAAAACTATAGTTTGTATATGTCTTTCAAGTGACATTTTCACTAGGATAAAAGGGTTAATAACCTTGTGTAGAAGCATGTGGAGTAGCTTTATGTTTAACTCATTAAAACTATACTGTATAGGGGCACCTGGGTGGCTCAGTGGGTTAAAGCCTCTGCCTTTGGCTCAGGTCATGATCCCAGGGTCGTGGGATCGAGCCTGGCATCTGGCCCTGCTCAGCAGGGAGCCTGCTTCCTCCTCTCTTCTCTGCCTGCTTCTCTGCCTACTTGTGATCTCTGTCACATGAATAAATAAAATCTTAAAAAAACAAAAACTATACTGTATAAAAAAAAAGTGGGCCTGCCCAGTTCAGACCTGTGTTTTTCAAGAGTGAAACTTGTATAGAGGGTTTGGTACCATCTGCAGTGTCGGGCATCCATTGGAGGTCTGGGAATGTATTAACCACAGAGAAGAGGAATCTCCTGTAATTAGGCCATTTGGTGCACACATTTCCATCCCCATCTCCAAAGTATATTTACAAAATCTCGTCCTATTTCTGTTAGTGATTTTTAAAAGATTTTATTTGACAGAGAAGACCTGAGAGAGCACAAGCAGTGTAAACAGCAGAGGGAGAGAGAGAAGTAGGCTCTCTGGTGAGCAGGGAGCCTGAGGTGGAACTCGATCCCAGAACACTGAGATCATTACCTGACCTGAAGGTAGATGCTTAACCGACTGAACCACCCAGGTGCCCCTTTATTAGTAATTTTTAATTGATGAAAGTTACAGTGATAAGACCACATTTATGTTTTGTCTATAAAATTTGAAATTGGTGTTATTTCCTAAACTCAGTTACTTTTTGACTGATATAAAAATCTAAAAAACTGGGGCTCAGTCATTGGGCGTCTGCCTCTGGCTCAGGTCATGATCCCGGGGTTCTGGGATCAGGACCCACGTCTGGCTCTCTGCTCAGTGGCAGACCTGCTTCTCCCTCTCTCACTCCCCCTGCTTATGTTCCCTCTCTCACTCTCTCTCTCTCTCTCTCTGTCAAATAAATAAATAAATAAATAATCTAAAAACCTTCTGCGGTTTTAAGAAGCAATTAATAATACAAAAATATGTGTGTGTATCTCCCATCACTTAACTTTAAATACAAAATTTCCCAAATGTTCATGATCATCACTCTTTTTAAATGAGTTAATGAGAAACTATTACCAAGAACTGTCTTTTTCTCAGGACTATGTTTTAAAACTTTTGTAATTCGTGTATTTACTCATTCAGCAGTACTGTTGGCTCTGGGGACTCAACAGCAAAAAAAAAAATAGTCACAGTCCCTCCCTTTTGGAGCTTACATTGGTAGTGCTGAGCCCGTGCATAACCTTCATCTGTCATCATAGCCACTTTGTTCATGACCTCCCTGGCAATGATAGCAGTGGCTAGGGAAAGAAGCTGACTGGTAGCCATAGAACAGGTCATTCTATCCACTTGATTTACTGAGGTTACCCCTTGGTGAGCATTTACATGGAATGAAAATATAGTCATGCTTTTTGCTGATTCAGAGAGCTCTATCCACATACCTCTTCTCCAGATCTCCCCTTTTTTTTTTTTTTAAGATTATTTATTTGAGAGAGAGAGTGGTAAGCACAAGAGCAGAGTGAGGGGCAGAGGAAGAAGCAGACAACGCACTGAGCAAGGAGCCCGAAGCAGGACTCCATCCCAGGACTCTAGGATCATGACCTGAGCCAAAGACAGACACTTAACTCACTGAGCCACCCAGGTGTTCCTTCTCCAGACCTCTTGGTCAGCAATTTTCTAATCATGACTCTTCCAAGTCCCTGAGAAGCCAGTCCAACCATGGCCACAGTTCATGAATCAGTGTATAATTGCATGTCTGGCTGTTTTTCCTTTCAAGCAAAATGAACAACCAGATGCTCAACACTTTGCTTACTAGGAGGATTTCCCTTCACCACTGTCCTTCAGGGACGCCCAGAAAGGGGTCATAGACCTGCAGTTGTCTACTTCAGTTAGTGCCTACATATCATGTAGAACCATCTGAAAACCAGCCCCAAGTTTTCTCTGCCTCAATCAACTGATTTTAGAGAACTCCCTGTGAGGCCACAGTTGGAGGCTGGGAGAAAAAAGGTAGGAGTGGGGGCTATGAGCATTTGGGCAGCTTCCTAATGGAACTTGCGCCCTGAGGGCCTGCTCAGACCAAATCTCACATGTACCACTTCTACTGGATAATGGAATGCTGCTATGCACATTTGGCTTTATGGCTTGGTGGATCAGGTAACACCTGGTTCATGATAAGCAGCTCATGAACTTGGCAGCCTGTTTGTAAACAGTTATACTCTGCTAATACCCAGTGGCCAAGCTAAAACCTGTTTTCAAAAGGAGAGTAGTTATCTCCAGAGGATGTCATGACTTCATTCCAAAATCCTAAGAGTTTGCTTTGTTATTTTCCTATTGGGGCCTGCCAATGGTTTGAAACCACATCTCTTTCTGCTACTGACATTTCAAGTATCATTGGATCTACAGAATCATATGGTCCAAGTGGCAGAGCAGCCTACATAGCAGCCAGGACCTGTTGCAGAGCCTTCTCTTATCCTGGGCCGTACTCAAAACTAACAGTTCTTTTGATTACTCAGTAAATGGACCAGAGTAGCATACTCAAATGAGGAATATATTGCCTTCAAAATCCAGAGAAGCCCACTAAGCATTGTCCCTCTTTTTTGGTTATAGGTGGGGCAAGATGCAACAATTTATCCTTCATCTTAGAAGGTATACCTTGACGTGCTCAACATCACTGAACACCTAGAAATTTTACTGAGATGGGAAGCTCCTAAATTTTTGTAGGATTTATTTCCCAGCCTCTGACATACAGATGTCTCAATAAGACCAGTAAGTCTAGAGTAGTTGATATTTCCTGTTCACTAGTTCTATTTAGCATCCATGTAATGGACTGCTATATGATGTGGAAAGAAAAGGCAATCAAGATTCCTGAAAACTGAATTATGATGTATGGCTGGGAGTTGATACAACCCTAAGGTAGTGAAGGTGTTTTGTTGCTCTTGCCAGCTAAAAACAAACTGCTTCTTGTGTTCTTTACTAATAGATGTGAAGAAAAAAACCATTTACCAGATCAATAACTGCATACCAGATAATAGGGGATATGTTAATTTGGGGAAGCTATGTAACCAGATCTGGAACAGCAGCTGCAGTTGAAGTTAGCGTCTGGTTAAGCTTATGATCAGTCATTGTCATTCCTCAAGATCCATGTGTTTTCTTCATAGGCCAAATAGATGAGCTGAATGGGGATTTGGTGGTGAAAATCACAATTCCTGCATCCTTCGAGTCCTTGATGATGCCAATAATCTCTGCAGTCCCTCCAGGAATGTGTCATTGCATTTGGTTTATTATTTTGCTAGGTAGAAGCAGTTCCAGTGAGTTCCATTTGGTCTTTCCTGCTATAATAGCTTTCACTCTACAGATCTGGGGATTCTGACAGTTTCTGAGAATGTCAGTTCCATTTATTCATTCTGGAACGGGGGGGAAACACTATACTGGACCCACTGTGAGATGGACCTGAGCAAAAACTCCACTGATCACCATTCCTTCATAAGGACCTACTCTTATTGTGGTCCACAGTGATATTTTGGGTCTCCTAGAATTAGTGTCAGTTCAGAGCCAATATTGAGTAGTTCCCAAAATGGCCAGTTGTATTCTTTTCTTCAATGCATAGTCACCTTGGGAAAAAAGTTATGTATCTCTTTGGAGAAGTCTGGTAGAAAAAATGAACAGTAAAAAGGTATAAACAGTATAAAAATCAACAACGTAGTGAGGACCCAGTTTCTCTTTCATTTAAGGGTATGGAGTCAGTAAACTCTCTCAAGTTTTAGAATTAAATGAGGATCTGAAAAAAATTTTAAGTTCAAATTAGACTTCTCCTGACTTGACCTAGAACTCTTCTGCTTATATTGACCAAATAAGAATTTAGTAGACAGTTATTCTAACTCTACTGCGTGGACTCTGCTGTCTACTATGGTAACTATGGTGTGTTCCAATTAGGGGGGACTGGAGGTGAAAGAATTTGACTGAGACAGAACAAAGGAGAAGTTTATTGAATTCACTTCAAGGGAAGAACAGGCAGGACAGCAAAGGAGACTGCCAGTGGGCAGTGGTGAGGGGCTATAGAGGGTGGAGTAGGGCAGTATGGGAATGTATAGAATTTTCCTGTTTTTGGTACCTGTGTCTAGTTGTAAATAGCTCATTTGTTAGTTAGGGCCTATGGATGTGTCAAGCTGGGTCATTTAATGAGACTGTTTGCATCAGCTCAGTAGTCACTGTGGGCCCATCTGCCTTTCTCAAGTTTCCGTTCGTCATGTGTATTGCCTAAAATCAGCCTCTACATCCACCTTATCTTTCGTGATTAAGTGCCACCATTTGGCTCCTACCCCCCAGGATCCAATTATCCCCGTTGTATTTAAGAATCCCACTTCAGTGGTGGCAGTTTCCACTGTAATTTCTAATCTGTAGAGAAGAATGACCACAGAGCTTTTCAAGGATACTGGGACTTCCCTCAGAAATTTATTTCTTGCAGTCATAGGGGAGTAGGGTGAGTGAGCAGTGTTTCGTAACAAATCCACTCTAACATTTCAGTCTCCCAAAGCCTTTGAATACCTTCTTCTACAATATACCAAAGCATCTCACCTACATTTTGTATAGGCATATGAGTGCAGAAATACTGATTCTGTCTTTGGCCCTACATCTTGTTCAAGTCCCTGCAATGACCTCCTTCAGGGCTACTTGTTCCAGGCCTCTTAGAAGTTAATGTATCCCGGGATGCCTGGGTGGCTCAGTCGGTTAAGCCACTGCCTTTGGCTCAGGTCATGATCCAGAGTTCTGGGATCAAATTCCTTATCAGGCTCCTTGCTCGGTAGGGAGCCCGCTTCTCTCTCTTCCTCTGCCTGCTTGTGCGTGCTCTCTCTCTCTCTCTGACAAATAAATAAATAAAATCTTAAAAAAAAAAAAAGTTAATGTATCCCCTGACCAAAATGCAGGAAGACTTGTTCTGATCTTCCTTAATGTTGCTTAGATAACTCGTAGAGATATCATCATTTCTTCCTCTTCCCTATTTTGGTGCACAGATGATCTGTTAAACGTTGAATACTCCAACCCCACGATGATTTCTGCACATCCTCTTGCTCTATAAATCTGTGGATTAAGGTCCTGGCATTGCAGAGAATAGCTGTGTAGCATCTGGATCATCATTCACCCAATCTCCACATCAGCAAAACTGCATGTAAATGGTATGGAGAGGCTTGCTTCATTTTTTGGTCTTAAAGTGCCTTCTCAGTTTGAAGGATACTTTACTGTTCCTCCTCCATCTTCTAACATTCTGGCATTCTAACATCTCTAACAGAGCCAGGCAAGAGACCTAAAGCAAGCAGGGATAAAGGGGCTCTGCCAGGGGAAAGCCCATTGTCTATGAGGGAAATCCCATTGTCAGGAGGGAAATCCCATGCTGGCCAGCCACTGCCATGTGAAGAGATTCAGCTAGATTTTTTGAGCATTTTGGAGCAATGCATGAGTACAGGGATACCCTGAAATGACCCAAGGGATTGTTAGATATCCTATCCAAAATGGTAGGGAAACGGACATGGAGAAGGGAAAGTAAACAAGCTATTACAGCAGTAGGTTGGCTATTACTAAGTAGGTTATAAGACACTGTGGAAGAAGAATTATAAATAAGGAGAGAATTAGAACAGACTAGAGAAGCATTGACTTTGGAAAAGGATGCACAGACCACATGTTTTCTAGTATGGATATTATGTCCAAAGGAATTCAACAGCAGGAGGAATGCCTAGAAATTATGACGTATAGGATGGCAAAGATGCATGGGTGCAGACTACCATACACTAAAATGAGAACTATCATATCTCAACAGAACTGGGACCTTAAAGCAGAGGATCCCAGGAAATAATGACTCCTCTCATGAAGAGGACATTATCAAGAAGGAGGAAAATGTTCTACAGTCACACCCTTTTATTCAAACAAAGACCCATTTATGAGCCTTGAGATAACCAAAAATAAATTCCAGCAAGACAGAAAATGATGGAGGGAATATTCTGCTGGTGAATTAGAACTAATAAGGTGCTTTAAGTAAAAGGGCCAAGAAGGGGTAACAACTTGGGTGTTACAATGGTGCGATATTGGGGCAGATGGTATGTTAGATGGGTCTGAGATGCTAAAAATGGCCTCAATCACTGCTCAACCTGCCTTGCTACAAAGGTTATATGTGGCAGGCATGGGTGAGCGCTTAGCTAGTATAATTAATTGAATAAACTCTACCATTAAGATGACCTGGCCTAATGAATGGTATGTTCCCTCCCCCTCCTTGCACTAGACCTCTATGGAAGAACTACAAGAAATTATATGAGAACTGGGAATGAAACACGCCATTCACACTCAGCATTTCAGATCACCAAAGAATTATTTTCTTCTTGTATGAAAGACCATATCTTACTCAGCCCTGGGGTTGAGTAAGTTATGTTATGGGGCTTTAGTATCTGTCCTTGCACCTATGGGTAGTCAACCCACTGGTATAATAGCCACTGTGGTGGCTGACTTACATAAAACCAAAAGAATCAGGCATGGGGTAAATCAACGGGTTGCAAAACAGAAAAATGAAGGACACTGCCAATAATAAAATGGCAGAAAGGGGAGCCCATCAGGATCTTTAGTAAACAACTGTGGCAAGATCTAGTATTACCTGCGACCCTGAGAGGAAATATAGACAATCCAACTGGCTCTTGCTAAGCTATGGAAGGTGTTGCCTAAGGGAAAGCAGTTTACTTCCTTGAAAGAAGCCTCAAAGAAAGTGAGATGTGTTACTGAGAGCCCCTCTTGTAAAAGAGGAATGGGGGGGGTTAACTTCTTACCACTAGAGACTAGGGGTTAGGCCAATGTTGCCATCTAGTAAGTACAATAGGGGATGACCAGAGGCCCCCTGTTGAATTAACCATTTAATTAGTTTCACACTGACAGACTATACTAGCTCTAATAGACGCTGTTGCTGAATGTACACTTATCTATGAAAACCCCTCAATATTTCAGGGAGAGATAATAGTAATTGATGTTATGGGAAACAAATTATCAAGGTCAGATGATTGGCAAGCTTCTTCCATGCTGTTTTCTGGTGCATACTTACCCCATTCCTGAGTATATTTTGAGCATAGATGTTTTACAGGACCTGGATCTAATGACAAGTACAAGCAAATTCAGGTTGTGTATTCAAGTAGTGAAATCCATCATTGTGGGTCCTGCAAAATGGGATTAAACTATACCGCTGCCAGTTCCCTGGAGGATAATAAATATAAAACTATATAAGCTACTTGGGGAGCAAAGTGAAATCACCACCAATAGTAAAGAATTAGAAAAGGCAGGGGTGATCTGACCTGCTCAAAGTCCATTCAGTAGTGTGGTTTGACCTATTAAAAATCTAATGGGGCCCTGATAGCTGCGCCCTCCCAATACCTGGGCACCCCGAAAGCGGGGGCCGCGATGGTACCAAGCGGGGGCTCGACGTGGAGCTGACCGGGGGCTGAGAAGAGTCGGGGCGACGCACGAAACCTTTCCGCTGATTTCCAGCCGTCAGGGTCACGCCTCTCTCAGGACGCCCTGAACACCGCGTCCCCCAAGCCCCGGGCCCCCTGCGGGAATGTTCAAAAATGGGTACCAGGGAGGTGCATTTTTTGAAATCTTTAGTGCCCAGGGCAAAAATCCTGGAGCAAAATGAAAGATCCTTGGCAGTCCGTCTGTGATTTGGAAAGAGTTTGATAAAGAAGTTAAAAGTTTTGTGTTTATCCTGGAAGGCAGCAGCCAGACAAACAAAATTCAGTTACCAAAGGAGAATAAGCAAATCCTTGGACCGATCCGGAGGTTTATCGTACTTCAGATTTACATACCCCTGGGACAAGACTTCTCTACTGAGTTGCTAATTACTGATTTAGGGAACATTAAAAGAAGATTGTACTTATCAACGGTCCATAAGGAACTGTCCTCAACTCCTCTTCATGCAAAAATCCCACGCTTCATGATCAAGCGCAAAATTTGGTGCAATCTATGCATAGACTTGGTAGCATTTACCAGTGAAATATTCAAGGGAGCAGTTTTCCAGTCCTTGGATGGAATTATTGTCTCAGCTAACTGTAAGCTGCGGAAGATCTTCACTATAAAATGCAAGCCTCAAGACACTGCCGATAAAGATGGTATGTTCAAGTTGCTACTATGAAGATTTTTAAATTCTCCAATGTGTTTAAAATTAGACATACCTTTGGGGGCGCCTGGGTGGCTCAGATCATGATCCTGGGGTCCTGGGATCGAGCCCCGCATCGGGCTCTCTGCTCAGTGGGGATCTTGCTTCCCCCTCTCTCTCTGGCTGCTTCTCTGCCTACTTGTGATTCCTCTCTCTGTCAAATAAATAAATAAAATCTTTTAAAAAATTTTTAAAAAAATCTAATGGGACCTAGTAAGTGAAAATAGATTAAAGGGAACTCAATAAAGTTACTCTACCCATCCATGCCATGATGCCTAATATAGCCTTATTTTTAGAAAAAAAAATCATGGCATCCATTAAGACAGATCATTATGTACTAGACCTATCTAATCCCCTTTTCGGTATTCTATTAGGACTTGAATCCCAAGACCAAGTCACCTTCACATGGAACAGGAGACAATGGAACTTTCAGGCATTGCCCCAATGGTACCTCCATAGTCCTACAATTTGTCACAGGACGGTAGCTTGAGGTCCAGAAAAATGGATATTGCCAGAGGAAATGGCCTTTGATATCACATAGGTAATTTTAAGTTATGATGATAAACCCTTCCTGTCTCAAGCAGCTGCATCATACGGGTATACTTAAAGTTACAAATATGGGGGGTAAACAGTGACAGGTCAGTCAGGATCCTGGGCATCATCTGTGTGCGTGAGGCAGAAGTGATGCCAAAGGCAGTCATTGATTAAATATAAACCCTCCCAATCCCTGAATTACAAAATTTTGTTGGTTTATTGGATTACTGGAGACTTTTTAATCCCCCATCTAGCACATTAAGACTTTTCTATGCCCTGCTTAGGAAGGGACCCTGAAGGGATTGGGTTGTTAACCAAAAAGAGGCTTTTTTTTTTTTTTTTTTTTTTGGCTTTTTAAAAGTAAAACTAGTACAGGCTCTGGGGCTATTGATGCCAGATGTGAGTTGTGAATTAGATGTGAGTTCATATCCAGAAGGGTTTGGCTGTGGCCTGTGGCAATGAAAAATGGGAAATGAATCCCATTTGGATTCTGGTCTCAGTTATGGGAGAGAGGAGAAACCACACATAGTCCCCTTAAGATACAACTGTTAGCTATTTATCTTGCACTGCAATAGACAGAAGGACTGACAGCCACCTGCCTGTGACAGTATGGATCTCCCCGTCAGTAGGAGTACAGGTTAACTACATGTTCAGCAAACCCAAGAGTGCCTGTGCCCAAGTAAGAACCTTACAGAAATGCCACACTTACCTATAGCAGAGGAGCACTTACAATCCCAGTCTGCTATCTCATGAATTGCACTCATTACTAGGACTGGTCACTTAGGTTGACCCAGCCAACTTCCAAAGTCGTTGACATTGTTTCTCCCCTCCCCCAAGTACAGGAAAGGGTAGGCTCAACTCCAGTGAACAACACATGGTGCACTTATGGTAGTTGCAAAGGAAAGCCCCTACTTGGCATTTCTCTGCCATCTGTCTGGATTTTGATGTACTTGTGTTTGAAGAAGGAAACAAAAGTAGTCCAGTGCACTGACTGAGAGTGGTATGGATTGTGCTAACACATGACCCCATGCCCATTGATTTGGCCAATGACAGCTGGAGAGAGTGGAATGGAAGCCACAATGGCACAGAATAATCTGGGTTGGATTGAATAGACTCCTGTGAGGAGCAGAACTATGGCAAGATGATTGGGAATATGCATGAAACTCAGTGCAGCTGCCCAAGTATGGCATGTGTGTGCACACTCCCCATCCACACTGCAGTTGTGAAGGAGACGTTCTAGCCTAGGCACAAGCCCTTTTGCTGGAGGAAATGCTGACCCTGTCTGAGGTACCAGAATGGTGCACAATAAACTGGGACACTGAGGTTCCAAAACCACTTGGGAAATAGTAAAGAGATTACATTTGCCTTTAAAATATTCCATTCTACAGGCTGCTGACTAAGAGTGCCCCCAGAGCCACCTCAGGTGATGTTGAGGCATATTGGACAGACTACATGCCCTATATCTTGCTGGAAATGGATTACATAGGCCCTTTCCTGGCATCGAAAGACCACAAGTATGCCTCACTTTCATAGGACTTGTACAAGCAAGTGAAAGGGAATAACAAAACTACAGAGCATATAGGGAACATGGACTCAGATAGACAGAGATCAAGGAACACATTTTATCAGCCATGAGACCCAAGTATGGGCAGAGGTCCCGGATATATTATGGACTTTCCCCCTGTCATCCAATCCCACTTCTGCAGGCCTAATTTAGAGGGTGAATGGACTAATAAAAACACATGAAAGACTGTCACCAGAAGGCTCCCTCATTGGATCATCTGGAAGACTAACAGAGGCCACAGCGGGACAGACATCAGCATATGAATGCCTAAGCAATGACACCCCCACAGCTTGGGTGTTAGTGCAGCAGGCATCAATCAAGAGGTCTGAAGCCTTCCAGGCTGAAGGAGGGACTCATTTTGTGTTTGCTACAAGACCTCCCACCTGCTGAAACACCCCTTTACCTTCCTCCCCTCTAACTCCCCATGACTTGATGTTCTAATCCCCTGGGGTCAAGGGCTCAAATCTAGTATTGTTATTAACCCCTTATTCTATTTTGGTCAGGGCCCAACACACAGGCAAATATCTGCTTCTGACCCCTGATGCTGGGTACTGAGGGAGAGTTGCTAATTACTATGTGTACCAACCGAGGTGCCTCTGTACATTATAGACACACCTCTGATAATATTAAGGGACAAAATATAGGGTATCATCCCCCAGGGATGATAAGCCAAGGGCACTGGCTCAAAGGGACCAGAGTGTTACTTGGTTACTAAATGAAGATTTGCCATATCTATTGTCTGTGAAACATTTGTCTTATTGACCCTAGCCTCACAATTGCTGGTATTCTTTTCTGTTGCAACAGGAAATGTCTTCCTGTCATGGGCCACGAGTTACATTAAAATTCACAGTCACCCTGACTGTTGGGTCTGGAGAAATGACCTTTTGACTCGGTCACTGGGAAACCACAGTTCTGTTTTTCCTTTGGTCTCATAGGTATATGAATGTTGCTGCTGTGGCATAGGGATGCAAGTCACTTCCCGATATCTGGCTCCAGGGTCATCACAGAAGAATGGCATATAAAGATTGTATGGGCCATGAAGATATTGGGGGTAGAGTGTAGGAATTCTGACAGCACTGGGTTCATTTTTGGCCTTCCATCTTGTTCATGTCCACACAATGATCTCCCTTGGGGCTTGGAGTTTCCAGAACCCTTGGAGGTTAATATATGCCCTCACCAGAATGGAGGAAGGTTTGTGCTGATCCTCCCTAAAGTTGTTTAGATTACTAGTAGAGATAACATAGTTTCTTCCCCTCCCTACCTCTGGCACACAGATGTTCATCATGAGGTCTCTGAAATGTTATACCCTTTGACCTCAGTACAATGACATCTGCACAGCCCCTCACTCTATAAAATCTGTGGCTTAAGGTCCAGACTTTGCAGAGAAGAGCTGCACAGTGCCTAAATGGTCATCAGTAATTAACCCTGAATAAAACTGTGTAAATATTACAGAGTGATCTACTTCATTTTCTGGTTCCAAAGTGCTTTCTTATTTTGGAGGATACTTTACTGTCTTTCCTCTACCTTCTCACAGTAGACCACCTTTTGGTCCATATTTCAGCCTACCAACCAAAAGACTAGAGATTATTCTAACCCCCAAGCTACAATTTTGAATTCAGAATCTCTGCCTTGGGTACATATCAATACATTTAGTCTGATCTAATTTTGTGTTTCTTCCACCACTACCCCACACCCTTAATATCCATTCCTACTTATATTCTCCAGATTTATGTCTGTATAAATTGGAAAAATCATGCAGTTCTTTTGGAATATAGTGTACCACCTCATGGGTCACAATTCGTACCTCACTTTTCATAAATAGACTTAAGTCTAGTTATAGGTTTAGATACAAAGAGTGGTGGAGCCAGGTCCTGAGGAGAATCAGCAACACCTAACAAGGAAATTATACCTGGGGAGGCCATTACAGGGGATGGATGCCATTGCCTGCATTTCTCAACAAAGCCGAGTTAACCTCAGACTAACCTGCTTTCCTGGCAAAGACCAAGCACTATTTAAGGGTACAAAATCCCCAGATTCATCAGGATGTGCCCATATACCCATATTCCAAATTTCAGGGCACTCCTTCCCAATCAGTGCTCTCATTTTAAAGCCCTTATCCTTTGACATTAGGAATTTGATTTGCATTTTAATTCAGCCACTTGCAGGGATGAGACTTTGGGTTTGGTTTTTTCTTAGCTCTATGGCTATAAGTGGCAAGAATTTCTTTCAGAGCAGATCTAGAAAATTTCAGGTTATTTACACAGCACTCGAACCAGGAATTTGGAGCCCTGTGCTCCTCCTTTCTTCCCCACTTTGTCTACTGAAGTTTTAAGCAAAGAGCCAATTTCATATTCATTTGTTTAACCAAAATGTTCTAATGTATCAAATACATGGTCATCCAGAACCTCTCATTTGCTTTGATTAGAAGTATCCAATGGTGATCTTTTATACATGTCTATTGCCACATCCCGCCATGGGCAGTCTGTATAACTGGAAATGAGTCATTAATGCCCTTAAATCTGATCAGATTAGAGCATCAATGTCTTTGTCCTTGAGTAGATCTCCCTCAATGATCTTTATCAGCATTTAAATAAAGCACTAAGACACTTAAGGGAAATTTTCACACACACACACACACACACACACACACACACACACACACCCATCCTACTCCACTAAACCATTCCAAATGCACATGAAATGCAAATAAGAGCTATGTTTCCTATAGAAATGCAGCTCTGAAACAAATCTCCTGGGCCCCTGGTGACCACCAACACCTCCTATGAGAAAATGATTGTCAAAGCTGCAGCGACACAATTTTCAAGGATGGTCTATTAAATAAGACTCTTGGCTGAAGTAACAGAAACTAATTTTAAACAGTTATGCAAGAAGAGGACTACGTGGCTGCAGACAAGCCTGGAGCCAGGGCTTAAAATATGTCATGAGCACCTCATTGCTTCCCATGACTAGGATCTGCTACCTGCACATTGGACACACTGCCAGTCAGGCCCTCCCTCTGATCCTCTTTAGAGGAAAATGTTTTCCACATTGCAGGCAGGGCTGGTGTCACTGGGCCCTGCCTGGCCACACGCCTTTATCAGGGTATGAAGGGTGGTCCACCCAACTAAACCAAATGGATTGCTATTGGAAGAGCAGCACTTCCACAGGAAAACCAGGGCATCATCACTAGGTAGGCACATGTCCATGACAGAGAGTGTATACTCTGAATAAAAGAGTCAATGTTGAAAAGAAAAAAGAGAGAAAAGGATTTCCAAACACTAGACAGATGGAATCTAATAGAATGAAATTTATTGTGCATAAATATAAAGCTCTATGTTGAGATTAAATATTGTATGTGTGTTAAACTTTAAGAATGTGTGTATATATAACAATTACAGGATGAAGGGAGAAGTGATTTAATAGTGCCATTAAAAATATTAATTTATTGGTACCAATAATTTTGACATGACTAAGAACATGACTTGGGTACCCCAAAAGTTTGCAGCAATGGAATTTAAGGGTGGAGTAAAGAAGAAGATAGTGATGTCTATTTCTACTTCATGATATCATCTCTAGAATATTGTGGTGGAGCTGGCAGCCACATTTTAAGAAGGGCTCTGGTAATCATCCAGGGAAGGATGAGTATCTAGCAAGGAATGGTATGTTCCGGGTGAAGGGAAATGCTTACTGCTGTGGAGGTGTAACTCAGAAAGGAGGCTGTAAAGTGGATTATATAGAATTCCTGTTTTAAATAAGAAGGCCGGTGTCTTCAGATTGGCTGACCAGGTATACCTTATGGGCCTCTGCAAAACTCCATGGCTGTACTCAGGAAGCACAAGTTAGGCTGAAAACCTCAAGTGAATTTCTGGAACAGTCTTAGAAAGGGCTCTTGAGGATCAGAAGCTTCTGGAATTTCTAGTACTGGGATTTTTTGGACAGCAACAATCCTGGGCAAGAAATGAAGCATCTATGGCCCCTAGAGATTTCAGGGGGTCTGGAGGTCATAGAAGTTTGTTTTGCTAGTGGGTTCCATGCACCACTGAGGCTGTCAAGCAGTGCTTGCCACACACAAGTCATTTCAGCCCGGTCTCTAAGAGCAAAAAGTGGCCTCAGCACCTATAGGAAGGTAAGGCAGCTGCACTGCAGACACAGGGTATGGCTGTTTAAGTTCTGGACCACAACCAAGCATGTGTTCTGTTAAACTCAGGCACTTCACACCTGCTAAATAGAGTTTTACCAAGGGAAAGAGTGTGCTAATGATATTTCTAACAAATACACTGGCTATTTGTTTTCATATTATTCAATCTATTTTGCTTGAGAAAAAATGAATACAATTTTTTAAAATTTATGTCTACTAGTTCTATCAATTGCTGAGAATGGGTGTTGAAGACCCCAACTACACAATTATAAATTTATGTTTCTCTTTTTAGCTCTTAGGGTTCATTTCCTGTATCTTAAGGCTGTATTATTGGTATGTACACATTTGGGTCTGTTATGTCTTCCTGAATTGATCCTCTTATCATTATGTAATGCCTCTCTGTGTTTCCAGTAATAATCTTTACTCTGAAGTCACTTTATTTGATATTGATAGAACCCCTCCTGTTTAAACTGATTCAGTTTTTATCCCTTTACTTCCAATATACCTATGTCTTTGTATTTGAAGTGAGATTCTTGTAAAACAGCATATTTTTGCATCAGGTTGGTTTGTTTGTTAATCCACTTTGCCAATTGGTTTGTTGTTGTTGTTGTTGTTAATCCAGTATAGAATACTTTCAGGTGTGTAATATGGTGATTCAGCAATTCTGTACATTATTCAGTGCTCATCAAGATAGGTGTATTCTTCATGATGGAGTATTATGCCTCCATCAGAAAGGAAGAATACCCAACTTTTGTAGCAACATGGACGGGACTGGAAGAGATTATGCTGAGTGAAATAAGTCAAGCAGAGAGAGTCAAGTATCATATGGTTTCACTTATTTGTGGAGCATAACAAAGAACATGGAGGACATGGGGAGATGGAGAGGAGAAGGGAGTTGAGGGAAATTGGACGGGGTGATGAACCATGAGAGACTATGGACTCTGAAAAACAACTTGAGGGTTTTGAAGGGGTGGGGGGTGGGAGGTTGGGGAACCAGGTGGAGGGTAATAGAGAGGGCATGTATTGCATGGAGCAATTGGTGTGGTGCAAAAACAATGAGTACTGTTACGCTGAAAATAAATAAATTAATTAAAAAAAAAAAGATAGGTGTATTCTTAAACCCCTCTCTTATTTCACCCTTCCCCCACTCACCCGCTCTCTGATAATCATCAGCTTGCTCTCAATAGTTACAAGTCTGTTTTCTGGTTTGTCTCTTTTTTTTCTTTGTTGTTCCTTAAATTCCATATATGAATAAAATCATATGGTATTATCTTTTTCTGACTGACTTAATTCACTTAGCATTATACTTTCTAGATCCACCCATGCTGTAGCAAATGACAAAATTTAATTCTTTTTTCATGGCTGAATAATATTCGTGTGTGTGTGTGTGTGTGCGTGCGCGCGCACACACGCACATGCCACGTCATTTTATCCATTCAATACTCAGTGGATGCTTCGGCTGCATCCCTATCTTGGCTATTGTAAATAATGCTGCAATAAACATGGGGTGCCTTTATCTTTTCAAGTTAGTATTTTTGTATGCCTTGGTTAAATGCCCAGTAGTGGAATTACTGGGTCATATGGTAATTCTATTTTTGATTTCTTGAGGATTCTTCATAATGTTTCCACAGTAGCTATGCCAGTTTCCGTTCCCACCAGTGGTGCATAAGGATACCTTTTGCTCCACATCCTCACCAACACTAAATGTTTCTTGCTTATTGATTTTAGCCATTCTGACAGATGTGATTTTGATTTGCATTTCCCTGATAATGAGTGATGTTCAGCATCTGTTCATGTGTCTATTGACCATCTGAATATCTTCTTTGGAGTAATGCCTATTTGTGTCTTCTGCTTGTTTTTAAATTGGGGTTTTTTGGTGTTGAGTGATAAAAGGTTTTTTTATATATTTTGGATGTAATTCTATATGGGATATGTCATTTGCAAGTATTTTTTTAATTTAATTTTTTTATTTGTTTATTTACAACATAACAGTGCTCATTGTTTTGGCATCACAACCAGTGCTCCATGCAGTACGTGCCCTCCCTATTACCCACCACCTGGTTCCTCAACCTCCCACCCCCCCCACCCCTTCAAAACCCTCTGGTTGTTTTTCAGAGTCCATAGTCTCTCATGGTTCATCTCCCCTTCCAGTTTCCCTCAACTCCCTCTCCTCTCCATCTCCCCATGTCCTCCATGTTATTTGTTATGCTCCACAAGTAAGTGAGACCATATGATACTTGACTCTCTCTGCTTGACTTATTTCGCTCAGCATAATCTCTTCCAGTCCCGTCCATGTTGCTACAAAAGTTGGGTATTCTTCCTTTCTGATGGAGGCATAATACTCCATTGTGTATATGGACCACATCTTCTTTATCCATTTATCTGTTGAAGGGCATCTTGGTTCTTTCCAGTTTGGCGACCGTAGCCATTGCTGCAATAAACACTGGGGTACAGATGGCCCTTCTTTTCACTACATCTGTACCTTTGGGGTAAATACCCAGCAGTGCAATTGCAGGGTCATAGGGAAGCTCTATTCTTAATTTCTTCAGGAATCGCCAACTGTTCTCCAAAGTGGCTGCACTAACTTGCATTCCCACCAACAGTGTAAGAGGGTTCCCCTTTCTCCACATCCTCTCTAACACACGTTGTTTCCTGTCTTGCTAATTTTGGCCATTCTAACTGGTGTCAGGTAGTATCTCAATGTAGTTTTTATTTGAATCTCCCTGATGGCTAATGATGATGAATATTTTTTCATGTGTCTGATAGCCATTTGTATGTCTTCGTTGGAAAGTGTCTGCTCATATCTTTGGCCCATTTTTTGATATGATTATCTGTTTTGTGTGTGTTGAGCTGGAGAAGTTCTTTATAGATCCTGGATATCAACCTTTTGTCTGTACTGTCATTTGCAAATATCTTCTCCCATTCCGTGGGTTGCCTCTTTGTTTTGTTGACTGTTTC
Source organism: Meles meles (assembly GCF_922984935.1). NCBI lineage: Eukaryota > Metazoa > Chordata > Mammalia > Carnivora > Mustelidae > Meles > Meles meles. The sequence continues at coordinate 65,048,324 of NC_060076.1, forward strand.
CTTTGCTGTGCAGAAGCTTTTGATCTTGATCAAGTCCCAAAAGTTCATTTTTGCTTTTGTTTCCTTGGCCTTTGGAGACATATCTTGAAAGAAGTTGCTGTGGCTGATATCGAAGAGGTTACTGCCTATGTTCTCCTCTAGGATTCTGATAGATTCCTGTCTCACGTTGGTTGAGGTCTTTTATCCATTTCGAGTTTATCTTTGTGTACGGTGTAAGAGAATGGTCGAGTTTCATTCTTCTACATATCGCTGTCCAGTTTTCCCAGCACCATTTATTGAAGAGACTGTCTTTTTTCCATTGAATATTTTTTCCTGTTTTGTCGAAGATTACTTCACCATAGAGTTGAGGGTCCATATCTGGGCTCTCCACTCTGTTCCACTGGTCTATGTGTCTGTTTTTATGCCAGTACCACGCTGTCTTGGTGATCACAGCTTTGTAGTAAAGCTTGAAATCGGGTAACGTGATGCCGCCAGTTTTGTTTTTGTTTTTCAACATTTCCTTAGCAATTCGGGGTCTCTTCTGATTCCATACAAATTGTAGGATTATTTGCTCCAGCTCTTTGAAAAATACCGGTGGAATTTTGATCGGAATGGCATTAGAACTATAGATTGCTCTAGGCAGTATAGACATTTTAACAATGTTTATACTTCCAATCCAAGAGCATGGAACTGTCTTCCATCTTTTTGCATCTTCTTCAATTTCTTTCATGAGTGTTCTGTAGTTCCTCGAGTACAGGTCCTTTACTTCTTTGGTTAGGTTTATTCCCAGGTATCTTATGGTTCTTGGTGCTATAGTAAATGGAATCGATTCTCTAATTTCCCTTTCTGTATTTTAATTGTTAGTGTATAAGAAAGCCACTGATTTCTGTACATTGACTTTGTATCCTGCAACGTTACTGAATTGCTGTGTGAGTTCTAGTAGTTTGGGGGTGGAGTCTTTGGGGTTTTCCATATAAAGAATCATGTCATCTGCGAAGAGAGAGAGTTTGACTTCTTCCTTGCCAATCTGGATACCTTTTATTTCTCTTTGTTGTCTGATTGCCATTGCTAGGACTTCTAATACTATGTTGAACAAGAGTGGTGAGAGTGGGCATGCTTGTCATGTTCCTGATCTCAACGGGAAGGCTGCAAGCTTTTTCCCATTGAGGATGATATTTGCTGTGGGTCTTTCATAGATAGATTTTATGAAGTTGAGGAATGTTCCCTCCATCCCTATACTTTGAAGGGTTTTCATCAGGAACGGATGCTGGATTTTGTCAAATGCTTTTTCTGCATCAATTGAGAGGACCGTGTGGTTCTTCTCTCTTCTCTTATTGATGTGTTCTATCACACTGATTGATTTGCGAATGTTGAACCAACCTTGCAACCCAGGGATGAATCCCACCTGGTCATGGTGGATAATCTTTTCAATGTGCTGCTGGATCCTGTTTGCTAGGATCTTGTTGAGAATCTTTGCATCCATATTCATCAGTGATATTGGTCTGAAATTCTCCTTTTTGGTAGGGTCTTTGCCTGGTTTGGGGATCAGGGGAATGCTGGCTTCATAAAAAGAGTCTGGAAGTTTTCCTTCTGCTTCAATTTTTTGGAACAGCTTCAGGAGAATTGGTGTTGTTTCTTCTTTGAAAGTTTGCTAGAATTCCCCAGGGAATCCGTCAGGTCCTGGGCTCTTGTTTTTTGGGAGGTTTTTGATCACTGCTTCAATCTCGTTCCTAGATATCAGTCTATTCAGGTTCTCAATTTCTTCCTGGTTCAATTTTGGGAGTTTGTAGTTTTCCAGGAATGCATCCATTTCATCTAGGTTGCTTAGCTTATTGGCATATAACTGTTGGTAATAATTTCTGATGATTGTTTCTATTTCCTTGGTGTTAGTTGTGATCTCTCCCTTTTCATTCATCATTTTATTAATTTGGGCTTTCTCTGTTTTCTTTTGGATTAGTGTGGCCAATGGTTTATCGATCTTATTGATTCTTTCAAAAAACCAGCTTCTAGTTTCACTGATATGTTCTACTGTATCTCTCGTTTCTACCTCATTGATCTCTGCTCTAATCTTGATTATTTCCCTTCTTGCATGTGGAGTTGGTTTGATTTGTTGTTGATTGTCCAGTTCTTTAAGGTGTAGAGACAGCTGGTGTATTCTGGATTTTTCAATGTTTTTGAGGGAGGCTTGGATGGCTATGTATTTCCCCCTTAGAACTGCCTTTGCTGTATCCCATAGGTTTTGGACTGAAGTGTCTTCATTCTCATTGGTTTCCATGACTTGTTTAAGTTCCTCTTTGATCTCCTGGTTGATCCAAGCATTCTTAAGCAAGGTGGTCTTTAGCTTCCAGGTGTTTGAGTTCCTTCTGAACTTTTCCTTGTGATTGAGTTCCAGTTTCAAAGCATTGTGATCTGAGAATAGGCAGGGAATAATGTCAGTCTTTTGGTATCGGCTGAGTCCTGCTTTGTGACCCAGTATGTGGTCTATTCTGGAGAAGGTTCTATGTGCACTTGAGAAGAATGAGTATTCTGTTGTTTTAGGGTGGAATGTTCTGTATATGTCTATGAGGTCCATCTGGGTCCAATGTCTCATTCAATGCTCTTATTTCTTTATTAATTTTCTGCTTCGATGATCTGATATTTCTGAGAGGGGCATATTAAGATCTCCTACTATTATTGTATTCATATCACTATGACTCTTTATCTTGATTAATAGTTTTCTTATGTAATTGGGTGCTCCCATATTGGGGGCATAGATATTCACAATTCTTAGATCATCTTGGTGGATAGTCCCTTTAAGAATTATGTAGTGTCCTTCTGTATCTCTGACTACAGTCTTTAGTTTAAAACCTAATTTATCTGATATGAGAATCGCTACCCCCGGCCTTCTTTGAGGCCCATTGACATGAGAGATGCTTCTCCATCCCTTCACTTTCAGTCTGGGTGTATCCTTAGGTTCAAAATGGGTCTCTTGTAGACAACATATGGATGGGTCGTGTCGTTTTATCCAATCTGCAACCCTCTGTCGTTTTATGGGCGCATTTAGGCCATTCACATTGAGAATGATTATTGAGAGATAGGTTTTTATTGACATCGTGTTGCCTTTGAGGTCTTTCTGTCTGTAGATTGTTTCTATAATATATTAAATGATATTCTTAGGATTTTTTCTCTTATATAATATAATCAATGAATAATATATTCAATGATATTCTTAGGATTTTTTCTCTTATAGGACCCCCCCTTAATATTTCCTGCAGTGTAGGCTTGGTGATTGCATAGTCTTTTAAGCCTTGCCTGTCTTGGAAACTCTTTATCTCTCCATCCATTTTAAATGTCAGTCTTGCTGGATAGAGTATTCTTGGTTGCATGTTCTTCTCATTTAGTACTCTGAATATATTTTGCCAGCCCTTCCTGGCTTGCCAGGTCTCTGTGGAAAGGTCTGATGTTATTCTAATGGGTTTTCCTCTGTATGTAAGGAGCTTCTTCGTCCTAGCTGCTTTTAAGAGGGTCTCTCTTGAAACATAATTCCCCATTTTAACGATAAGGTGTCGTGAGGACTTTCGAGATTCTAAAATCTTGGGAGGAAATCTCTCTGCCTCTAGTACATGAACGTTGTTTCCATTCGTGAGATTGGGAAAATTTTCATAGACAATTTCTTCCACTATATCTTCTAGACTTCTTTCTTTTTCTTCCCCCTCAGGGATTCCAATAATTCTGACATTGGAACGTTTCATGGCATCATTTATTTCCCTGACTCTGTTTTCGTGGCTTCTGAGCTGTTTGTTCCAGGCTTCCTCCTGATCCTTTCTCTCTACCTGTTTGTCCTCCAGATCACTAATTCTATCTTCTGTCTCAGTTACCCTAGCTTTTAGAGAATTTAGATTGGATTGGAACTCATTGAGGGCATTTTGAACATCATCCCTGGTGGCTTTCAGTTCTGCCCTAATCAATTCTGTTTGGTCATCCATGGCTTTCTCCAACCTAGCTATTGCCTGGATAATTGTTAGTCTGAATTCCTTTTCTGACATATTGTCTATGTCGATAGCCATTAGCTCTGTTGCAGAAGGCCCATCCCCTGTATTTTTCTTCTGTTGGGTATTCCTCCTCCTAGTCATTTTGGTAAGAGATGACTGAACTGATGCAGCTGGACTTATCGATTGTGGTGCAGTCAACGTGCATCCTGGAATGCTTCTGTGCAATCAGGATTCCCCACCCAAATGAGAGAAAAAAGAAAAGAAAAAGAAATAGAGAAGAAGAAAGAAAAAAAAGGGAAAAGAGAAAAGAAAAAAAGAGAGAGAGAGAGAGATAGGAAAAAAAGGAAGATAAAAGGGAAGGCTGAGCCCAAATGGGCCACAAGGTAAGATTTGTGAAGTATACAAACAAAAATAGACAAACAAAAAGAGTGATAAAAGTCTATGACAAGAGAAAAAAATTATATATATATATATATAAGCAAATAAAAGGGTAGAACCTCATCAGAAAGAACCCCAAGTATAAGATTTATATATTATCAGGACAAACACAAATTCACAGAAACACTGACAGAAGGAAAAATTGGGAGAGTGGTTATAGATTCTCAGTGTGGGTGAGGAAGGTTATTTTGATTCTTCCTGAAGGTATCTTGATGTTTTTGTTAAGGGACTCTACTTTCCTAAGTTACAGGGGGATTAGAAACTGGTTTGCCTATAGGGGTAGCATTGATTGGGGAAAGGGGATTACCTTGAAGTTTAACTCTATATGTATAGTAGAAAATAAAAATTAAAAAAGAATAAACTAGACTAAACTAAGTTAAAATTAAAAAAGAATTAAAAAAATAGAAAAGCAAAAGAAAAACACGGGTGTATGTATCAAAAAGTTCAGGTTAGAAGGTTATTAAAGAATTTGATGTACTGGACATCTCAGTATGGTGGTAAATAGGTTAAAAAATTATCTGTATGTATAAAAAAAAAAAGAACCAGAATATTGGTAAAGAGTTAAAAATAAAAGTTGTATTTATGAAGTAGTGGTGGTTGTTCTCTTGTAGTCTTTTTTTTTTTTTTTCTTCCTTCCTGGTTGGTTTTCTGGGGGAGGGGCCTGCCACGTGGGTTTTCAGACAATGATGTTCCCTGAGTTAGGTCCTCCCGCTCCCCTCAGGGGGGTGGGCTCTGAGGAAACTGTTTTTTTTTAGGCTTTTGTTCTCTGGGGGTTTTTATGTTCTTTCATCTGCTTTCTCTCGCCTTGACAGCTTTTGATGGTTTTTGGAGGTTTAGAGGAGAGCAAACCGCATCCCGACCTCCCTCTCAGAGAGAAGCCTCAGAATGTTTTGCAAAAGCTGCTGGCAGTGTAGGTTCTGAGTCACTGTCCCTGGGGATGCAGGAGCTCCTTGTTGTACCCAAAACCAGGGCAGCGGTGGCTGTCTAGGCAGCTCCAGACCGCCAGAGAGGTTCAGAGTAGAGATCGCACACTGAGATGTTCCCACTGTCCTGGGCTGGGAATGTCTGGTTTTTCCGGATGCCAGAGCTCCAGGCTAGTGCCTATGAGCACCTATCCCAAGGGAGGGTATGGGACGCGCGCGTTTCAGGATTGCCGTCTGGCCAGGTTCCCAACCCCTCACGGGAACCAGACCCCACTCGTTCTCGGGTGTGCTGGCGTTCAGGTGCACTGGCGGCTCAGGGACGGAGACCTGATTTCTCTGCCGCACTCTCTCTGGCTCAGCACCAGGGGAGGCTGTCCTGGGTCCGGGGACTTAGGTCCCTGACCCTAACCGCCCAGGTTCCCACTACTACCCCCCATGATCCTTTGCTCTTTGTTTTTTGAGTGCTTTCAACCAGACTCCAAGTTAATGCTGGTCCCCAGATGCAGGGCAGTCTCGTATTGGGGTATTACTTTCCAATTGGTCACCTCTGGTGGCTCCCTCCCCCTTTTGTTTATCTTCCGATATCAGTCCGACGCTCCCAGTCTGCTTTACCTGCCACTGGCATCTTCTGCTCCTGTAGAGATCCAGACATGTATAATTCTGATCTCAGGCTGATTTTATGGGTGGTCAGAATTCTTTGGTAGGTAGTCAGCTCACTTTAGGGTACAGGTTGAAAAGGCGCCTCCTCCTACTTCCCCGCCATCTTGACTCTCCCCTTCCATTTGCAAGTATTTTTAATGGGAATTCAAAAGTTTTCTTTTAGTTTTGTAAATTGTTTCTTTCATTGTGGCAGAAGGTTTTTGTGTTCATGTAATCCTAGTAGTTTATTTTTGCTTTATTTCCCTTGCCTCAGGAGATATATCTAGAAACATGTTGTTACTGCCAATGTCAAAGAAATTACTTCCTGTCCTCTCTTCTAAGATTTTTATGGTTTTATGTCTCACATTTACGTCCTTATCTATTTTGAGTTTATTTTTGTGTACAGTGTAAGAAAGTGGTTCATTTTCATTCTTTTGCATGAAGCTGTCCAGTTTTCCCAATGCTGTTTGTTGAAACAGCATTGCATATTTTTCCCATTGCATATTCTTGTCTCCTTTGTCGAAGATTAATTCACCATACTATATAATTGCAAGTTTATTTCTGAACTCTCTATTCTGTTCTATTGATCTATGTGTCTGTTTTTGTGCCAGTACCATACTGTTTTGATTACAGCTTTGTGGTATTATTACCAGGTGGTAGATTGTGAAATTACTTGGTTCTTATCTTCTCGATGGGAAGAATTCAGTCAAGAGACCTGATAAAGAGTGAAAGTAGCAAAAATTTTTATTTAGCAAAAACTGAAAAAAGAGACAGAAGAGTGGGCTGATTGGAGGATGGTGATCACATACTGAGTTTCTCACTGCATTCTTTTATGGGAGGTTATTTTGTCTCTGTCCTCCCACCTTATTGTTATTCCACACTTGGATCTACCTTGGTTCCCTCCCCTCAAACCTCTTAGGCAAATTTGTGTTAGTCATCTCCCCAGGAGTGCCTAAGCACAACCCACTGGGGAGGCCCATTGCAATGCAAATGGAATTATAATGATATTATAATAGCTTTAGGGTTACTAGTAAACAAGGTCTTTCTTAAGTGCATATGCTTCAGAGTTGGGGAAGACCCTATAGCCCATATCTTCTGCTTATCAGCCTGTTCTAAATTGGCAGAAGTGTTGCTATAAGGGAGATGGGGCAATCTCTGGCACAGATTGTGTGGTCCCTGGCAATTGTCCACTGTCATCCTCCTTTTTCCCTTCCTGCTCATGACTGTCTGTCTACTCTAACAGTGTAACTTGAAATGTAGGATTGTGATACCTCCACTTTTGTTCTTTCTCAAGATTGCTTTGGCTAGTTGGGGTCTTTTGTGTTCCCATACAAATTTTAGGATTATTTGTTCTTGTTCTGTGAAAAATACCATGGGTATTTTGATAAGGATTGCCACAAATCTGTAGATGGATTGAGTACTATGGAAGCTTTAACAATATTTGTTCTTCCAATCCATGAGCATGTAATATCTTTCCACTTGTTTGTGTCGTCTTCAGTTTTCTTCATCAGTATTTTATATTTTCATAGTAAAGGTAGTAGAGGTCTTTCACCTTGGTTAAGTTTACTCCTAGGTATTTTACTCTTTTTGGTGCAGTTGTAAATGGAATTGTTTTCTTAATTTCTCTTTCTGCTACCTTATTATTACTGTATGGAAATGTAACAGATTTCTGTATATTGATTTTGTGCCCTCACAAAACCTTACTAAATTCCTCTATCAGATCTAGTAGTTTTTTGGTGGAATCTTTAGGATTTAAATTAAATTTTCAGTATATGTCATCTGCAAATAGTGAAAGTTTGACTTCATTACCAGTTTGGATGCCTTTTATTTCCTTTTCTTGTTTGACTGCTGTGGCTAGGGCTTTAAGTACTACATTGAATGAAAGTGGTGAGAGCGGACATTTTTGTCTTGTTCTTGACCTAAGGGGAAAAGCTCTGTTTTTCAGCATTGACCATTATGCTCCCTGTGGGTTTTTTAATTTATGGCTTTTATTATGTTAAGGTATGTTCTTTCTAAACCTACTTTGCTGAGGGTTTTGTGAAGAATGGATGTTGTATTTTGTCAAATATTTTTTCTGCATTTTGAAATGATCATATGGTTTATATTCTCTCTTGTTGATGGCTTATATCACATTAATTGATTGCAAATATTGGACCACCCTTGCATTTGGGGACTAAATCCCACTTGATCATGGTGAATAATTTTTTAATGTATTGTTGGATTCAGTTTGCTAATATTTTGTTAAAGATTTTTGCATCTATGTTCATCCAAGATATTGGCCCATCATTTTCTTTTTTCATAGTGTCTTTATTGGGTTTGGTATCTAGGTAATGCTGGTCTCAAAGGATGAATTTGGAAGTTTTCCTTCCTCTTCTATTTTTTTGGAATAGTTTAAGAAAAATAGGCATTAATTCTTCTTTAAATGTCTGGTAGGGGGCACCTTGGTGGCTCAGTTGGTTAAGTGGCTGCCTTCAGCTCAGGTCATGGTTCCAGGGTACTGGGATCAAGCCCCGCATCAGGCTCCCTGCTCATCAGAGAGCCTGCTTCTCTCAATCCCTCTCTGCTCTGCTTACTTGTGCTCTCTCTATCTCTCTGTCAAACAAGTAAATACAATCTTTCAAATACATAAATACATAAATAAATGTATGTCTGATAGGACTCACTTGTGAAGCTGTATGGGTCTGGACTTTTGTTGTTTGTTGGGAGTTTTTTAAATGCTGGGGATGAGTCTATTCAAATTTTCTATTTCTTCCTATTACGGTTTCAGAAAGTTATGTATCTAGGAATTTACCCATTTCTTCTAGGTTGTCCAATTTGTTACCATATAATTTTTCATTAAACTCTTATAATCCTTTATATCTCCATAGTGTTAGTTGTTATTTAGTCTCCTTTATTTTTTATTTTGTTTCTTTGAGTTCTTTCTTTCTTTCTTTTATGAGTCTGGCTAAAGACTTATCAGTGTTGTTGGTCTTTTCGAAGAACCAACTCCTGGTTTCATTGATCTGTTCCACTGGGTATTTTTAGTTTCTATTAAATTTATTTCTGCTCTAATCTTTATTTCTTTCCTTCTACTGGTGTGGGGATTTGTTCACTTCTTTTTCTATCTCTTTTATGTGTAAGGTTTGGATGAGATTTTATTTTTCCTCTGGAAGTAGGCCCATCTTACTAGAAACTTGCTCCTTAGAACAGCTTTTGTTGCATCTCAGACTTTTTGGACCATGTGTTTCCATTTTTATTTGTCTCCATGTATTTTTATTTCCTCCTTGACTTCTTGATTGACCCATTCATTGTTTAGTTGCATGTTATTTAACCTCCATGTATCTTTGCTCTTTTCATATTTTTTTCTTGTGGTTGATTTGTAGTTTCATAATATTGTGTTCAGAAGAGATGCATGGTATGACTTCAATTTTTTTGAATGTTGGGACTTGTTTTGTGGCCTAATATGTGATCTGTTCTGGAGAATGTTCCATGTGCGCTTGAAAAGAATATATATTCTGCTATTTTAGGATGAATAGTCTGAATATAGCTGTCAGATCCATCTAGTCCAATGTGTCAATGAAAACCACTATTTCCTCATTGATTTTCTGGTTGGATGATCTAATCATTCATGTAAGTGGGGTGTTAAAGTCCTCTACTATTATTGTATTACTATTGATTACTTACTTTATGTTTGCTGTTAATTGCTTCATATAGGGGCGCCTGGGTGGCTCAGTGGGTTAAAGCCTCTGCCTTCGGCTCAGGTCATGATCCCAGGGTCCTGGGATCGAGCCCCGCATCAGGCTCTCTGCTCAGCAGGGAACCTGCTTCCCTTCCTCTCTCTCTGCCTGCCTCTCTGCCTACTTGTGATCTCTGTCAAATAAATAAATAAAATCTAAAAAAAAAATTGCTTCATATATATATGGGTCCTCCCATGTTGGTTGCATAAATATTTACAGTTATTATATCTCCTTATTAGATTGTTTCCTTTATGATTGTAGTGTCCTATGTCTCTTGTTATAGTTTTTGTTTTAAAGTCTATTTTGTATGGTACAAGTATTGCTACCCAGGCTTTCTTTTGACATCCATATGCATGATAGATGTTTCTCCATCCCTTCACTTTCAGTCTCATGCATATTTTCAGTCTGAAATGAGTCTCTTGTAGGCAGTATATAGATGCATCTTGGTTTATTTATCCTATATCTTTGGATTGGAGCATTTAGCCCATTTATATTCAAACAAATTAGTGATAGGTATGTACTTCCTGATATTTTGTTGCTCGTTTTATGGTTGTTTTTGTAGTTTTTCTCTGTCCCTTTCTTCCCTTGCCCTCTTCTCTCACTACTTGCTGACTTTCTTTAGTGATATGCTGGGATTCTTGCCCTTTTTTTTTTGCATGTCCATTATTGGTTTTTGAATTATGGTTTCCATAATGTTTGTATATAACATCTTCTGCATATAGCAGTCTATATTAAGTTAATGGTCATTTAGGTTCAAACCTATAATTTTACTCCTACCCACATTTTAAGTATATTGTAACATATTTAAATCATTTTATTTTGTGAGTCCCTTGAATGATTTTTATAAATATACTTATTTTTACTGCTTTTGTCCTTCCTACATTTGTTACTGCTGTTTATGGCCCTCCCTTTTCACTCACAGAGTTTCCATTAACATTTCTTTTGGGACTAGCTTAGTGGTTATGAACACCTTTAACTTTCATTTCTTTGGGAATGTCTTTATCTCCTTTTCTAAATGGTAGCCTTGCTGATAGAATATTTTTGGTGGCAAGTTTTTTTTTTTTTTTTTTTTCCTTTCAGCACTTTGAATACATCATGCCACTCTCTTTGGGTCTGTAAAGTTTCTGCAGAAAAGTCAGCTGATCCCTATGACCCTGCAATTGCACTGCTGGGTATTTACACCAAAGATACAGATGTAGTGAAAAGAAGGGCCATTTGTACCCCAATGTTTATTGCAGCAATGGCTACGGTCGCCAAACTGTGGAAAGAACCAAGATGCTCTTCAACGGATGAATGGATAAGGAAGATGTGGTCCATATACACAATGGAGTATTATGCCTCCATCAGAAAGGACGAATACCCAACTTTTGTAGCAAAATGGACGGGACTGGAAGAAATTATGCTGAGCGAAATAAGTCAAGCAGAGAGAGTCAAGTATCATATGGTCTCCCTTATTTGTGGAGCATAACAAATAACATGGAGGACATGGGGAGATGGAGAGGAGAGGGAGTTGAGGGAAACTGGAAGGGGAGATGAACCATGAGAGACTATGGACTCTGAAAAACAACCAGAGGGTTATGAAGGGGCGGCAGGGGGGTGGGGGGGGGTGGGAGGTTGAGGAACCAGGTGGTGGGTAATAGGGAGGGCACGTACTGCATGGAGCACTGGGTGTGATGCCAAAACAATAAACACTGTTATGCTGTAAATAAACAAATAAAAATAAATATTAAAAAAAAAAAGAAAAGTCAGCTGAGGGCATTATGGGTTTCCCTTGTGTGCAACTGTTTTATTTACTCTTGCCTTATTTATTTATTATTTATTTACTTATTTTATTTAAATTCAATTAGCAAATTTGTAAGTACATCATTAGTTTTTGATATAATGTTTAATGATTCATCAGTTGCATATAATACACAGTGTTCATCACATCATGTGCCCTTCTTAATGCCCATCAATGAGTTACCCCAACTCCCCACCCACCTCCCTTTCCCCAACCGTCAGTTTGTTTCCCAGAGTCAAGAGTCACATATGGTTTGTCTCCCTCTCTTATTTCAGTTTTTCCTTCTTTCCCTTATTGTCCTCTGAGCAATGGGTGAAACCAATTGTCTTTCTCTGATTGACTTTTTTCACTTAGCATAATACCCTCCAGTTCCATCCATGTTGATATAAATACTTAGATATTAATCTTCTAATTGCTGAGTAATATTCCTTCGTATATATGAACCACATCTTCTTTTTCCATTCATCCATTGAAGGACATCTCAGTTCCTTCCACAGTTCAGCTACTGTGGACATTGCTGTTATGAACATTGTGGTGCAGGTACTTCTTTTCACTACACCTGTATCTTTGAGGTAAATACCTAGTAGTGCAATTGCTGGGATGTAAGGTAGGTCTATTTTTAATGTTTTGAGGAATCTCCATACTGTTTGCTAGAGTGGCTGTACCAGCTTGCATTCCCACCAACAGTGTAAGAAGATTCCCCTTTCTCCACATCCTCACCAATGGTTATTGTTTCATGCCTTGTTAATTTTAGCCATTCTGCCTGGTGTAAGGTGGTATCTCATTGTGCTTTTGATTTGTATTTCCCAAATGACAAGTGATATGAAGCATTTTTTTTCATCTGTCTGTTGGCCATTTGTATGTCTTCTTTGAAGAAGTGTCTGTTCACGTCTTCTGCCCATTTTTTACTTGATTATTTGTTTTTTGAGTGTTGAGTTTGAGAAGTTCTTTGTCCGTTATGTCATCTGCAAATATCTTCTCCCATTCCATAGTTTGCCTTTTAGTTTTGTTGATTGTTTCCTTTGCTGTGAAGAAGACATTAATCTTCATGAAGTCCCTAGAGCTCATTTTCTCTTTGGTTTCCCTCGCCTTTAGCGATGTGTCTTGCAAGAAGTTGCTGTGTCCTCCTCTAGGATTTTGATGGATTCCTATCTCACATTTAGATCTGTCACCCATTTTGAGGTGTGTGGTGTGAAAGAATGGTCCAATTTCATTCTTCTGCATGTGGCTGTCCAATTTTCCCAGCACCGTTTATTGAAGAGACTGTCTTTTTTCCATTGGATATTTTTCCTGCTTTGTCAAAGATTAGTTGACCATAGAGTTGAGGGTCCATATCTGGGCACTCTATTCTATTTCACTGATCTATGTGTCTGTTTTTGTGCCAGACTATGCTGTCTTGGTGATCACAGCTTTGTAATATAGCTTGAAGTCAGGCATTGTGATGCCCCCAGCTTTGGTTTTCTTTTTCAACATTGCCCTGGCTATTTGGGGTCTTTTCTGGTTCTACAAATTTTAGGATTGTTTGTTCCAGCTCTGTGGAAAATGTCAATGGCATTTTGATAGGGATTGCATTAAAGGTGGAGATAGCTCTAGGTAGCATAGACATTTTCACAACATTTATTTTTCCAATCCAAGATCATGGAATGCTTTCCCATCTCTTTATATTGTCCTCAATTTATTACATAGGTGTTCTGTAGTTCTAGAATACAGATTCTTTATCTCTTAGGTTAGGTTTTTTCCTAGGTATCTTAGGGTTATTGATGGAATTGTAAATGGATTGATTCCTTAATTTCTCCTTCTTCAGTCACATTGCTAGTGTATAGAAATGCAACAGATTTCTGTGCATTGATTTTGTATCCTGCCACATTGCTGAATCACTGTATGAGTTCTAGCAATTTGGGGGTAGAGTCTTTTGGGTTCTTCAAATAAAGTATCATGTCATTTGTGAAGAGTGAGTTTGACTTCCTCATGTCAATTAGAATGACTTTTATTTCTTTTTGTTGTCTGACTGCTGGGGCTAGGACTTCTAGTACTATGTTGAATAATACTGGTGAGAGTGGGCATCCCTGTCATGTTCCTGACCTTAAGGGAAAAGCTCTCAGTTTTTCCCCATTCAGAATGATATTCACTGTGAGCTTTTCATAGATGACTTTTATGATATTGAGGTATGTTCCCTCTATCCCTATATTTTGAAGAGTTTTAATCAAGAAAGTATGCTGTATTTTGTTAAATGCTTTTTCTGCATCAACTGAGAGGATAATATGGTTCTTGTCTTTTATTAATGTGTTCCATCACATTGATTGATTTGCAAATGTTGAGCCCAACTTGCATCCCAGGAATAAATCCCACCTTGTCGTTGTGAATAATCTTTTTAATGTACTCTTGGATCCTATTGGCTAGGATCTTGGTATTTTTGCACCCATGTTAATCAGAGATAATGGTTTGTAATTCTTCTTTCTGATGGGGTCTTTGTCTGGTTTGGGGATGAAGGTAAGGCTGGCCTCACAGAATGAGTTTGGAAGTTTGCCTTTCCTTTCTACTTTTGGAAACTGCTTCAGTAAAATAGGGAAGATTTCTTCTTTAAATGACCAGTAGAATTTCCCTGGGAAGTCTCCAGGCCCTGGATTCTTTTTTGGGGGGAACTTTTTGATTACTGCTTCAATTTCCTTGCTGCTTATTGGTCTTTTCAGATTGTCTATTTCTTCCTTTTTCAGCCTTGGTAGTTTATACGTTTCCAGGAATGCATCCATTTCTCCCAGATTGTCTAATTTGTTGGCATATAGTTGCTGATTATAATTTCTTACAACTATTTCTATTTCCTTGGTATTAGTCATGATCTTTCCCTTTCATTCAGGATTTTATTGATTTTGGTCCTTTCTCTTTTCTTTTACATAAGTCTGGCTAAATGTTTAACAACCTTATTAATTCTTTCAAAGATCCAGCTCCTAGTTTTGTTGATCTGTTCTACTGTTTTTCTAGTTTCTATTTCATTGATTTCTGCTCTAATATTTATTATTATTTCTCTTCTCCTGCTTTGTTTAGGTTTTATTTGCTGTTCTTTCTCCAGGTCCTTGAGTGTAAGGTTTATTTGTGCATTTGGGATTTTTGTAATTTTTTGAGAGAGGCTTGAATAATTATGTACTTCACTCTTACACCTCTCACTTACAGTATCCCCCTTAATATTTCTTGTAGGACTGGTTTGGTGATCACATATTCTTTCAGTTTCTGTCTGTCCTGGAAGTTCTTTATCTCTCCTTCCATTCTGAATGGTAGCCTTGCGGGATGAAGTATTCTTGGGTGCATGTTGTTCTCATTTAGTACCCTGAGTATATCATGCCAGGCCTTTCCGGCCTGCCAGGTTTCTGTGGACAGGTCTGATGTTATTCTGAAGTTCCTTCCTCCATAGGTAAGGAATATCTTCTTTCTAGATGTTCTCAGAATAGTTTCTTTTTGTCTAAGATTTGCAAGCTTCACTATTAAATGTCAGGGTGTTGATCTATTTTTATTGATTTGGGGAGGAGTCCTCTCTACCTCTTGGACATGAATGTTTCCTTCTCCAGATTAGGGAAGTTCTCAGCTATGATTTTTTCAAATATACCTTCTGGCCCTCTCTCTCTCTCCACCTCTTCAGACACCACAATAATTCTGACATTTTTTCTTTTCAGGACATCATTAAATTCTCAGAGCCTTTCTTCATGGGTTCTGAGTTGTCTTTATCTCTTTATCTCTTTTCTTCAACTTCCTTCTTTTCCATCAGACTGTCCCCTAGATCACTTATTCTTTCTTCTGCTTCATTGACCCTAGCTGTTCAAGCATCCAATTTAGATGGTATCTCATTCTTAGCATTTTTAAGTTTAGCCTGATTTGATCTCCTTTCCACCCTTAGAGATTCTGTATCATTATTTATGCTTTTTACATTCCTAGCTATTCACTTTATATTTGCTCTCCTGAATTGTATCTCTGACATCTTACGTATACCCATATCCATTAGCTCTGTGTCTGTCATAGACAGGGCATTGCCTCTGATTCTTTTCTTTGTTGTGAATCCCTCTTCCTTGTCATTCTGTCCAGCAAAGGATGGGTGAGCGGATAAACAACAACCCAAGCAAAATTCACCCTAGAAAAAATCTGAAGTGGCCAGAAGCTACCACAGAGTGCAAACAAAGCTAAGATGTTTCCCAAAAAAAAGAAGTGAGGAAGAGAGACTCTAATCTCTCAGGCTGGACAAAGTAGGGTGATCTGGTTTTTCCTTATTGAATTTTGGTCTGTGTATTAGAAGACACTACATCCTGAAATTGCAAAAAAAAAAAAAAAAAAAAAACCAGAACGTATAAATAAATCAAAACAAAATGAAATAGAGTGAAAAAAGAACTAGAATGAGGCATAAATATATATAATGTGGATGTGAAAAAAGTTAAAAAGTGACTAAAAACATAAGTTGGGAAATAATAATCTATTAGAAATGTGAAAAAGGTAAAAACAAAAAAAAAATAATGTAAAATTTTAGCCTGAAAGATAAATGAGTTGTGTGAAAACACCTGGAGCTCAATATGTTATTTCCCCTGGTGCTGGAATTTTAGTCCTGTATCATTCAACCATTCTTTGAATCTGTCTTCTGGAGGAGAGTCCTGTTACACTGCCTCTCAGGTGTCTTTACCTGGAGGGAGTTGCCCCCACCCCTTGTCAAGGGAATGGCCTTAAGGTGAACTGGCCGTCAATGTGGCTTCTGTTTCATGGTAGCTTTCTGGGCCTCTTCAGAGAGTCAGAGCAAATATGGCCACTCTGGGATCTCTGGCCCAGAGCTTCAAGATCATGCCCTCACCCCCCACTCCAATAGACCCTCCAGATAAAACCATCTCCACCTCTGCATACCCTAAACTCCACAGATTCCTGCGGTTTGTGCCCCCTTCAATTCTCCAGGGGGTTTCCCCTTAAGCCTACAAGCATCACTGACTTCCATGTCTTTATGATTGGAAGCAACCATGGGCTTGGATGTCTACTCTTGCTAATTTTAAAATTCTCTCTTTATCACTACTTTTTGCCATTTTAATTACTTTCTGTCTTGGTGTGGACCTCCTTGAGTCAGTTTTGTTGGGGGTTTTTTGTGCCTTTTGAACCTGGATTTACATTTCCTTTTCCAGATTGGTAATTATTCAGCAATTATTTCTTTACATAAATTTTCTGCCCTTTTCCTCTCTCTTCTGGGATTCCTCTAATGTGAATGTTTTTACACTTGATAGTGTCAGAGTTCCCTAAGTCTAATTTGATTTATTATTATTTTTTTCTCACCTGTTCAATTTCATTTCTTTTCATCAGTCTATCCTCCAGGTCATTGATCTGTTTTTCTCCTTCCTCCAGTCTATTATGTATTCCATGTGGTATATTTTTAATTTGTTTCTGAGTTCTTTATCTCTGATTGATTCTTTATGTTTTCTATCTCTTTATGTTTTTCTATTTCCTTAAGGGCCTCACTGAGGTTTCTCACTCTTTTCTAAAGTCTAATGAGTATCTTTATGACCATTACTTTGAATTCTCTATCAGGCATATTACTTATCTCCATTTCATTTTGATCTCTTGCTGTGATTTTATCTTGTTCTCTCATTTGAGACATATTCCTCTGTCTCCTCATTTTATCTAACTCTCTGTGTCTGTTTGCATGTGTTAGGAAAGTTATCTATGTCTCCTGCTCTTGAAAGTAGGGGTCTTATGAAGAAGAGGTCCTGTAACACCTTGTGGTGCAGTGTCCCCTTGTTACCAGAACCTGGCACTTCAAAGGTGTCTCATATGTGAGTTTTGTGCACCCTGCTGTTCTGGCTGAGGTGCTTTTACCTTAAATCCAGTCATCTTCAATGGCTCTCCACCTCTTGTGGTATGGGAAGGGGTTGGTACCTGTGTCATTATTGGAGTAGTCTGGGGTCAGCTTGGTTTTCAGTTGAGTCAGACCAAGGGTTTGCCAGAGATGAAGTAGCCTCAAACTCTACTTTCCATATGTTGTCTCCTGAGAAATTTTCATTTGTTTGTGGGGCCTGCAGTCAGACCAAATGTTTGCCCCCTTCCCACTGCTTGAGCTGCAGTCTGATTGTTGCATGTGGTTATCTTTCCCTCTCCATGGAGTAGGAGTCACTTCAGAGGGAACTGACCCCTGTACAGACTAGAACATTACCAGGTTTTCAGTATCACTTTGGATGGGCTCCAACCAAGAGCATATTAGAGGGGGCAGAGCTATTGAAGTGAGGAGTGGGAGGAGGGAAGGTCATGAAGGAAGAGCTGCATGCTCAGTGTTAGCAATGTTTGTGCAGGTCTGTTGTGGGAACTGAAGACTGGCTGGAGGGGCTGGTCTGAAGGAACATAGGGCAGGGCACATTGATAGCAAGTTAGGTAATGTCAGTGCTGAACTGAGTCCTGCAGGTGGCAGTGTGTTTATGCTGGGGGGCAAGATACCAAAATGGTGTCTGCCAGCTCCTTTGTTCTGGAAATCTCCCAATGATCCTAACCCTCCAGCACATCTTTGGAGATGAGGAAAGAAATCCCCCTACTATATGACTCAGACATTTTCAAACTGCTGCTTTGAGGCTGTATTTCTTTGGGGTCTTTGTTGTACTAGCTCTTTAAGAGTGGAAACTCAGTTTCCTCTCATCCTCCCAGCTTTCCCAAAGCCAAACCCACTGATTTTTAAAGTTCTAAATTTTAGTGGATTGTACAAAATTGGGAAATTCATCTTTCTCATGTGGGCTCCTGGTGTGGGGAGCTTCTTTCTGCTCTTAGTGTCTGCAACATCTCTCCCTCCCATGGACAGTCCTGTGGGCCATTTAGCTCCTGACTGTGTCTCTGCCTTTCTGCCCTTCTTCCATGTGGCTTCTTCTCTATATTTAGCTGTGGAGAGTCTGTTTTGCCTGTTTGGGGGTCATTTTCTGGGTTATTTACACTGATGTGAGTGTTGTCTAGTTGTATTCATGGGACAAGGTGAGTTTAGAGTCCTTCTACTCTTCCAGCTTTCCCAGAAGTCCTCTCTTTTAATCAGTGCATTTAAACTATTTACATTCAACATTATTCTGATATATTAGGACTGATATTACCATTTTATTATTTGCTTCTGTTTGTTAAATATGTTTCTTGTTCCCATTTCCCTTTTCTTACTTTAATATGTGTTATTTGAACATTTATTAAGATTATACCTTAATGGGATACCTGGGTGGCTCAGTGGGTTAAAGCCTCTTCCTTTGGCTCAGGTCATAATCCCAGGGTCCGGGGATCGAGCCCTGTGTTGGGCTCTCTGCTCAGCAGGGAGCCTGCTTCCCTTTCTCTCTCTCTCTCTGCCTGCCTCTGCCTACCTGTGATCTCTGTCTGTCAAATAAATAAATAAAATCTTTAATTAAAAAAAAGAAGAAAAGATTCTACCTTGATTTACTTAGAGTTTTCTGAGTATATAGCTTCATATAACTTTCCTAGCCATTGCTTTAGGTGTTGCAATATATATATATATGAACTTACTATAGTGTACTAATATTGACATTTAACTCTTTCTAGTGAAGTATAAAAACCTTACCTCTATTTGGGTCCCTTTACATTCACACACACTTTTTAAATATAATTGTTGTATTTCCTCCTTATATTTCAAACACCCCATGAGGTGGTACTATAACTTTTGCTTCAACAATCAAATATAGTTTAAGAAATTCATAAAAGCTTGAATCATCTTGTGTATTTACCCCTATTTTTACCTATTTTGATGTTCTTTCCTTTCTGAAATTCAAAGCCTTTCTTTTAGAGAGTTTTCTTTAGCCATTTTTTATTTTTATTTTTTTAAAGATTTTATTTATTTATTTGAGAGAGAGAGAGAGAGAATGAGCAGGGGGAGGGGCAGAGGAGGAAGCAGACTCCCTGTTGAGCAGGGAGCCTGATGTGGGGCTCAATCCCAGGACCCTGGGATCATTACCTAAGCTGACTGAACCACCCAGGCACCTCTCTTTAACCATTTTTTGAGTAGTAGGTTTGCTAGCATGAAATTCTTAGTTTTACTTCGTCTGATAGTGTTGTGATTTTTCCCCTTCATTCTTGAAGGATATTTTCACTGGATACAGAATTCTGGTTTGAAGTTTTTTCCTTCAGTACTTTCTTATGTCCCCAAAGTTACAGATTAGAAATGTGTTGTTATTAAAATATTTCTCTTTGGATGTTTTCAAGATTTTTTTCTTTGTCTTTAGTTTTTAGAAATTTAATTATGGTGTGTCTTGGCATGGATTTCTTTGAATTTATTCTGTTTCAGATCATTTAGCTCTTGAATCTGTAGATTTATGTCATTTTCCCAATTTCAGAAGCTTCAGCCATTTTTTCAAATTTATTTTTTCAGTTCCACTCCATCTCCTCTCTTTCTGGATTTCTGACAGCAATATTAACCCTTTTGTTTTTGCCCTAAGGGTCCTTGAAATGTTGTCATATTTTTTTTTTTTTAGTCTTTTTATTTTTTTCTGTTGCTTGCATTGGGTAAATTCTATTGATCTGTCTTCAGATAGTCAGAATCTGTCCTCTGTTATGTCACCTCTGCTATTTAACTTATACAACAAATTTTTCATTTTGATTATTATATTTTTCAGTTTCTAATTTGCATTTACTGTCTTTATAATTTGTCTTTCTTTCATTAGATTTTCTATTTTTTTATTAGTTTCCAAAAAATTTTTGTTGCTTGTTGAAGCATTATATTGGCTTCTTAAAAACACTTGTCAGATAACTCTAGTATCTAATTTATCTTTTTTTTTATATTTATTTTTATTTGTTTATTTATAGCATAACAGTGTTCATTGTTTTGGCATCACACCCAGTGCTCCATGCAGTACGTGCCCTCCCTATTACCCACCACCTGGTTCCTCAACCTCCCACCCCCCCACCCCCCTGCCGCCCCTTCATAACCCTCTGGTTGTTTTTCAGAGTCCATAGTCTCTCATGGTTCATCTCCCCTTCCAGTTTCCCGCAACTCCCTCTCCTCTCCATCTCCCCATGTCCTCCATGTTATTTGTTATGCTCCACAAATAAGTGAGACCATATGATACTTGACTCTCTCTGCTTGACTTATTTCGCTCAGCATAATTTCTTCCAGTCCCGTCCATGTTGCTACAAAAGTTGGGTATTCGTCCTTTCTGATGGAGGCATAATACTCCATTGTGTATATGGACCACATCTTCCTTATCCATTCATCCGTTGAAGGGCATCTTGGTTCTTTCCACAGTTTGGCGACCGTAGCCATTGCTGCAATAAACATTGGGGTACAAATGGCCCTTCTTTTCACGACATCTGTATCTTTGGGGTAAATACCCAGCAGTGCAATTGCAGGGTCATAGGGAAGCTCTATTTTTAATTTCTTCAGGAATCTCCACACTGTTCTCCAAAGTGGCTGCACTAACTTGCATTCCCACCAACAGTGTAAGAGGGTTCCTCTTTCTCCACATCCTCTCCAACACACGTTGTTTCCTGTCTTGCTAATTTTGGCCGTTCTAACTGGTATCAGGTGGTATCTCAATGTGGTTTTAATTTGAAGCTCCCTGATGGCTAGTGATGATGAACAATTTTTCATGTGTCTGATAGCCATTTGTATGTCTTCGTTGGAGAAGTGTCTGTTCATATCTTCTGCCCATTTTTTTGATATGATTATCTGTTTTGTGTGTGTTGAGTTTGAGAAGTTCTTTCTAGATCCTGGATATCAACCTTTTGTCTGTACTGTCATTTGCAAATATCTTCTCCCATTCCGTGGGTTGCCTCTTTGTTTTGTTGACTGTTTCCTTTGCTGTGCAGAAGCTTTTGATCTTGATGAAGTCCCAAAAGTTCATTTTTGCTTTTGTTTCCTTGGCCTTTGGAGACATATCTTGAAAGAAGTTGCTGTGGCTGATATCCAAGAGGTTACTGCCTATGTTCTCCTCTAGGATTCTGATAGATTCCTGTCTCACGTTGAGGTCTTTTATCCATTTCGAGTTTATCTTTGTGTACGGTGTAAGAGAATGGTCGAGTTTCATTCTTCTACATATCACTGTCCAGTTTTCCCAGCACCATTTATTGAAGAGACTGTCTTTTTTCCATTGAATATTTTTTCCTGTTTTGTTGAAGATTATTTGACCATAGAGTTGGGGGTCCATATCTGGGATCTCCACTCTGTTCCACTGGTCTATGTGTCTGTTTTTATGCCAGTACCACGCTGTCTTGGTGATCACAGCTTTGTAGTAAAGCTTGAAATCGGGGTAACGTGATGCAGCCAGTTTTGTTTTTGTTTTTCAACATTTCCTTAGCAATTCGGGGTCTCTTCTGGCTCCATACAAATTTTAGGATTATTTGCTCCAGCTCTTTGAAAAATATTGGTGGAATTTTGATCGGAATGGCATTAAAAGTATAGATTGCTCTAGGCAGTATAGACATTTTAACAATGTTTATTCTTCCAATCCAAGAGCATGGAACAGTCTTCCATCTTTTTGTGTCTTCTTCAATTTCTTTCATGAGTGTTCTGTAGTTCCTCGAGTACAGGTCCTTTACTTCTTTGGTTAGGTTTATGCCCAGGTATCTTATGGTTCTTGGTGCTATAGTAAATGGAACCGATTCTCTAATTTCCCTTTCTGTATTTTCATTGTTGGTGTATAAGAAAGCCATGGATTTCTGTACATTGACTTTGTATCCTGCCACGTTACTGAATTGCTGTATGAGTTCTAGTAGTTTGGGGGTGGAGTCTTTGGGGTTTTCCATATAAAGAATCATGTCATCTGCGAAGAGAGAGAGTTTGACTTCTTCCTTGCCAATTTGGATACCTTTTATTTCTCTTTGTTGTCTGATTGCCGTTGCTAGAACTTCTAATACTATGTTGAACAAGAGTGGTGAGAGTGGGCATCCTTGTCGTGTTCCTAATCTCAACGGGAAGGCTGCAAGCTTTTTCCCATTGAGGATGATATTTGCTGTGGGTCTTTCATAGATAGATTTTATGAAGTTCAGGAATGTTCCATCTATCCCTATACTTTGAAGCATTTTCATCAGGAACAGATGCTGGATTTTGTCAAATGCTTTTTCTGCATCAATTGAGAGGACCATGTGGTTCTTCTCTCTTTTCTTATTGATGTGTTCTATCACACTGATTGATTTGCGAATGTTGAACCAACCTTGCAACCCAGGGATGAATCCCACCTGGTCATGGTGGATAATCTTTTTAATGTGCTGCTGGATCCTGTTTGCTAGGATCTTGTTGAGAATCTTTGCATCCATATTCATCAGTGATATTGGTCTGAAATTCTCCTTTTTGGTAGGGTCTTTGCCTGGTTTGGGGATCAGGGTCATGCTGGCTTCATAAAAAGAGTCTGGAAGTTTTCCTTCTGCTTCAATTTTTTGGAACAGCTTCAGGAGAATTGGTGTTATTTCTTTTTTGAAAGTTTGGTAGAATTCCCCAGGGAATCTGTCAGGTCCTGGGCTCTTGTTTTTTGGGAGGTTTTTGATCACTGCTTCAATCTCATTACTTAGTATCTAATTTATCTTGATGTACAAGTCTATTCATTGTCTTTTTCTCATTCCTGCTGTGATAGGTATGAGTGCTTTTTTACTCTTAGATATTTTGTGTATTATATTAAACTGTGGATCTTTTTAATCTTTTTTAGAAGATATAGTGCAAGAGCTAGGAGAGTTAGGGCTAGCAAGGGCTAGCTTCCCGTCAGACTCCTCTAAAACTTCCTAGCTAAAATAGGGCACTGACTCACACTGTTTTGTTGTAGATGGGTGGGGTGAAAGCTCAGGTCCCTCTTCACTCATTGTCACCTTCCTGGCAAAAGTCCACTGACTCACAACACCTGTGGTCTCTGAGGTGGTTGTATGAGCAGTTCACAGCTTGGTTCCACTGCTGCCCAGGTGGGAAAGTGTGCTAAGAATTCTGACTGACACCACTTTGTTACTGTCAGTAGGTGGGATGAATGGCTAGCTCTTCACTAAGCCCTGCTCACATGAGGGTAGAGGAAAAGCAGATTTCAACTACCCTTACTTGCACAACTCTCCTCTGCCTCATTGATGCCAGATAAGGTAGAAGGTCAGCTCCCCAATGGGTCTTGATGGCAAGGGCAGGAGAGCTGATGCCTAGCTAGTTCTGCCTTTTACTAGCTTGTAAAGTTTCATGGCCATGGTGTGGGAGGGAACATCAGGTCAATACTTGATTCCATTAACACTATCCATGAGGTAGGGAGATAAAAGACCTATCTACTTTTAGATAAGTATAGAATCCTAGCCCTCCCAACACTACTTTCTCTCTTGTGTATAAAGCTCAAAATATTGTGACCTTGCTTTCTGAAGTGCCCTGTCTTTATTCTCCTTTCTCACATTAGTCTAAATCTTCTCTTTCTATCATCTCTTTTGTCTCTGTCCTGCTTGATTTTGATTCCACTATAAGCAATTTCTTTTCAGTGTGGCACCATGTCCTAAAAGGGAATACTGACAGGCTAGTTCAGAGTTCATGGAGGCTAAGCTGCTCTACCTCTTTTCATCTATCTTAACATAGGCCCCCTTTTAACAAGGTGGTACTAGAGACAACAGACCTCCTTATTCTCCAATTCTCCCATCTCGTTTTCCTTGCTTCTTCCTTGCACAGACCACTGGTAGGCAGGGGGTTTGTCTCCACAACACAGCCTATATTTTGGGACTTGTGGAGATATTTTTATCATCTTTTTATTCTTGTAAATTTGTTCCTGATGTTTAATATTTAGCCTTGTTTTGACATTTAGTTACTCTACCTTTTTTTATGTGACAATTCAGACTGGTTAAACAACTTTGCTGTCACTGTTGTCATATTCCCAGAATCCTATCCTTCTTTCCATTTTTCATCTCCTAATGTCCATTCTTCTCAGAACAACCAGTGTGGTGTTCTCTGCATTGTTCCTTAATGGTTGAAGTGGCATCACAAGTGTTCATAGTCTATCCAAACAGAAGGGAGAATTCTCATATTGAGTTAATGACTGATTTAAGCCCTCCACCCTACAAGTTCAGTGATTATAATTATGGTAAAGGAAAAACTTCAGCTAGACTTTTGGGACAACAAGTTTGTAAGAATGAGATATTTTGCAAATTTAAACTTTCTTTTGAAAAAGATTTTATTTATTTATTTGTCAGAGAGAGAAAGAGAGAGGGCATGAGCAGGTGGAGTGGCAGGCAGAGAGAGAAGCAGGATCCCAGCTGAGCAAGGAGCCTAATGCAGGACTAGGTCCCAGGGCCCTGGGATCATGACCTGAGTCAAAAGCAGATGCTTAACCAACTGAGTCATCCAGGCATCCTGAATTTAAAATTTTTATAATGGCATTGCCATTTCATAGTGACACATAATAAAAATAAATATGTATGCAGTTAAAACAAACATAAAAGTCTGGCCACATGACTGAGAACAAAAGATTGATTCCTTCTTACTGATGTTTTTGTGAATGTTTTTTCAATCAGAGGCTTTGTGATTCCATAGTTTATAAGAAATAGAAACTAAAATAAGTCATGGAAATCATCTTTTAAAATGAAATAGCAATATGCTCATCAAGGAATTAATATAATCTCTGTAATTGAGAATCAAATGATAATTCAAAATCTTTGATTAAAGGAAGCCTACACTTCTTTTAGAAATGCCCAATTTTGAGGTGCCTGGGTGGTTCACTCATTAAGTGTCTGTCTTCAGCTCAAGTCACAATTCCAGGTCCTGGAATTGAGCCCCACATTGGGCTCCCTGCTCAGCAGGAAGCTTGCTTCACCCTCTTCCACACGCCCCACCCCGATTCCCTCTCTTGCTGTCTCTCTCTCTATCAATAAATAAAATCTTAAAAAAAAAAGAAAGAAAAAAAGAAATGCCCAATTTTCTATTAGTGCTCAAGCTTAAAAGGAATTTATCATGTGAAATTTGCATAAATAATGAAAAATATACTGACAAAGGCACTAATATGACTTTATTATGAATAATAATAGTTGAATATGCCAAAAGTCCAAATAACTAAAGCTGCTTACCTCCAATAACTCTACAAGCAGTTTTTATTTTTATTTTTTATTTATTTACATTTTCAATTTTTAATTTAATTTAATTTTTTTAAAATCACTATTTTATTATTATACCCAACAAAATTAATAAAAACTCTTCATACTGACTATATCCTAACTTATGTTTAATTTTTTCTGTATCTCAAAAGTTTCCTTTTAGACCTGATTGTTTGTATCAGAATCCAAGCAAGATTTAATCTTTATAGGTATTTTTGCTTCAAATGATAACATACATATAATTATAGACTTTACTGTTATAAATTTATCTTCCACAGCTAAATTATAAAGAGATATTTTACTTTGTTTATAAATAAGTAAGAATCATATGGTTGCATTGAGCATCAAATTCCTATATAAAATACTGAAACTCCTTCAGCAATGACTAAAGAAAGAAATTGGGTTCACCACCTGTCTACACAGGGCAGGCATGGGGGCAGTGGCCCTGAGTTTGATGGCCTTAAACTGTCCCTTCTTTATTTATTTATTTATTTTTTGAGAGAGTGGCAAAGGGCAGAGGGAGCAGGAGAGAGAGAATCTTAAGCAGGCTCCACACCCAGTGCTGAGCCTGATGTGAGGCTCGATCTCATGATTCTGAGATCATGACCTGAGCTGAAATCAAGAGTCAAACAAACACTTAACTGAATGAGTCACCCAGGTGCCCTAATTAGTTTTTATTTTGAAAAACTTAAATCTAGGGGCACCTGGGTGGCTCAGTCGTTAAGTTTCTGCCTTATGCTCAGGTCATGATCCCAGGGTCCTGGGATGGAGCCCCACATCAGGCTCTCTGCTCGGCAAGAAACCTATTTCCCCCACCCCTACTCCCCCTGCTTGTGTTCCCTCTCTCACTGTCAAATAAATAAATAAAATCTTTAAAAATAAACTTTAAATCTAATCACCTTTCTCATAACCTTTAAAATCCCTTCACACAAATATATAGAATCTTAAAACACAAATTGATTTATTTACCTGAATTTAGGTTCTTTTTTTAACCTATTTTTCACTTACTTTTGACATAAGTGTCAAATAGTTGGCTAATGAAATCTTGAACACTTTTAATGTGATTTTTCTTATTATTTTTAGATCTCTAATAATATATTATCAGAATAAGTTAAGGTTTATGTTAGAAAAGAAAAAGTCTCAAATCAGCAATGTAAGCTTCCACCATAAGAAAACAGAAAAAGAAAGGCAAAATAAACAGAAAGCTAGAAGAAAGAGAATGATAATAAGAGCAGGAGTCAATAAAATTAAAACCGCAAACCAAAAGAGAAATTCAAACTAAAAGTTTTGGTATTTTGGAATGATAAATAAAACTGGTAAACTTCTAGCAAGATTGACAAATATAAAGGAAAGATGCAGTTTACCAAAATCAGGAATAAAAGAGGAATTCTAACTACAGAGCCTGTAGGCATTAAGGGGTGCAAAGTTTCAGTTATCCAAGATGAGTGAGCTCTGGAGATCAGCAATGTGGCTATAGCTAACAATACTGTACTGTGTACTTAAAATCTGATATGAGAGTAAATTTTAAGTGTTCTCACCGGAAGAACGATAGAGAGAAAGAAAGAAGAAAGAAAAAAGAGAAAAGAGAGGAAAGGAAAAAGGGAAGGGAAGGGAAGAGAAGAGAAAGAAAGGAAAGAAGAGGAGAGGAAAGGAAAAACAGTAACTAAGTGAGGTGATGGATATCTTAGTTAACTTGATTGTGATGATTATTTTACAATGTATATGTATACTCAGAGCTGGGAGGGAAAAGATGAAATAACACCAATTCAACACAAACTCTTCCAGAAAACAAAAGTGGAGGGAACACTTCCCAGCTTATTTTATTTTTTTTAAATTAATTATTTTTAAAATAATTATACTTTTATAATTACATATAATTTTAATTTTAATAATAAAAATTATTTTTATTTTTAAAAATATTTTATTTATTTATTTGAGAGAGAGAGAGAGGAAACTCAGAAGGAGAGAGAGAGGGAGGAGTAGACTTCCTGAGTCTGACATGGGACTGAGCAGGGAGCCCGACATGGGACTCAAACCTAGGACCCATAGGATCATGACCTAAGCTGAAGGCAGGTAGATATTCAACCTACTGAGTCACCCAGGTGCCCCAGCTTATTTTAAAAGGCCAATATCAAGGTCAAACAAAGACAGTACCAAAAGAGAAAACAGCAGTCCAATTTTCCTTATGAACAAAACACACAAGTTTTCATAAAATATAAGTAAATCATATCCATAAATACATAGAATGATTACTACAACCAGATATGGTTTATACCACAAATGATAGGCTGGCTCAATTTATGAAAATAAGTCAAAGTAATCTACAATTTTGACAGGCTAAAGAAGAAAAAGCAGATCAATTGATGCAGAAAAAGCACTTGACCAAATCCAACATCCATTCATAATAACAATTCCATGCAAACTAGACATAAAAGGAAAATTCCTCAATCTGATTAAAAAAAAAACCCACAAAATTACTAAAGCTAACGGAACACTTAATAACTTGAGTCTTAATGTTTTCCCCCTAAAATTAAGACAAAGGCAAGAGTGTCCATTCTCCCTAAAACAATTTACACAGTACAGGGTCCTGGCCTTTTAAATAATGCAAGAAAACAAAACAAAACAAAAGGCATATAGATTGGAAAAGAAGAAACAAATCTATCTTATTTGCAGAGCATATGATTGTCTACACAGAAAATCCCAAGGAATCTACCAAACAGTCCTGAAAGTATTAAATGAGTTTCGCAAGATCACAGAATACAAGGTCAACACAAAAATATCAATCATACTTCTATAAATTAGCAAAAAAATTGAAAATTTTAAATGTAGTACTGTTTACAATTGCTCCAAAAATTAGAACAAATCTCACAAAATATATGCAAGATCTGTATGGCAAAAAGCTCAAAATGCTGATTAAAATATCAATGACCTAAATAAATGGAGAGTCGTGCCATGTTCATAGACTGGAAGACTCAATATAACTTAAGTTTTGAAGTAAGGTATGCCTTAACTTCATGATAACTATCCTCCATTTGAAAAGCAGATTCTGATTTGCTGCTGGGTCCCCAAGGAGACTAAACTCCCTAACAAAGGATAGCAAGTGACTATGTGACCCAAAATATCTATCATGAACATGATAATGTATTTCACTGAATCAAAATATTGGATGTGTACCAGGCTATTCCTTTGTTAATGGAATGGTAGATGCAAGACCAGAGGTACAAGCAAACTATATAAGCAAATGGTTCATATTCACATGGGGTATATTCCTACTGCCTCAACACATGACCCTCCATGCACCTTAGAGCTCCATGGGAAGTCCACTATAAACATGTGACATTTCCAGAGGAGGAAAAAGCACCCTCCTCGGTTTATAAATATGTCTGCAAGGTGTGGTAATATCATCTGGAAGTGAATGGTTGTTGCATTACAGCCCCATTCACTGGTGACCCTGAAAAACTCTGTTACAGAAAAATTCACCCCACAGGCAGAGTTTTGAGAGGTATATTTTATTGTCCAGTTTGTATGGAAGGAAACATGTGCTGTTTTTAGTTTTGTTTTACGTATGGAATGTTTCATCAGTTTTTGTGTCATCCTTGCACAGGGACAATGTTAATCTTCTTGTGTATTATTTCAATTTCAGTACATGTGCTCCCAAAATGAGCACAGAAGGAGATACGTTGAATCATACTGATTCAGGGATGCCTGAGTAGCTCAGTCATTTGGACATCTGCCTTCAGCTCAGGTCATGATCCCAGAGTCCTGGAATCAAGTCCTGTATTGCGCTCCATGCTCAGTAGGGAACCTGCTTCTCCCTCTGTCTACCACTCCCACTGCTTGTGCTCTTTCTCTGACAAATAAATAAATAAACTATTTTTTAACGATTTTGAAAAATTTATTTATTTGAGACAGAGAGAGAAAAGGAGAGGGAGAAGCAGGAGCCAGATGTGGGGCTCGATCCCAGGACCTTGGGATCATGACCTGAGCCAAAGGCAGACGCTCAACAGACTGAGCCACCCACATACCCCTCAATAAAATCTTTTTAAAAAAAAAATCATACTAAATCATGACCAATGGCTCAGTGAGTTGATTGGTATCTCAGAGTTAGGAAAAAATAATACAGGAAAATTAATAAGGAGCTCAGCTGGAAACTATGTGGATGCACTTCCAAGAATGACACAGAGTAGGGGGGTATAAATGCACATTAGGGAATAAGAGATGAGAAAGTGGAAAGCAAATGAAGTTTGGGTATTTATACATTTGGCTCCTTATGCTGAGCCCTGAGTTGGCCATTATACTGTTCCTCTTCATAAGGCCATAGGTCCTCTTGGTGCAGTATTTTCTGCCAGGTTATAATAATACATCCTGCCTCCATGGTAGTTCTTGTGGTGATAATGTCTCCCTACCATCACTAGTCACAGATGACTGGACTCACCAACCCTGCCCATGTTTTTTATTAGGTATCCTTAAGTATCCCATTGTTTCTTAATTGACCACAGCAACCCTGATCATAAACTGCACAGGAGTGGAAATTTTTACTGCTAATTAACCCAGCATCTAGAATGAGGTCTGTCACCCCACACGTTTTCAATAAATGTTTGTTGAATGAATATGTGTCTCATCCACTTTCCCTCCTTTAAGACATTTCTAATTTCTTAAGCATCATTAATAATCAGTCTTCAAAAATGCATGGTATCTGGTGTTAAAATAGATGTGAAGAAACAATGTAAGCTGGTTTAGCTTTTCTGAAGACTACTTGTTTGCATTTTTCAAATGTTTGACATGTATACATTTTAACTGGGCAATCTACCATTTAGGCATTTGTGCCAAAGAAATAATCACATATATATGCAAAAGATGTATGGACAATGATGTTTGCTATGTATTATTTATAATAGTGAAAATTGGAGACAAGCTGAACATCAGTCCCAAAGAGATTGATTAGATAGTTGATTAAATAAACATATATGCCCCTACAATGCAGAAAAAAATGATTTAATTCTACAAAACCTGAACAGATAACTGGATCAGGAGATAACTATAAGTATAAAAACAAGTTGTAAATAAGCAGTAACCACATTTTTTTGAAAAATGCATTGTTAGTTTTAGCATGAAGTCTAGAGTTAAGCATCAGTTAATACTGGTTTTATTTGGAAGATAAGATAGAGAGGAGGGAACTAGCTTTCAGTATGCAATCATCACTGCTGTGTTTTGGTCAAATTGAGCATGTATTTACATTTTTAAAAGAAACATTTAAATATATTTACATTTAAAAGATAAATAGATGTAACTCAAGTGTTTAAAAAATAATAGTCCTTTTCACAGAGCATAAGGGCAATAAAATATCAAGTTACAAAGCATACTACAAAACAAATACATGTACTTGGGTTGACCATTTCTTATACTGTCACATATAGCTTTTGCATTTACAGGTTCAAGGATTTTTTTCCAGAAAGCTGCATTTACTTATTTTATTTTTAATTTATTTTCAGCATAACAGTATTCATTGTTTTTGCACCACACCCAGTGCTCCATGCAATACGTGCCCTCTCTCTTACCCACCACCTGGTTCCCCAAGCTCCCACCCCCTACCCCTTCGAAACCCTCAAGTTGTTTTTCAGAGTCCATAGTCTCTCATGGTTCATCACCCCTTCCAATTTCCCTCAACTTCCTTCTCCTCTCCATCTCCCATGTCCTCCATGTTATTTGTTATGCTCCACAAATAAGTGAGACCATATGATACTTGACTCTCTCTGCTTGACTTATTTCGCTCAGCATAATCTCTTCCAGTCCCATCCATGTTGCTACAAAAGTTGGGTATTCATCCTTTCCGATGGAGGAATAATACTCCATTGTGTATATGGACCACATCTTCCTTATCCATTCATCCGTTGAAGGGCATCTTGGTTCTTTCCACAGTATGGTGACTGTGGCCATTGCTGCAAGAAACATTGGGGGTACAGATGGCTCTTCTTTTCACTACATCTGTATCTTTGGGGTAAATACCCAGCAGTGCAATTGCAGGGTCATAGGGAAGCTCTATTTTTAATTTCTTGAGGAATCTCCACACTGTTCTCCAAAGTGGCTGCACCAACTTCCATTCCCACCAACAGTGTAAGAGGGCTCCCCTTTCTCCACAACCTCTCCAACGCACATTGTTTCCTGTCTTGCTAATTTTGGCCATTCTAATTGGTGTAAGGTGATATCTCAATGTGGTTTTAATTTGATTCTCCCTGATGGCTAGTGATGATGAGCATTTTTTCATGTGTCTGAGAGCCATTTGTATGTCTTCATTGGAGAAGTGTCTGTTCATATCTTCTGCCCATTTTTTGATATGATTATCTGTTTTGTGTGTGTTGAGTTTGAGAAGTTCTTTATAGATCCTGGATATCAACCTTTTGTCTGTACTGTCATTTGCAAATATCTTCTCCCATTCCGTGGGTTGCCTCTTTGTTTTGTTGACTGTTTCCTTTGCTGTGCAGAAGCTTTTGATCTTGATGAAGTCCCAAAAGTTCATTTTCGCTTTTGTTTCCTTTGGCTTTGGAGACATATCTTGAAAGAAGTTGCTGTGGCTGATATCCAAGAGGTTACTGCCTATGTTCCCCTCTAGGATTCTGATGGATTCCTGTCTCACGTTGAGGTCTTTTATCCATTTCGAGTTTATCTTTGTGAACGGTGTAAGAGAATGGTGGAGTTTCATTCTTCTACATATAGCTGTCCAGTTTCCCCAGCTCCATTTACTGAAGAGACTGTCTTTTTTCCATTGAATATTTTTTCCTGTTTTGTCAAAGATTATTTGACCATAGAGTTGAGGGTCCATATCTGGGATCTCCACTCTGTTCCACTGGTCTATGTGTCTGTTTTTATGCCAGTAACACGCTTTTTTGTTGATCACAGCTTTGTAGTAAAGTTTGAAATCAGGTAACATGGTGCCGCCAGTTTTGTTTTTGTTTTTCAGCATTTCCTTAGCAATTCGGGGTCTCTTCTGATTCCATACAAATTTTAGGATTATTTGCTCCAGCTCTTTGAAAAATATCGGTGGAATTTTGATCGGAATGGCATTAAAAGTATAGATTGCTCTAGGCAGTATAGACATTTTAACAATGTTTTTTCTTCCAACCCAAGAGCATGGAATGGTCTTCCATCTTTTTGTGTCTTCTTCAATTTCTTTCATGAGTGTTCTGTAGTTCCTCGAGTATAGGTCGTTTACCTCTTTGGTTAGGTTTATTCCCAGGTATCTTATGGTTCTTGGTTCTACAGTAAATGGAATCAATTCTCTAATTTCCCTTTCTGTATTTTCATTGTTAGTGTATAAGAAAGCCACGGATTTCTGTACATTGACTTTGTATCCTGCCACGTTACTGAATTGCTGTGTGAGTTCTAGTAGTTTGGGGGTGGAGTCTTTGGGGTTTTCCATATAAAGAATCATGTCATCTGCGAAGAGAGAGAGTTTGACTTCTTCCTTGCCAATTTGGATACCTTTTATTTCTCTTTGTTGTCTGATTGCCATTGCTAGGACTTCTAATACTATGTTGAACAAGAGTGGTGATAGTGGGCATCCTTGTCGTGTTCCTAATCTCAACGGGAAGGCTGCAAGCTTTTTCCCATTGAGGATGATATTTGCTGTGGGTCTTTCATAGATAGATTTTATGATACTTATTTTATTATATGCAACTAATAAGTTATTGAATGCTACATCTGGAACAAATGTACTTACTATATGTTGGCTAATTGAATTTAAATTTTATGAATGCTTCTATCTTCATGAAAAAAGATGTTAGTTGAAAAAATATTTATTTATTTTAAAGATTTTATTTATTTAAGAGACAGACAGCGAGCTGAGGGGAGTGCAGACAGAAAGAGACAAGCAGACTCCCTGCTGAGTTGTCCCCACCCCAATCCCAGAACCCTGAGATCACGACCTGAGCTAAAGGCACAAGCTTAGCCAAGTGAGTCACCCAGGAGCCCCCAGAAAGCTGTGTTTAATTGAGAAAGAAAGGTATTTGATTATTAATAAACCAATTACATCGTTTATGGAAAATAACTTTTTTTTTAACCTTCCAAAAAAGAGCCCATAGGACACAAATCATGGTCCATTTTTGCAAAGATAAAAAACTCAGTCTGATTAAGGGGGAGTATCCATGACCCTTGGGAACTATACAACATAGAATATTCCTTTTCCAACTGGAGTAAACCCAGACTTCTTCACGTTGGCCTAGGACATGGGGGTGGGGGAAGAAAGTCCTCAGACCCCACCTTTTGAGGCGGGAGGACACACCCAGATCCACGCCACCAAAGGCGCTGGGGAAGAGCTAGGTGGAAAGACTCCCCTGGTCTCTGGAGAGCAAGGCAGAGGGATGCGTCAACACGCAGAACTGAGGTGGACACAGCAAAGGTCAGGAAGTGAGGCTTCAAGGATGCGTCAAGAAGTGGCTGCATTGGCGCTGGGGAGGAGCTGAGAGAGCTTGTCACCACCTGCAGAGCTCTGCCCACTGTCCCCTCTGCTGGCCCAGCAGCTTCAAGTCCACACTGTCATCACTGGACAAGGAGGAGCCTAAGAAAGGTGCTGGCCGGGCGGGGTCATAAGTGGTATTGGGTGGGGTGTGGACGAGTGTTTCCTAGGAAAAGTATAGCTTTACACTTGTGTTCATACAGATTTCAGTAACTTGTTGAAGACTCTATTCCTTTTTACCCCTTATGAGTAGGATCCAATTTTTAAAATCATTGTCATAAAATAAATTATTGGTATTGTGAAATAATGGTAACCAGATACATGCTCAGTATATGTAATTCAGTAAAAAGATGTTCCTGTATTATTATGCCTATATGTCCCTAATTTGGTTAAAAAAAATCAACAAGATACTCATAAGATTTAAGCAGGATCATCTCTGGGAAATGTGTGATTTACTTGATAACAATTTTCTTATGTTGCACTATGTGTACTTTTGTATTTTACATATTTTTGAAATTTACTTTTTTTTTCTTCCATTCCTGGTATAAACTCTGTTGGTCACAGATACTTTCCTTTATAGTGCCATTGTGCTCTATATTCAAGTGTGTTATTAACATTTCACAGCCTTATGCCCAAGAGATACTTGTATCTTGACTTCTCTGGGCAGCTTGAAACAAACAAACAACAACAACAAAACCTAAAAAAAAAAAAAAAAAGGCCCATTGATGGAGATAGAATCCCCCCCTTTTTTTGTATTCCAAAAATTTGAAAAACATAGAAAAT
This sequence comes from Meles meles, assembly GCF_922984935.1. NCBI lineage: Eukaryota > Metazoa > Chordata > Mammalia > Carnivora > Mustelidae > Meles > Meles meles. The sequence continues at coordinate 65,083,015 of NC_060076.1, forward strand.
AGAAAATGGTAAAATGAACATCCATATATAACCAGCCATGCCCTTGATTTAAGAAAACTTACTTAACCTTTTGTGATATTTACTTGGTTTTTGCTGAAATTTCCTAAAGTAAATTAACAAAGATAATCTCAGTGCTAAATGTGGCACTATCCATATTTTTATAAAATCAATAAATTTTCCAATATAATTCCACTTAACAACTGTAAAAATGTACATTAATATTCCTAACTGCCAGTCCACATTCAAATTTCCCAAATTGTTCCCAATGTCCTTGGCAAGAGTTGCTTTTCCCATTGGGGTTTGATGGAGGACCACACCTTGTATTTCTCAATAAAGTTCAAATTTAACCACTAACACATAGTCCCTAATAATAGGGACTGAGAGAATCTGGACAGGAGAGACTATGGAGGACATCTTCCAACCATCTAATAAGGAAGAAACTGCAAAGTAATGTCAAGATGTGGAGGCATATGGAAAATGTGATCTTGAATCTGGCTGGCTCATCCTGCAAGCCTGTGAACTTCTGAGAGGAGTGAACTTGTGACCCAGAGGACAGGAGCAGGAAGTCTTAGGGACCTCCCAGTTTCCCAGGTACAGGTAGGGCAAAGCCCATGTCAGGAGCAGGTGCTCAATGCAAGTCAGAAAGTACAAGGAACTTGTTTCTGGATCCACCTGCAGCACAACCTGAGAAAAGCCCCTGTTGGTGGCAACAAGGGAAAGTGCATTTATTTTTTTAATTATTTTTATTAACATATAATGTATTATTTTCCCCAGGGGTACAGGTCTGTGAATCATCAGGCTTGCACATTTCATAGCACTCACCACAGCACGTACCCTCCCCAGTGTCCATCACCCAGCCACCCTATCCCTGCCCTCCCACCCCCAAGCAACCTTCAGTTTGTTTTGTGAGATTAAGAGTCTCCTTTGGTTTGTCTCCCTCCAGATCCCATCTTGTTTCATTTCTTCCTTCCCTATCCCCCAAACCCCCCCACCCTGCCTCTCAAATTCCTCATATCAGAGAGATCATATGATAATTGTCTCTCTCTGATTTATTTCACTCAGCATAATACCCTCTAGGTCCATCCATGCCATTGCAAATGACATGATTTCATTTCTTTTGATGGCTGCATAGTATTCCATTGTACATATACCACATCTTCTTTATCCATTCATCTGTGGATGGACATCTAGGTTCTGTCCATAGTTTAGCTGTTGTGGACATTGCTGTTATAAACATTGGGGTGCACATGCCCCTTCAGATCACTACATTTGTATCTTTAGGGTAAATACCCACTAGTGTATTGCTGGGTTGTAGGATAGGGAAAGTGAATTTAATTACAGACTGTGAGCATGCCAGCAAGCAGTAGCAGTGGGTCTGTGGTAGAACCCAAGTTCTGGAGCCAGAAAGACCCAGTAAATTCCAGCTATTACCTGAAAGCAGGGGCTAGAAAAGTAAACTGGGTTAAGAGGTTTCTCAGCTGACAATGATGATATTAATAATGATTGTTCCGTGGTGTTGTTTTGAAAGTGGTTAGATAAATCTAAGTTGCAAATCAAATAGACTAGTTCAGGGTATTAAGCCCTGAGTAAGTGACAACTATTGTTATATTTAGAAGACACATTCTTCCTTTTATTGGGCTACTTATGTAAACTTCACGACCACTCTAACCATTCTACAATGTTGGAATAACCATTTGCATTAAAAATAACAGCCGAAGACATACAAATGGCTATCAGACACATGAAAAAATGTTCATCATCACTAGCCATCAGGGAGATTCAAATTAAAACAACATTGAGATACCACCTAACACCAGTTAGAATGGCCAAAATTAGCAAGACAGGAAACAACGTGTGTTGGAGAAGATGTGGAGAAAGGGCAACCCCCTTACACTGTTGGTGGGAATGCAAGTTAGTGCAGCCACTTTGGAGAACAGTGTGGAGATTCCTGAAGAAATTAAAAATAGAGCTTCCTTATGACCCTGCAATTGCACTGCTGGGTATTTACCCCAAAGATACAGATGTAGTGAAAAGAAGGGCCATCTGTACCCCAATGTTTATTGCAGCAATGGCTACGGTCGCCAAACTGTGGAAAGAACCAAGATGCCCTTCAACGGATGAATGGATAAGGAAGATGTGGTCCATATACACAATGGAGTATTATGCCTCCATCAGAAAGGACGAATACCCAACTTTTGTAGCAACATGGACGGGACTGGAAGAAATTATGCTGAGCGAAATAAGTCAAGCAGAGAGAGTCAAGTATCATATGGTCTCCCTTATTTGTGGAGCATAACAAATAACATGGAGGACATGGGGAGATGGAGAGGAGAGGGAGTTGCGGGAAACTGGAAGGGGAGATGAACCATGAGAGACTATGGACTCTGAAAAACAACCAGAGGGTTATGAAGGGGCGGCAGGAGCGGGGGGGTGGGAGGTTGAGGAACCAGGTGGTGGGTAATAGGGAGGGCACGTACTGCATGGAGCACTGGGTGTGATGCCAAAACAATGAACACTGTTATGCTGTAAATAAGCAAATAAAAATAAATAAATAAATTTAAAAAAATGTAATAATAAATAAAACTGCTTTGTAAACTGCAAAAAAAAAAAAATAATAACAGCCGAGGGGCGCCTGGGTGGCTCAGTGGGTTAAAGCCTCTGCCTTCAGCTCAGGTCATGGTCCCAGGGTCCTGGGATCAAGCCCCACATCGGGCTCTCTGCTCAGCAGAGAGCCTGCTTCCTCCTCTCTCTCCCTGCCTGCCTCTCTGACTAGTTGCAATCTCTGTCTACCAAATAAATAAATAAATAATAATAAAAAAAAATAACAGCCGAAGCTCAGGTTTGTGGAGTGATGTGCCCAGGTCACAAGCTAGCAGTGAGTGAGTTTGGACTCAAGGGCAGATGTGCTTTACTTTCAACCTCTGGCTTTGTGTAACTATCACACTTGCTTAAAACCAGCACTCTAACCTTCAGAACACCTAAAATAGTGACCTGTCCCCAAATCAGCAAGGATATAATGGGAAGTGAATGTAGATAGAATCTACCATGTGTCAAGTATATTCTGGGATTTCTGGGTTCTCCTTAGATCCCTTGAGCCAAACAGAACCTCCTAGCCCCCTGATGCACTGGAAGGCTATATTTTCAGTCTGGGATTATAGTAACTTCCAAGAGGGTTAGTTTTGTGGCTTTAAAATTGGTTCCCTGGGTCCCAGGGCCCAGTTCCTGGGAATTTTCATTTTAAAGCAAAGCACCTCTTATGAAGCAGAAAACAAGGGAATTCTAGATAGGAATGTCTTCCCTGGAAGAGAGCACCCCTTTACCTTAGGCCTCTCTCCAGAGTCTCAGAGCAAAGACAGAAGAGCCCACAAAGGTCTGCACAGCCAGAAGCAGTTCCTGATCCCCCATCAAGAATGAGCCAGACTCGGTGATGCCACAATATTCAGAAGCCACAATACAGTGTGACAATGGAGACTCTGGGCTAGCCTTGAGAAGAGCAAGGTAAACTGGGGTGACCTGGGAGTAGTTTTCTCAGGAAAGGCAACTTCATTGGACAGTCATGAGGGTAAGGTCTGGGAATACTCTTAACCAGGAAGAGGGAAGAAATTCTTCCCTAAATGGCCCCATGCTTTACAGATGCATGTGATCTGTAAAGTGATCACTGCATGTGATACTAGTTATGTTTCCATACCTCATGGAATTTCACAGTGATGGTTCATAAAGAGTTTCCATGCTCATCTACTTCTGACACACTTAAAACTTTAGAGAAATTGGATCTGAAATTGTTGGTGAAATGCCCAGAGCCACCTATTTGATAGATGTTCAAATCAAAGATGGTGCCATTCGTTTGGTCTCAGGTCCATTTTTCAGTTGACTTATTCTTATTGAAGAGTAGGGATCTTTTGTATGGCTATTCCAGGTTGATTTATCTGTTCACCAATTGATAACATATTTGGATTATTTCCAGCCATAAATATTTATATACAGGCTTCTATGTGTTGACATATGTCTTCATCCTCTTGAGTTAATACAAAGGAATGAATGGGATTGCTCAATCTCATAAGTGTATATTTAACTTAATAAGAAACTGTCAAACTTGCAAGTGGATGTCCCAGTTTTCATTTCTATTATTAGTGTGTGTGAACATTCTAATTGCTCTGCATCTTCACCAGCATTTAGTGATAAGAGGTTTTTTTTTATTTGAGCCATTATATTAGTTTGCAATGGTATTTCATTTTAGTTTTAATTTTATTTTCCTAATGTCTAATAATGATTATGTTTTTGTGTGTTATCTGTTTCCTTTTAAAAATTTTTTCTTTATTTGAGAGAGAGAGAGAGAAAGAGTGGGAGGAAGAAAAGAGGGAGAGGGACAAGCAGACTCTGTGGTGAGCAGAGTCTAACATGGAACTTGATCTCACAACCCCACGATCATGAACTAAACCAAAATCAAGAGTTAAGCCATCAATCAAATGAGTCGCCCAGGTGCCCTTCATCTGTTCTTTTTTGATGAAGTATCTGTTTGATCTTTATCCCATTTAAAAAATTTGTTTTTCACCTGGAAAAAAAAAGTTGTTTTTACTGATTTGAAGAGCTATATATATCTTATAAAAATTTTTCCTAAGATAAATGATTTGTAGATATTTTCCCTTAACTTATGTTTTTTTCATATTCTTAACAGTGTTTTTCAAAGAGCTGAGGTTTCTACCTTAAGAGGCTAGAAAAATCTCAAATACACCTAAAGGAACCAAAAAAAAAATTTTTTTTAAAACCACAACACACACACACACACACACACACACACACCAAAAAAATGAAGACTGAAGCCAGCAGTAGGAAGGGAGTAATAAAGATTAGAGCAGAAATAAATGATATAGAAACAAACAACAAGCAGTAGAACAGATCAATGAAACCAGGAGCTAGTTCTTTGAAAAAATTAATAAAATTTATAAACCCCTAGTCGGAATTACCAAAAAGAAAAGAAAGGGGAGGAGTTAAGATGGCAGAGGAGTAGAGGGATCCAGCTTGCTTCATGCCTCGAACACAGCTAGATAAATATCAAGTCATTTTGAACAGCCAAGAAATTGATTTGAGGACTGAGAGAGCAAAACTGCACAATTAGGAGTTGAAAAACAGTCACATCACAGAAGGTAGGAGCTGTGGAGGGTTGATTTGGGGGAGAGAAGAACTGTGGGTGCTGCAAAGGGAAAGGAACCCTGATCACAGAGAGGGGAGCAGGAGAAAAAGAGAGAGTGTGTGTGAATCACTGTGCAGGGGATTGTACAAGAAAAACTCTTCCCCAAAACCATTGACAGGGAAAAGGAGAAGGGTTAAATGGCAAGTTTGGGGGGTTTTTTAAGCTGGAAGTTTTTTTATAAGCAACGGAGTGCAAAATCTGAAGTTTGGAGGTCCCTGCCATCACCAGGGTCGTGTCTGGCAGGTTTGGTGGTGCTCTGGTGGGAAAGGAGGGTGGAGACACAGGAGAGGGCAACATGGTCTGAGGATCCCCTCAGTCACATGGGGAGAAACAGTTCCCCTTTTGGAGTGTATTTGGGAGTGGCGATGTGACCTCTCTGGGGACAAAAGACCCCACAGGAGCCATTGGGCTGTGCTTACCCTAGCATAGGAAAAAAGACACTCACTGAGGGCATCAAGACTTGGTGCTGGCTTTTGCTGCCCTTTACCATAAACTCCAAACCACTGCTTGATTACCGAATTGATTTCTTTCTTTCTTTTCTTCTTTCTCCTTCTTCTCTTTTCTCTATTTTAAAGAAAGGCAGACAGCCACATGCAGCCCCTCATTTGAATGTGTCTGGAGTCTCAGAAGCTTGACTACCATACATTTTCCTACAAATGGACCATGAGAGCTTGTTTGGAGGTTCTAGCAGCACAGCTACTTCTATACTCTTAAACAAAGAACTAGAGGAGGAAGTCATCCTCATCAACAGAGTATGCAGCTTAAGGAGACACGTACATGGAGCAGTGAGGGAGGAAGGAGACATCCGCCTAGCCAGCCAGATCAGCCAAATCAACCCTGGCAATAAATGCAGTGACAGATTTCACAGCCAGATCACTCTCATATCTGCCCAATCAATTTCTGAGACATACTGGCAAATGGCAAAAGCATGACAAGACCCTCCTCCAGATGATCAGTGTGGGTCCCACTTCATGGATCTCTAAAATTTGGAGTTTTGAAACCTAGCCACTTACCTGAGATAAAACACAGGACTACTCTGCTGCCTGGCAGGTGGACAGCTCAGACAGGGAGAAGGCAGGGATCTAGTGGGAAGTGGAGATGAAAGAAAGGTGAGTGTTTGCTATTCTATGAGGACATCCTGAAGACTGGTGAGAACTAATTCCCACCTTCAGGGACAAAAGAGCAGGTGATGTAATTTCCCCCCCTCCCATCAGCACTGGCCACCTTTACTGAGCAAAACAGGGCCCCTCATGGAGGCCGGAGACACTTACACCAGCCCTCACCCCCCTGCACCCTACAGGTGCATCTCCACTAGGGCAAGTCTACCTGAGAATCAGCTCAGCAGTCCCCAGCCCCAGAACACCAGTGCAAACCACTCACTGATCACAGAGTGCTCCAAAGCTTCAGCCCCAGAAGATATAGGATCTAACTCCTCTTTATTACTATTTATTTTTTTACTATTACTATTACTATTTACTATTACTATTATTATTTCCTTTTTTCTCCTTTTTTGTATATAGACATTATTCTCAGGAGCAGGAATACAACAGACTTTCCTAACAATCACACACAAGAAACAGTAACTCAAACAAAATGACAAAATGAAAGAATTCACTGCAAAAGAAAAAAACAGGAAGAAGTCATAGGCAGGGATTTAATCAATACAGATATAGTGAGATATCTGAACCAGAATTTTAAACAGTAATCATAAGGATACTAGCTGGGCTTGAGAAAAACATAGAAGACACTAGAGAATCCCTTACTGAAGAGATAACAGAACTAAAATCTAGTCAGGATGAAGTTAAAATTTCTTATAACCAAAATTCAAAAGTAAATGCAGGAGGAAGGATGAAGCAGAGGAACAAATCAGTCATATAGGAGATAAAATTATGGAAAATAATGAAGCTGAAAAAAGAGGGAAAGAAAGGTACTGGATCATGAATATAGATCTAGGAAATTCAGTGACTCCTTAAACATAATAACATTTGTATCATGTCTTGGAAGTGGAAGAAAGGGAAAAGGGAGCAAAAAGTTTATTTGAGCAAATTATAGCTGAAAACTTCCCTAATCTGTGGAAGGAAACAGATATCAAAATCCAAGAACCACAGACAACTCCCATTAAATTAAAAAAAAAAAATCCAGACATCACCAGGACATGTCATAGTCAAATTCATAGAGTCAAGGAAAGAATCCTGAAATCAGCAAGGGAAAGAGTCCTTAATCTAAAAGGGAAGACAGATCAGGTTCACAGCAGATCTGTCCAGAAAACTTGGCAGGCCAGAAAAAAAGGGCATAGTATATTCAATATGCTGAATAAAAAAAATATGCAGCCAAGAATATTTTATCCAGCAAGGCTCTCATTCAGAACAGAAGGAGAAATAGTTTGCCAGACAAACAAAACCAAAGGAGTCTGTGATCACCAAACCAGCTCTGCAAGCAATATTAAAGGGGTTCTGTATGGGGGTAAATGACCAAAAATAACAAAGGCTAGAAAGGAACAGAGAACATCACAAGAAACATCAACTTTATAGGTAACACAATGGCACTAAATTCGTATATTTCTATAATCACTTTGAATGTAAATGGACTAAATGTTCCAATCAAGAGAAATAGGGTATCAGAATAGACAAAAAGTATGAAACCCATCTATATGCTGCCTACAAGAGACTCATTTTAGTCCTACAGACATTTCCTGATTGAAAGTGAGAAGATGAAGAACCATCTATCATGTCACTGAACAATAAAGGAAAGCTGGAGTAACCATACTTATACCAGACAAACTAAATTTTAAACCAAAGACTATAATAAGAAATGAAGAAGGGCATTATATCATAGAGAAGTTGTCTACCCATCAAGATGATCTAACAATTGCAAATACTTATGCCCCCAACTTGGGAGCATCCAACATACAATTCAATTTTTAACAAATATAAGGAAACTCATTGATAATAATACAGTAACAGTAGTCCTGGAACTTTAACACCCCACTTACAGCAATGGACAGATCATCCAGGCATAAATTCAACAAGGGAAAATAGCTTTAAAGGACACATTGGACCAGATGGACTTAAGAGATATAGTAAGAACATTTCATCTTAAAGTAGCAGAATATACATTCTTCTCAAGTTCACATGGAACATTCTCCAGAATATCATATACTGGATCACAAATCAGCCATCATCAAGAACAAAAAGACTGAGATCTTACCATGCATATTTTCAGACCACAATGTTATGAAACTTGAAGTCAACTACAAGAAAAAATTTGGAAAGACCACAAACACATGGAGGTTAAAGAACATCCTACTAATGAAATGAATGGGTTAACTGGGAAATTGAAGAACTTTTTAAAAAATACAAGGAAGCAAATGAAAATGGAAACATGACACTCCAAGCTTTGAGATGCAGCAAAGGCATTCCTAAGAGAGAAATATATTGCAATACAGGTCTACCTTAAAAAAAAAAAAAAAAAAAAAAAAACAAGAAAAATCTCAAATATACAACCTAAGCTTACACCTAAAGGAGCTAGAAAAGGAACAGTAAATAAAGTCTAAATCCAGCAGAAGAAAGAAAATAACAAAGATTAGGCCAGAAATAAAATGACATAGGAACAAAAGAACAAACAAACAAAAACAAACAAACAAGTAGAACAGATCAACAAAACTAAGAGTTGGTTCTTGGAAAGAATTAATAAAATTAATAAACCCCTAGCCACACTTATCAATAAGAAAATAGAAAGAGCCAAAACTGATAAAATCATGAATGAAAGAAGAGAGATCACAACCAACACCACAGAAATATAAATAAGTATAAGAGAATATTATGAAAAATTAAATACCAACAAAATGGGCAATCTGGAAGAAATTGAAAAATTCCTAGAAACATACAAACTACCAAAACTGAAACAGGAAGAGAAAGAGAAGCTGAACAGATCCATAACCAGCAAAGAAATTGGATCAGTAATCAAAAATCTCCCAAGAGAAAAAGTCCAGGGCCAGATGGCTTCACAGGTGATTTCTACCAGACATTTAAAGAAGAGTTAGTATCTATTTTTCTCAAACTATTCTAAAAAAAATACAAATGGAAAGAAAACTTCTAAACTCATTCTAAAAGGCCAGCATTAAGTTGATCCCAAAGCCAAAGACCCTACTAAAAAGGAGAATTACAGGCCAATATTCCTGATGAAATTGGATGCAAAAAGTCTCAACAGAAAAGTGAATCCAATAGTACATTAAAAAAATTATTCCCCATTATCAAGTGGTATTTATTCCTGGGCTGCAGGCATCGTTCAATATTCACAAATCCATTAACATAATATACCACATATAAGATAAGAACCACATGATTCTCTCAGTAGATCCTCTTGAGAGAATACAGCATCCATTCTTGATTAAAAACCAAAATAGGAATAGATGGAACATACCTCAACCTCATAAAGGCCATATACTATACACATACAGCTAATATCATCCTCAGTGAGGAAAATGAGAGCTTTTCCTTTGTAGTCAGGATCAAGACAGAGATGTTGACTTTCACCTTTGTTATTTAACAGAGTACTGCAAGTCTTAGCCTCAGCAATCAGACAGCACAAAGAAATAAAAGACATCCAGACTCGCAAGGAAGAAGTCAAACTTTCACTATTTTCAGATGACATAATACTCTATGTAGAAAACCCAAAAGACTTCACCAAAAAATTGCTAGAACTCATACATGAACTCAGCAAAGTGGCAGGATATAAAATCAATGTATAGAAATCTGTTGCATTTCTATACACCAATAATGAAGCAGCTGAAAAAGAAATCAAGGAATCAATCCCATTTACAACTGCACCAAAACCAATAAGACACCGAAGAATTAATTGATCCAAAGAGGTAAAAGATCTGTGCTCTGAAAGCTGCAAAAAACTTATGAAATTGAAGAGGACACACATAAATGGGAAAAACTCCATGCTCATGGATTGGAAGAAGAAAAAACATTGTTAAAATGTCTATACTACTCAAAGCAGTCTACACATTTAATACAATTCCTATCAAAATACCACCAGCATTTTTCACAGAGCTAGAACAAACAACCCTAAAATTTGTGTGGAATCACAAAAGACCCTGAATAGCCAAAGTAGTCCTGAAAAAGAAAAGAAAACTGGAAGCATCATGATTCCAGATATCAAGCTATATTATAAAGCTGTAGTCATCAGGACAGTATAGCCACAAAGATCAACAGAACAGAATAGAGAACCCAGAAATGGACCCAAGAACTATATGGTCAACTAATCTTGTACAAAACAGGAAATAATATCTATGGAAAAAAGACAGTCTTTTCAACAAATTGTGTTGGGAATACTGGGCAGTAACAGGCAAAAGAATGAAACTGGACCACTTTCTTACACCATACATAGACATAAATTCAAAATATATTAAAGATCTAAATGTGAGACATGAAACTTAAAATTCTAGAGAAGAACATAGGCAGTAACCTTTTTGACATTAACTGTAGCAACATCTTTCCAGATATGTCTCCTGAGGCAAAGGAAACAAAAACAAAAATAAACTATTGAGACTTCATCAAAATAAAAATATTCTGCACAGCAAGGGAAATAATCAACAAAACTAAAAGACAACCTACATAATAAGAAAAGATACTTGCAAATGACATATCTGATAAAGGGTTAGCATCCAAGATACATAAAGAACTTATACAACTCAATGCCCAAAAACCAAATAATCCAATTAAGAAACAGGCAGAACAACAGACACATGAAAAAGTGCTTCATGTCACTCAGCATCAGGGAAATACAAATCAAAACCACAATGAGATACCACCTTACATCAGTCAGAATGGCTAAAATTAACGAGTCAGGAAATGACAGATGTTGGTAAGGATGCAAGGTTTCATTGGTGTGAATGCAAGCTGGTGCAGCCATTCTGGAAAACAGTATGGAGGTTCCTCAAAAAGTTGAAAATAGAGGTACCCTATGACCCAGCAATCACATGTCTGGGTATTTACCCTAAAGATACAAATATAGTGATCTGAAGGGGCATGTGCACCTGAGTGTTTATAGCAGCAATGTCCATAATAGCCAAACTGGAAAGAACCTAGATGTCCATCCACAGATGAATGGATAAAGAAGATGTGGTGTGCACACACACACACACACACACACACACACACGCACACGCACACGCACACACAATGGAATACTATGAAGCCATCAAAAGAAATGAAATCTCGCCAATTGCAATGGTATGGATGGAACTAGAGGGTATTATGCTGAGCAAAATAAGTCAATCAGAGAAAGACTATTATCATGTGATCTCTCTGATATGAGGAATTTGAGAAGCAGGGTGGGGGGTTTGGGGGATAGAGAAGGAAAAAATGAAACAAGATGGGATCAGGAGGGAGAGAAATCCTAAGAAACTCTTAATCTCACAAAACAAACTGAGAGTTGCTTAGGGGTGGAAGGGGTAGGGGTAGGGTGGCTGGGTTATGGACATAGGGGAGGGTATGTGCTATGGTGAGTGCTATGAAATGTGTAAGCCTGATGATTCACAGACCTGTACCCCTGGGGCAAATAATACATTATACATTGATTTAAAAAATTAATTTTTTTAAAAGAAATGGGCAGAAGACATGAATAGACATTTTTCCAAAGAAGACATCCAGGTGACCAACAGATACATAAAAAGATGTTCAACACTATTCATCATCTGGAATACAGATCAAAACTAAAATGAGATAGCACCTCACACCTGTCAGAATGACTAAAAATCAAGAACACAAGAAACATCAGGTGCTGGTGAAGATGTGGTGAAAGGGGAACGCTCCTGCATCATTGGTGGGAAGGCTAACTGGTGCAACCACTCGAAAACAGTATGGAGGTTCCTCAAAAAGTTAAAAATAGAACTACTCTAAGATCCAACAATTGGATTACTACGTATTTCTCCCAAAGAATTCAAAAATATTATGTCAAAGAGATACATGCATCCTGATGTTTATAGAAGCCAAATTATGGAAACAGTCTAAATGTCCATCAATAGATGAATGGATAAAGCAGCTGTGGTACACACACACACACACACACACACACACACACACACACACACAGGAATATTACTCTGCCATAAAAAAGAATGAAATCTTTCCATTTGCAATGATATGGTTGGAGCTAGGGAGTATTATGCTAAGTGAATTAATTCAGTCAGTGAAAGATAAATATCATATTATTTCCCTCATATGTGGAATTTAAAGAAACAAAAGACCATAGGGAAAAAAGAGAGGGAAAACAAGAAAGAAGCTCTAACTATAGAAAAAAATCTGATGGTTACCACAGGGGAGGTGGGTGGGGCTATGGATGAAATATGTGATGGAGATTAAGGTGTGCAATTGTTGTGATGAGCACCAGATGTTTTAAGTAAGTGTTGAGCCACTAATTTGTACACCTGAAACTAATATTACACTATATTAACTAACTGGACTTCAAATAAAATCTTAAAGAAAAAAAAGAACAGAGGTTTTAAATTTATCAATTTTTGTAGTCTTTTTTTTTTTAAGATTTTATTTACTTATTTGACAGACAGAGATCACAAGTAGGCAGAGAGGCAGGCAGAGAGAGAGGAGAGGAAGCAGGCTCCCTGTTGGGCAGAGGGCCTGATGTGGGGCTTGATTCCAGGACCCTGGGATCATGACCTGAGCCGAAGGCAGAGGCTTTAACCCACTGAGCCACCCAGGCACCCCATCAATTTTGGTAGTCTTTAAAATATTTTTTTTCTTTTATGAGTATGTTAATCTACTCAGGCTGCCATAACAAAATACCACAGGCAAGGTAGGTTAAACAACAGAAGTCCAAGGACAAGATATGATCAATGTTGGTTTCTGGTGTAACCTTTATTTCTGGCTTACAGAGGGCCTCCTTCTCACTGTGTCCTCACATAGCCTTTCCTCTGTGTACACACAGAAACAGAGTTCCCTGGTGCCTCTTCCTATGCTTCTTTTTTTTTTAAGATTTTATTTATTTATTTGACAGACAGAGATCACAGGTAGGCAGAGGCAGACAGAGAGAGAGGAAGGGAATCAGACTCCCTGCTGAGCAGAGAGCCCAGTGCGGGGCTCAATCCCAGGACCCTGGGATCATGACCTGAGCCAAAGGCAGAGGCTTTAACCCACTGAGCCACCCAGGCACCCCTCTTTCTATTCTTATAAGGCCATGAGTTCTATCAGATCAGGATCCCACCTTTATTACCTCATTTAATCTTAATGACCTTTTTAAAGTCCCTACTTCCAAATATAGTCACATTGAGTGTTGGGGCTTCAACATACATATGTGACACAATTCAGTCCATAACAGTGACTTATACTTTTTTTGTCTTATCTAAGAAATATTTGGCTAATATGGTCACAAGCATTTCACTTTTTTTTTCTCTTATATATGTTTAAAAGTTACAGTACCATTTGTTGAGAAGTACATAGTTTCCCCATTGAATTGCCTTGGTACCTCTGTTAGGAATCATTTGAATATAAATATATGCTTCTGAAATGCAAATCTGGTTCTGAGTACTCTCTCCTTAAATGTATCTCTTTATTGATTCCTTATTACCGCAGCAGAGGACTTGGAGTGAGGGTGTGTGTATCCTACAGAGTGCTCATGATGAGTCATTGTTATACAGGAAATGATTATAGGAAGCCTATTTATAATGACTTTGTCTTTTGAAAGATACCAAGTTTTATCAGTAGCATACTAGTTGGTAGCATATGTACATATTTTAGAAATATATACAAATGAATTAGGGCATGTGAATAATATTTGTACTATTGTATGATACCCCAGAGTATAAGACAGAGTTAGGGCTTTAATAATATTTTATATTTTATTTATCTTATAATATTTTGTTTTAAACTCTCAACAGTAATCATTATATGAGTTTTGAAGTTATATCTTGTTACCAGTTTCTAAACACTTCAGACTGATCAGAAATATGCTGTTACAGACAGCACTGTCATCGAGAATGTTACTGCGGAGTTCACTGGGGAAGAGTGGAAGCACCTGGACCCTGTACAGACATGTAATCCTAGAGAACTATAGCCACTTCATCACAGTACCTGAGCAGACCTGGGCATGTCACTGCCTCAGGAATGCAATCCTGTTTGTTCATGATTGCTACATTTATCATATGTGTCATATCCTGTTCTATTTCTACCAGCTCTATTTTCTCCTGGTTAAAGATCGTATGTGCCTTCTTCTAGCATACTTTGTAATTTTTTTATTGGATGCTAGTTGTTGTGGATTTTACATTGTTGGGTACTATATTTTTGGTGTTTTAAAATATTTTGGAGCTTTCTCTGGAATAAAATTAAGCTATTTGAAATTAGTTTGATCCTTTCAAGGTTTACTTTTAAGCTTTGTTTTTTGTATTCCGATCACCTTCTAGTTTAGGGCTAATTTTACTCCTGTACCAATGTAGAATCTTTCAGGTTATTATCCTAAATCTCCTGGTGAGATAACAAACTTCCCTTTTCTGTGTGTACTTTGGTGACTTTCCACTCTACTCCTTCCCAGCAGTTCTTTCCCCAACCTTGAGTAGTTTTCTTTCATGCATTCACAAGCCCATAGTCAGCCAAAGACTCACAGAGACCTTTCTGCTGATCTCATGACTCTCGCTTAATACGGCTCTTTCCTCTCCAGTATTTTGTTGGCAAATTCTAATTGTCTCAGCATTCTAAACTCTTAACACTGTCTCCTCAACTTACTAAGGCTGCAAGGCTTTTTTTGTTTGTTTGTTTCTTTTTACTATGCTGTGGCATAGAAAATTTTCAAACTCTGGTGAAACTGGTGTTCAGATAACTTGTTTCCTTTTTCCTAAGAGTTTCTGTCTTGCACTCCTATCTTTCCATTTTGTATGGTTTTCTACCTTTTTTGATATGAAGAAGTAAAGTGGAAGTCCTTATCGCTTTTATAAAACCCAATGCACCTGGGCCATTTTTAGAATTTAATATTATTTAGTCCTGAGTTTTAGGGATTTAAGGAGATTCATTCTTTTGTCACATCCTCAAAAATGAGCACCTCAGATGAACATAATCAATATGCAGCTCCTGAAACTACAGTTTCCTTTACAATCAAAATTACTGAAATCTATGCAGCTGATCTAAATCCTAAATATTTTTCATTTATACAGTACTGTGTTAGAAAACCAGATGTGATCTTCAAATTGGAAGAAGGAGAAAATCCATGGTTATTAGAGGAAGAACCTCTAAATGGGAGCTGCGCAGATGAGTTGAGTACTAGCAAAAGGTACCCAAGAGAAATTAAATCCAAAGTGATCAGTTACAGATGGGAATTTTTTAAAGTAAATTTTGGAATTACAAAGAAAAGATCCAATATAATATGAAAGGTGAAGATGTAACATAACTAATGCAATGTAAATATATTGATTTTCTGGTCCTTAAAAGCTGAGAGACCAGGTATATCTTTTACAACTGACAAATCAAGTTATAGGTTGTACTTAATGGTAAAATGATAAAAAAAAAAAAAAGAAACATTTTAAAAAGCCCTAAAATTGGGGATTAAAGGGTGGTTAGAAAGAGAAAACAACATTAATCTTATCATTGGTTCAGTAATATGGAATTATGATACTAAGTAAATAAAAATAAAATACATAAATTTGTATATACATAAAATACATAAAGATAAAATACATATAAATGTACCTAGTAAAGCAAAACACAAAAGTCCTAATTAGTAAAGGATGGAACAACAAAAACAGAACTATTACTAAATTTTATTTTTACTTTTTTATGGCATTACTCACCATAAAGTAAAACAAATATATCTGCTACATCATCTAATCTAAAGTAGTTACCTAGTAAATGCTATTAGAGATTATATCCCCAAAATAATGTAGATATACCTCCCCAAATAATGTAGAAACTTTGAAATGTAAAATGATAAATTAGTAAGCCAATAAAAATACAGATAATTCAGGTTTACCTAGCTGCTACAGGTTGAATTCAGACAAAATAATATTAAATGAGAAAAAGATCAGTGTCTGGGTGACTCAGTCGGTTAAGCGTCTGCCTTCAGCTCAGGTCATGATCCTGGGGTCCTGGGATTGAGCCCCTGTCAGGCTTCTGGCTGAACAGGAAGTCTGCTTCTCCCTCTGCCCCTCACCCTGCTTGTGTTCTCTCTCTTGTTCTCTCTCTCTCTCTCTCAAATAAATAAGATCTTTAAAAAAAAATAAAAAGAGCCCTCAACTGATGTTTTTAAAAGAATTTTGAAGGGATAATAAAAGTTTTAAAGATCTGTGTATCAAATACATTATCAGGATCCATAAAACAAAAATTGTAAGAGATATAAGGAGAAAGGGAAACAAGTTAGATATAATAAACCTTAATATACTCTGGTTTTATACGAAATACAGTAGAGAACAACTGAAGTTCTAACAAAGGTTGGCAAACGATAGTCCTTGAACCAAATCCAACCTGATACCTTTTTTTATAAATTAAGATTTTTGGAACTCAGCCACTTCAGTCCTTTTTTGTATTGTCAGCCATTGCCTTTACAGTACAAGTTATAGTTGTCTAATGATTGGACCGTATTGCCTACAAAGTCTAAAATATTTATTATCTGGCCTTAAAAAAAAAATGTTTGCTAATCCATACTCTAGAACAGTAGTTTTCAACAGAGGGTGATTTTTATCCACCACAGGACATTTAGCAATGTCTGGAGACTTTTTTGGTTGTCACAACTGAGAGAAGATACTACTACTATTTCATGTAGAAGCTAGGGATGCTGCTGAATATCCTATAGTGCACAGGACAACCAGCATGACCTCCACCATATACACACACCAACCAAGAGTCATCGGGCCCTAAAAGTTAATGGTGACAAATTTGAGAAAATCTACTCTAAAATATATACCTATGATATTTAAAAAATGAATCTAATAAGTATCTAGATAGTCTTCCAAACTGTGTACTCTAAAAATAAAGAATAAACTAATGTTGGTGATGCATTCAGAAAATATAAAAATACATTGGAACAAAAAAATTTTCAATAAATTCCACAAAGTAGAAATATCTCAGTTCAATAAAACTAGAAATTGAAAATAACATGAACAAAACTAAAATCTGATCATTTAAAAACCTTTAAATTAAATTAAATTAAAAATCTCTTTATTCAGATACTTAAGAACAATTGTGGAGTAGGAAACTCCAAGCTCTTATTTCCCCATAAAACTACTGAGAAAAACAAAAACAAAAACAAAAACAAAAAACAAGCAGACTGAACAAACTCTTGTCATAGCTGCAGAAAATAGCCAAAGGTTGTTGGTTTTGTTTTTTGTGGGTTTTTTTAAGAATATTTTTTAAACTTATTTATTTATTTTAGAGAGTGACTAGTCATGCAGTGGGAAAAAGCAGAGGGAGAGAGAAACTTTAGCAGACTCCATACTGAGCACACAGCCCAATACAGGCTCAATCCCATGACCCTGAGATCACTACCTAAGCCAAAACCAAGTCAGACACTCAAATGACTGTACCACCCAGATATCCCCGAAAATATTAAAGGTTTATAGGAATCAAGCAAATATATGATCAGAAAAAAGCATCCTCAAAATAATAGGAAAGTTTTGTGACATTTCTACTCATCTTTTCCCTAACCCCTTTAGGGTTTTGGTGTTGAAGCAGAAGCAGCCTTTTCAGTTCCTTTCCTTGAACCAGGGAGCAAAGCAGTCTACTTGTAAGTTATCATGCATACCTGTTTTAACCGGACAGATAAAAGGCACTTATCTATTTCATATAACTTGAAACTTGGGCAGATAAGTGGTAGGCACTGCTGTTAATAGCTACAAGACTCACAGATGTCTAGGGCAAGAGACCACAAGTGGAAATATATAATAGTTCATTTAAGGTCTAGAGAAGCTAAAGTGAGCTGTTTGAGAAATTAGGACATTCAGAAGAAGCCATGTATACAAAGGAATTTAGAAAGCCACATGCACGCCCAGAAAGACCCATGAAAACTTTAAGTGTTCACCTTAGGTTGATCCCTAGGATCAGAGCAAACTCATCTAAGTGTTGAAGGATTGCCCTAACTTAAAGCCAACTTGTGAAGCCTAGGGGAGTTCATAGTATTCAAGGAAATCTTCATTAAAACATCTAAACAGAGGCACCTGTGTGGTTCAGTTGGTTGAGCATCCAACTCTTGGTTTCATCCCAGGTTGTGATATCATGGGTTGTGGGATCAAACCCCACATAGGGCTTCACACTTGATGCGGAGTCTGCTTGAAGATTCTCTCCCTCTGCCCCTCCCTCTATTCTCCCTCTCTTTATCCTTCTCTCTCTAAAATAAATAAATCTTTTTTTAAAAAAGTAGCTAAACAGGAACTAAAAGAATACAGACTTCAGTGATCACACACAGCAAAGAACAGTTTTTGCAAAAATAGGTGAAAAAGTCTCAAAAATGGAGTACTGCAGTCTTTAACAATCAAAAAATAAACACTAAAGCCTGAGGAATAGGGAGAATCTGAATTCCAGAGTTTCCATATTATAACGGTCAAATAAGGATCATATGGTTCTTATCCTTTCTTTTACTTTTTTTTAAAGATTTATTTTTTTTTATGTTTTTCTTTTCTTTTTTTTTATTTTTATTTGTTTATTTACAGCATAACAGTGAAAGATTTATTTTTTTGACAGATAGAGATTACAGGTAGGCTGAGAGGCAGGCAGAGAGAGAGAGAGGAGGAAGCAGGCTCCCAGCCAAGCAGAGAGCCCAATGCGGGGCTCGATCCCAGGACCCTGGGATCATGACCTGAGCCGAAGGCAGAGGCTTTAACCCGCTGAGCCACGCAGGCGGCCCTATCCTTTCTTTTATTGATGTGCTGTATCACCTTGATTTATTTGTGAATACTGAACCAGTCCTGCAGCCTAGGAATAAATCCCCCTGATCAAGGGGAGCAATGCTTTTAAAGTACTGTTGGATTTGGTTCAGTAGTACTTTATTGAGAATTTTTTGCATCCACGTTCATCAGGGATATTGGCCTGTAATTCTCCTTCCTAGTGGAGTTTTTGGTTTTGGAGTCAAGGTAATGCTGGCTTCATAGAATGAGTTTGGAAGTTTTCCTTCCATTTCTACTTTTTGGAACAGTTTCAGAAGAATAGGTATTAACTCTTCTTTACATGTCTGGTAAAATTCCCCTGTGAAACCATCTGGCTCTGGACTTTTGTTTGTTGGGAGATTTTTGACTACTGATCCAATTTCATTGGTGGTTATGTGGCTGTTCAAATTTTCTATTTCTTCCTGTTTCAGTTTTGGTGGTTTGTACGTTTCTGGGAATTTGTCCATTTCTTCCAGGTTGCCCAGTTTGTTGGCATTTAATTTTTCATAGTATTCTCTTATAATTGTTTATATTTCTGTAGTGTTGGCTGTGATTTCTCCTCTTTCATTTGTGATTTTATCTATTCGGGTCCCTTCTCTTTTCTTTTTGATAAGTCTGTCTAGGGGGTTATTAATTTTATTCATTCTTTCCAAGTACCAGTCCTTAGTTTTGTTGATTGGTTCTACTCTGGTTGTTTGGTTGTTTGTGTATAATTGCCATATCTTTTCTAGCTCCTTTAGGTGTAAGGTTAGATTGTGTATTTGAGACTTTTCTTGTTTCTTGAGGTAGGCCTGTATTCCAGTATACGTCCCTCTTAGGACTGCCTTTGCTGCATCCCAAAGGTTTTGGGCTGTCTAGGTTTCATTTTCACTTGCTTTCATGTATTTTTAAAATTCTTCTTTAATTTCCTGCTTAACCCTTTCAGTGTGTGTGTGTGTGTGTGTGTGTGTGTGTGTGATTTTATTTATTTGAGAGAGTAAGAGAGAGTGAAAGACCAGGGGTGGTGGGGAGGAAAAGATGGAGAGGGAAAAACAGACTCCCCACTGAACAGGGATTACAATATAAGGCTCTATCCCAGGACTCTGGGATCATGACCGGAGGTGAAGGTGGATGCTTAACCAGGTGAGTCATGCAGGACTCCCCATTCAGATGTTCTTTAAACTCCATGTATTTGTGGTCTTTCTAATTTTTTTCTTATGGTTCACTTCAAGATTCATAGCTTTGTGGTCTGATCATATGCATGGTATGATCTCAGTCTTTTTGTACTTGTTGAGAGCTGATTTGTGACCTAGTGTGTGATCTCTTTTGCAGAATGTTCCATGCACACTCGAGAAAAATGTGTATTCTCTTGTGTAAGGATGAATTGTTCTGAATATATCTGTTGAGTCCCTCTGGCCCAGTATGTCATTCAAAGCTGTTGTTTCCTTGTTGATTTTCTGCTTGGATGATCCATTGCTATAAGTGAGGTGTTAAATCCCCTATGATTATTGGGTTATTATCAATAAGATTCTTTTTTTTTATTTGTTTATTTACAGTATAACAGTGTTCATTGTTTTGGCATCACACTCAGTGCTCCATGCAGTACGTGTCCTCCCTATTACCCACCACCTGGTTCCTCAACCTCCCACCCCACACCCCCAACCGACCCCACCACCGCCACCCCTTCATAACCCTCTGGTTGTTTTTCAGAGTCCATAGTCTCTCATGGTTCATCTCCCCTTCCAGTTTCCCGCAACTCCCTCTCCTCTCCATCTCCCCATGTCCTCCATGTTATTTGTTATGCTCCACAAATAAGTGAGACCATATGATACTTGACTCTCTCTGCTTGACTTATTTCGCTCAGCATAATTTCTTCCAGTCCCGTCCATGTTGCTACAAAAGTTGGGTATTTATCCTTTCCGATGGAGGAATAATACTCCATTGTGTATATGGACCACATCTTCCTTATCCATTCATCCGTTGAAGGGCATCTTGGTTCTTTCCACAGTTTGGCGACCGTAGCCATTGCTGCAATAAACATTGGGGTACACATGGCCCTTCTTTTCACTACATCTGTACCTTTGGGGTAAATACCCAGCAGTGCAATTGCAGGGTCATAGGGAAGCTCTATTTTTAATTTCTTGAGGAATCTCCACACTGTTCTCCAAAGTGGCTGCACTAACTTGCATTCCCACCAACAGTGTAAGAGGGTTCCCCTTTCTCCACATCCTCTCCAACACACGTTGTTTCCTGTCTTGCTAATTTTGGCCATTCTAACTGGTGTTAGGTGGTATCTCAATGTTGTTTTAATTTGATTCTCCCTGATGGCTAGTGATGATGAACATTTTTTCATGTGTCTGATAGCCATTTGTATGTCTTCGTTGGAGAAGTGTCTGTTCATATCTTCTGCCCATTTTTTGATATGATTATCTGTTTTGTGTGTGTTGAGTTTGAGAAGTTCTTTATAGATCCTGGATATCAACCTTTTGTCTGTACTGTCATTTGCAAATATCTTCTCCCATTCCGTGGGTTGCCTCTTTGTTTTGTGGACGGTTTCCTTTGCTGTGCAGAAGCTTTTGATCTTGATGAAGTCCCAAAAGTTCATTTTTGCTTTTGTTTCCTTGGCCTTTGGAGACATATTTTGAAAGAAGTTGCTGTGGCTGATATCGAAGAGGTTACTGCCTATGTTCTCCTCTAGGATTCTGATAGATTCCTGTCTCACGTTTAGGTCTTTTATCCATTTCGAGTTTATCTTTGTGTACGGTGTAAGAGAATGGTCGAGTTTCATTCTTCTACATATCGCTGTCCAGTTTTCCCAGCACCATTTATTGAAGAGACTGTCTTTTTTCCATTGAATATTTTTTCCTGTTTTGTCGAAGATTTATTTGACCATAGAGTTGAGGGTCCATATCTGGGCTCTCCACTCTGTTCCACTGGTCTATGTGTCTGTTTTTATGCCAGTACCATGCTGTCTTGGTGATCACAGCTTTGTAGTAAAGCTTGAAATCGGGTAACGTGATGCTGCCAGTTTTGTTTTTGTTTTTCAACATTTCCTTAGCAATTTGGGGTCTCTTCTGACTCCATACAAATTTTAGGATTATTTGCTCCAGCTCTTTGAAAAATACCGGTGGAATTTTGATCAGAATGGCATTAAAAGTATAGATTGCTCTAGGCAGTATAGACATTTTAACAATGTTTATTCTTCCAATCCAAGAGCATGGAACTGTCTTCCATCTTTTTGTGTCTTCTTCAATTTCTTTCATGAGTGTTCTGTAGTTCCTCGAGTACAGGTCCTTTACTTCTTTGGTTAGGTTTATTCCCAGGTATCTTATGGTTCTTGGTGCTATAGTAAATGGAATCGATTCTCTAATTTCCCTTTCTGTATTTTCATTGTTAGTGTATAAGAAAGCCACTGATTTCTGTACATTGACTTTGTATCCTGCCACGTTACTGAAGTGCTGTATGAGTTCTAGTAGTTTGGGGGTGGAGTCTTTGGGGTTTTCCATATAAAGAATCATGTCATCTGCAAAGAGAGAGAGTTTGACTACTTCCTTGCAAATTTGGATACCTTTTACTTCTCTTTGTTCTCTGATTGCCGTTGCTAGAACTTCTAATACTATGTTGAACATAGTATGTGGTGAGAGTGGGCATCCTTGTCATGTTCCTGATCTCAACGGGAAGGCTGCAAGCTTTTTCCCATTGAGGATGATATTTGCTGTGGGTCTTTCATAGATAGATTTTATGAAGTTCAGGAATGTTCCCTCTATCCCTATATTTGAAGCGTTTTCATCAGGAACAGATGCTAGATTTTGTCAAATGCTTTTTCTGCATCAATTGAGAGGACCGTGTGGTTCTTCTCTCTTCTCATATTAATGTGTTCTATCACACTGATTGATTTGCAAATGTTGAACCAACCTTGCAACCCAGGGATGAATCCCACCTGGTCATGGTGGATAAACTTTTTAATGTGCTGCTGGATCCTGTTTGCTAGGATCTTGTTGAGAATCTTGGCATCCATATTCATCAGTGATATTGGTCTGAAATTCTCCTTTTTGGTAGGGTCTTTGCCTGGTTTGGGGATCAGGGTCATGCTGGCTTCATAAAAAGAGTCTGGAAGTTTTCCCTCTGCTTCAATTTTTTGGAACAGCTTCAGGAGAATTGGTGTTATTTCTTCTTTGAAAGTTTGCTAGAATTCCCCAGGGAATCCGTCAGGTCCTGGGCTCTTGTTTTTTGGGACGTTTTTGATCACTGCTTCAACATCATTACTAGATATCAGTCTATTCAGGTTGTCAATTTCTTCCTGGTTCAATTTTGGGAGTTTGTAGCTTTCCAGGAATGCATCCATTTCATCTAGGTTGCTTAGCTTATTGGCATATAACTGTTGGTAATAATTTCTGATGATTGTTTCTATTTCCTTGGTGTTAGTTGTGATCTCTCCCTTTTCATTCATCATTTTATTAATTTGGGCTTTCTCTCTTTTCTTTTGGATTAGTGTGGCCAGTGGTTTATCGATCTTATTGATTCTTTCAAAAAACCAGCTTCTAGTTTCATTGATACGTTCTACTGTATGTCTCATTTCTACCTCAGTGATCTCTGCTCTAATCTTGATTATTTCCCTTCTTGCATGGGGAGTTGGTTTGATTTGTTGTTGATTCTCCAGTTCTTTAAGGTTTAGAGACACCTGGTGTATTCTGGATTTTTCAATGTTTTTAAGGGAGGCTTGGATGGCTATGTATTTCCCCCTTAGAACCGCCTTTGCTGTATCCCATAGGTTTTGGACCGAAGTGTCTTCATTCTCATCGGTTTCCATGAATTGTTTAAGTTCATCTTTGATCTCCTGGTTGATCCAAGCATTCTTAAGCAAGGTGGTCTTTACCTTCCAGGTGTTTGAGTTCCTTCTGAACTTTTCCTTGTGATTGAGCTCCAGTTTCAAAGCATTGTGATCGGAGAATATGCAGGGAATAATATCAGTCTTTTGGTATCGGTTGAGTCCTGCTTTGTGACCCAGTATGTGGACTATTCTGGAGAAGGTTCCATGTGCACTTGAGAAGAAGGAGTATTCTGTTGTTTTAGGGTGGAATGTTCTGTATATGTCTATGAGGTCCATCTGGTCCAATGTTTCATTCAATGCTCTTATTTCTTTATTAATTTTCTGCTTCGATGATCTGTCTATTTCTGAGAGAGGCGTATTAAGATCTTCTACTATTATTGTATTCATAGCAATATGACTCTTTATCTTGATTAATAGTTTTCTTATGTAATTGGGTGCTCCCATATTGGGGGCATAGATATTCACAATTGTTAGATCATCTTGGCGGATAGTCCCTTTAAGAATTACATAGTTTCCTTCTGTATCTCTGACTACAGTCTTTAGTTTAAAATCTAATTTATCTGATATGAGAATCGCTACCCCGACCTTCTTTTGAGGCCCATTGGCATGAAAGATGTTTCTCCAAACCTTCACTTTCAGTCTGGGTGTATCCTTACGTTCAAAATGGGTCTCTTGTAGACAACATATGGATGGGTCCTGTCGTTTTATCCAATCTGCAACCCTGTGTCATTTTATGGGCGCATTTAGGCCATTCACATTGAGAGTGATTATTGAGAGATAGGTTTTTATTGACATCGTGTTGCCTTTGAAGTCTTTCTCTCTATAGATTGTTTCTATATTTCTGTTCAATGATATTCTTAGGATTTTTTCTCTTATAGGACCCCCCTTAATATTTCCTGCAGTGTCGGCTTGGTGGTTGCATAGTCTTTTAAGCCTTGCCTGTCTTGGAAACTCTTTATCTCTCCATCCATTTTAAATGTCAGTCTTGCTGGATAGAGTATTCTTGGTTGCATGTTCTTCTCATTTAGTACTCTGAATATATTTTGCCAGCCATTCCTGGCTTGCCAGGTCTCTGTGGACAGGACTGACGTTATTCTAATGGGCTTTCCTCTGTATGTAAGGAGCTTCTTTGTCCTAGCTGCTTTTAAGAGGGTCTCTCTTGAAACATAATTCCCCATTCTAACTATAAGGTGCTGTGAGGACTTTTGAGAATCTAAAATCTTGGGAGGAAATCTTTCTGCTTCTAGTACATGAACGTTGTTTCCATTCGTGAGATTGGGAAAAATTTCATAGACAACTTCTTCCACTATATCTTCTAGACTTCATTCTTTTTCTTCCCCTTCAGGGATTCCAATAATTCTGACGTTGGAACGTTTCATGGCATCGTTTATTTCCATGATTCTGTTTTCGTGACTTCTGAGCTGTTTGTTCCAGGCTTCCTCCTGATCCTTTCTCTCTATCTGTTTGTCCTCCACATCACTAATTCTATCTTCTGTCTCAGTTACCCTAGCTTTTAGAGAATTTAGATTGGATTGGAACTCATTGAGAGCATTTTGAACATCATCCCTGGTGGCTTTCAGTTCTGCCCTAACATTGTGAACATCATCCCTGGTGGCTTTCAGTTCTGCCCTAATCAATTCTGTTTGGTCATCCATGGCTTTCTCCAACCTAGCTATTGCCTGGATAATTGTTAGTCTGAATTCCTTTTCTGACATATTGTCTATGTCAATAGCCATTAGCTCTGTTGCAGAGGGCCCATCCTCTGTATTTTCTTCTGTTGGGTATTCCTCCTCCTAGTCATTTTGGTAAGAGATGACTGAACTGATGCAGCTGGACTTATCGATTGTGGTGCAGTCAATGTGCACCCTGGAATGCTTCTGTGCAATCAGGATTCCCCACCCAAATGAGAGAAAAAAGAAAAGAAAAAGAAATAGAGAAGAAGAAAGAAAAAAAAGGGGAAAGAAAAAAGGAAAAAAAGAGAGAGAGAGAGATAGGAAAAAAAGGAAGATAAAAGGGAAGGCTGAGCCCAAATGGGCCACAAGGTAAGATTTGTGAAGTATACAAACAAAAATAGACAGACAAAAAGAGTGATAAAAGTATATGACAAGAGAAAAAAATATGTATATATAAGCAAAAAAAAGGGAAGAACCTCATCAGAAAGAACCCCAAGTATAAGATTTATATATTATCAGGACAAACACAAATTCACAGAAACACTGACAGAAGGAAAAATTGGGAGAGTGGTTACAGATTCTCACTGTGGGTGAGGAAGGTTATTTTGATTCTTCCTGAAGGTATCTTGATGTTTTTGTTAAGGGACTCAACTTTCCTAAGTTACAGGGGGATTAGAAACTGGTTTGCCTATAGGGGTAGCATTGATTGGGGAAAGGGGATTACCTTGAAGTTTAACTCTATATGTATAGTAGAAAATAAAAATTAAAAAAATAATAAACTAGACTAAACTAAGTTAAAATTAAAAAAGAATTTAAAAAATAGAAAAGCAAAACACGGGAGTATGTATCAAAAAGTTCAGGTTAGAAGGTTATTAAAGAATTTGATGTACTGGACATCTCAGTGTGATGGTAAATAGGTTAAAAAATTATCTGTATGTATAAAAAAAAAGAACCATAATATTGGTAAATAGTTAAAAATAAAAGTTGTATTTATGAAGTAGTGGTGGTTGTTCTCTTGTAGTCTTTTTTTTTTTTTTTTTCTTCCTTCCTGGTTGGTTTTCTGGGGGAGGGGCCTGCCACGTGGGTTTTCAGACAATGATGTTCCCTGAGTTAGGTCCTCCCGCTCCCCTCAAGGGGGTGAGCTCTTTTTTTTTCAGGAAACTGTTTTTTTCAGGCTTTTGTTCTCTGGGGGTTTTTATGTTCTTTCATCTGCTTTCTCTCGCCTTGACAGCTTTTGATGGTTTTGGGAGGTTTAGAGGAGAGTAAACAGCACCCCAACCTCCCTCTCAGAGAGAAGCCTCAGACTGTTTTGCAAAAGCTGCTGGCAGAGTCGGTTTTGAGTCACTGTCCCTGGGGATGCAGGAGCTCCTCGTTGTACCCAAAACCAGGGCAGAGGTGGCTGTCTAGGCAGCTCCAGACCGCCAGAGAGGTTCCGAGCAGAGATCGTACACTGAGATTTTCCCGCTGTCCCAGGCTGGGAATGTCTGGTTTTTCCGGCTGCCAGAGCTCCAGGCTAGCGCCTATGAGCACCTATCCCAAGGGAGGGTGTGGGACGCGCGCGTTTCAGGATTGCCGTCTGGCCAGGCTCCCAGCCCCTCACGGGAGACAGACCCCACTCGTTCTTGGGTGCGCTGGTGTTCAGGTGCACTGGCGGCTCAGGGATGGAGACCTGATTTCTCCGCCGCACTCTCTCTGGCTCCGTGCCAGGGGAGGCTGTCCTGGGTCCAGGGACTTAGGTCCCTGACCCTAACCGCCCAGGTTCCCACTATTACCCCCCGCAATCCTTTGCTGTTTGTTTTTTGAGTGCTTTCAACCAGACTCCAAGTTAATGCTGGTCCCCAGACACAGAGCACTCTCGTGTTGGGGTGTTACTTTCCAATCGGTCACCTCTGGTGGCTCCCTCCCCCTTTTGTTTATCTTCCGATATCAGTCCGATGCTCCCAGTCTGCTTTACCTGCCACTAGTGTCTTCTGCTCCAGTAGAGATCCAGACGTGTATAATTCTGATCTCAGGCTGATTTCATGGGTGGTCGGAGTTCTTTGGTAGGTAATCAGCTCACTTTAGGGTACAGGTTGAAATGGTGCCTCCTCCTACTTCCCCGCCATCTTGACCGACCCTTCAATAAGATTCTTTATGTTTGTTGTAATTTGATTGATATATTTGGGTACTCCCAAGTTGGAATTACAATATTTAGGTAAGATACAAGATGTACAAGATTTATAGTATTTGTTAGGTCTTCTTGATGGAGAGATCCCTTCATTATGATAGAATTGTCTTTGGTTTAAAATCTAGTTTGTCTGATGTAAGTATGGTTACTGCGGCTTTCTCTGGATGTCCATTAGCATGATAGATGGCTCTCCATTCCCTCACTTTCAATCTGTGGGTCTCTTATAGGAAGCATATAGATGGATCTTGGCTTTTTGTGTTTTATCCGTTCTGATACCCTATGTCTTTTGATTGGAACATTTAGTCCATTTACATTCAGAATGATTATTGAAAGTTGTGAATTTAGTGCCATTGTGTTACTTGTAGAGTTGGTGTTTTTGTGATGTTCTCTGTTCCTTTCCAGTCTTTATTGCTTTTAGTCTTTTTTTCTCCTTTGAAGGAGTACCCTTTAAAATTTCTTGTAGGGCTCGTTGAGTGGTCATGAACTCCTTTAGTTTTTGTGAGTCTGGGAAACTCTTTATCTCATTCTATTCTGAATGATAGCCATGCAGGATAAAGAATTCTTGGCCACATATTTTTCCAATTCAGCATGTTGACTATTTTTTTCCACTCTTTTCTGGCTTGCCAGATCTCTGTAGACAGATCCACTGTGAACCTAATCTGTCTTCCCTTGTAGGTTAAAGACCTTTTTTTGCCTTTCTGCTCTCAAGATTCTTTCCTTGTCTGTGTATTTTGTGAATTTGACTATCATATACCATGGTGATAGTTGGCTTTTGTTGAATTTAATGGGAGGTCTCTGCTTTTTTTGGGTTTTGATGCCTATTCTTTCTTCAGGTTAGAGAAGCTTTCTGTTATAATTTGTTTGAATAAACCTTCTGTCCCTTTCTCTCTTCATCTGCTGGACTGCTATGATATGAATGTTACTACATTTTAAAAAGTTGCTGAGTTCCTTATTCTACCTTCATGGTCCATTATCTTTCTGTCCCTCTTTTCAGCTTCACTATTTTCCATAATTTTATCTTCTATATCATTTACTCACACTTCTGCTTCATTTATACTCTTTTTTTTTTTTTTGGCCTTCACTTGAGCCTGCATCTGTTATAGCATTTTTTATTTTTGGCCTGACTAGATTTTAGTTCTTTTATCTTTGCATAAGGGGTACTCTACTGTCTTCTATGCTTCTTCCAAGCCCAGATAGTACCCTTACAATAGTTGTTTAAATTCTAGTTCAGACATCTTACTTATATCTGTATCAACTAAATCCCTGGTGATGAGTTCTACCTCATGTTCTTTCTTTTTTTTATTATTATTTTTTTTTATTTGTTTATTTTCAGTGAAACAGTGTTCATTGTTTTTGCACCACACCCAGTACTCCATGCAGTACGTGCCCTCCCTATTACCCACCACCTGGTTCCTCAAACTCCCACCCCAACCCCGACCCTTCAAAACCCTCAGGTTGTTTTTCAGAGTCCATAGTCTCTCATGGTTCATCTCCCCTTCCAGTTTCCCGCAACTCCCTCTCCTCTCCATATCCCCATGTCAACCGTGTTCTTTGTTATGCTCCACAAAATAAGTGAGACAATATGATACTTGACTCTCTCTGCTTGACTTATTTCACTCAGCATAATCACTTCCAGTCCAGTCCATGTTGTTAAAAAGTTGGGTATTCATTCTTTCTGATGGAGGCATAATACTCCATTGTGTATATGGACCACATCTTCCTTATCCATTCACCGTTGAAGGGCATCTTGGTTCTTTCCACAGTTTGGTGACCGTGGCCATTGCTGCTATAAACATAGGGGTACAGATGGCTCTTCTTTTCACTACATCTGTATCTTTGCAAGTGCAATTGCCGGGTCATAGGGAAGCTCTATTCTTAATTTCTTCAGGAATCTCCACACTGTTCTCCAAAGTGGCTGCACCAACTTGCATTCCCACCAACAGTGTAAGAGGGTTCCCCTTTCTCCACAACCTCTCCAACACATGTTGTTTCCTGTCTTGCAAATTTTGGCCATTCTAACTGGTGTCAGGTGGTATCTCAATGTAGTTTTCATTTGAATCTCCCTGATGGCTAGTGATGATGAACATTTTTTCATGTGTCTGATAGCCATTTGTATGTCTTCATTGGAGAAGTGTCTGTTCATATCTTCTGCCCATTTTTTGATATGATTATCTGTTTTGTGTGTGTTGAGTTTGAGGAGTTCTTTATAGATCCTGGATATCAACCTTTTGTCTGTACTGTCATTTGCAAATATCTTCTCCCATTCCGTGGGTTGCCTTTTTGTTTTGTTGACTGTTTCCTTTGCTGTGCAGAAGCTTTTGATCTTGATGAAGTCCCAAAAGTTCATTTTCGCTTTTGTTTCCTTTGTCTTTGGAGACATATCTTGAAAGAAGTTGCTGTGGCTGATATTGAAGAGGTTACTGCCAATGTTCTCCTCTAGGATTCTGATGGATTCCTGTCTCACGTTGAGGTCTTTTATCCATTTCAAGTTTATCTTTGTGTACTGTATAAGAGAATGGTCGAGTTTCATTCTTCTACATATCGCTGTCCAGTTTTCCCAGCACCATTTATTGAAGAGACTGTCTTTTTTCCATTGTATATTTTTTCCTGTTTTCTCGAAGATTATTTGACCATAGAGTTGAGGGTCCATATCTGGGCTCTCCATTCTGTTCCACTAGTCTATGTGTCTGTTTTTTTGCCAGTACCACGCTGTCTTGGTGATCACAGCTTTGTAGTAAAGCTTGAAATCGGGTAACGTGATGCCGCCAGTTTTGTTTTTGTTTTTCCAACATTTCCTTAGCAATTTGAGGTCTCTTCTGATTCCATACAAATTTTAGGATTATTTGCTCCAGCTCTTTGAAAAATACCGGTGGAATTTTGATCGGAATGGCATTAGAACTATAGATTGCTCTAGGCAGTATAGACATTTTAACAATGTTTATACTTCCAATCCAAGAGCATGGAACTGTCTTCCATCTTTTTGCATCTTCTTCAATTTCTTTCATGAGTGTTCTGTAGTTCCTCGAGTACAGGTCCTTTACTTCTTTGGTTAGGTTTATTCCCAGGTATCTTATGGTTCTTGGTGCTATAGTAAATGGAATCGATTCTCTAATTTCCCTTTCTGTATTTTCATTGTTAGTGTATAAGAAAGCCACTGATTTCTGTACATTGACTTTGTATCCTGCCACGTTACTGAATTGCTGTGTGAGTTCTAGTAATTTGGGGGTGGAGTCTTTGGGGTTTTCCATATAAAGAATCATGTCATCTGCGAAGAGAGAGAGTTTGACTTCTTCCTTGCCAATTTGGATACCTTTTCTTTCTCTTTGTTATCTGATTGCTGTTGCTAGGACTTCTAATACTATGTTGAACAAGAGTGGTGAGAGAGGGCATCCTTCTCGTGTTCCTGATCTCAACGGGAAGGCTGCAAGCTTTTTCCCATTGAGGATGATATTTGCTGTGGGTCTTTCATAGATAGATTTTATGAAGTTCAGGAATGTTCCCTCTATCCCTATACTTTGAAGCGTTTTCATTAGGAACGGATGCTGGATTTTGACAAATGCTTTTTCTGCATCAATTGAGAGGACCATGTGGTTCTTCTCTCTTCTCTTATCAATCACATTGATTGATTTGTGAATGTTGAACCAACCTTGAAACCCAGGGATGAATCCCACCTGGTCATGGTGGATAATCTTTGTAATGTGCTGCTGGATCCTGTTTGCTAGGATCTTGTTGAGAATCTTGGCATCCATATTCATCAGTGATATTGGTCTGAAATTCTCCTTTTTGGTAGGGTCTTTGCCTGGTTTGGGGATCAGGGTAATGCTGGCTTCATAAAAAGAGTCTGGAAGTTTTCCTTCTGCTTCAGTTTTTTGGAACAGCTTCAGGAGAATTGGTGTTGTTTCTTCTTTGAAAGTTTGGTAGAATTCCCCAGGGAATCCGTCAGGTCCTGGGCTCTTGTTTTTTGGGAGGTTTTTGATCACTGCTTCAATCTCGTTCCTAGATATCAGTCTATTCAGGTTCTCAATTTCTTCCTGGTTCAATTTTGGGAGTTTGTAGTTTTCCAGGAATGCATCCATTTCATCTAGGTTGCTTAGCTTATTGGCATATAACTGTTGGTAATAATTTCTGATGATTGTTTCTATTTCCTTGGTGTTAGTTGCGA
The DNA here is from genome assembly GCF_922984935.1 of Meles meles. NCBI lineage: Eukaryota > Metazoa > Chordata > Mammalia > Carnivora > Mustelidae > Meles > Meles meles. The sequence continues at coordinate 65,114,879 of NC_060076.1, forward strand.
TCTCTCGCTTTTCGTTCATCATTTTATTAATTTGGGCTTTCTCTCTTTTCTTTTGGATTAGTGTGGCCAATGGTTTATCGATCTTATTGATTCTTTCAAAAAACCAGCTTCTAGTTTCATTGATACGTTCTACTGTATCTCTCTTTTCTACCTCATTGAGCTCTGCTCTAATCTTGATTATTTCCCTTCTTGCATGTGGAGTTGGTTTGATTTGTTGTTGATTGTCCAGTTCTTTAAGGTGTAGAGACAGCTGGTGTATTCTGGATTTTTCCATTTTTTTGAGGGAGGCTTGGATGGCTATGTATTTCCCCATTAGAACCGCCTTTGCTGTATCCCATAGGTTTTGGACCGAGGTGTCTTCATTCTCATTGGTTTCCATGACTTGTTTAAGTTCCTCTTTGATCTCCTGGTTGATCCAAGCATTCTTAAGCAAGGTGGTCTTTAGCTTCCAGGTGTTTGAGTTCCTTCTGAACTTTTCCTTGTGATTGAGTTCCAGTTTCAAAGCATTGTGATCTGAGAATAGGCAGGGAATAATGTCAGTCTTTTGGTATCGGCTGAGTCCTGCTTTGTGACCCAGTATGTGGTCTATTCTGGAGAAGGTTCCATGTGCACTTGAGAAGAATGAGTCTTCTGTTGTTTTAGGGTGGAATGTTCTGTATATGTCTATGAGGTCCCTCTGGTCCAATGTTTCATTCAACGCTCTTATTTCTTCATTAATTTTCTGCTTCGATGATCTGTCTATTTCTAAGAGAGGCGTATTAAGATCTCCTACTATTATTTTATTCATATTAATATGACTATTTTGATTAATAGTTTTCTTATGTAATGTGTGCTCCCATATTGGGGGCATAGACATTTATAATTGTTAGAATATCTTGGTGGATAGTCCCTTTAAGAATTAGGTAGTGTCCTTCTGTATCTCTGACTACAGTCTTTAGTTTAAAATCTAATTTATCTGATATGAGAATCGCTACCCCCGGCCTTCTTTTGAGGCCCATTGGCATGAAAGATGCTTCTCCATCCCTTCACTTTCAGTCTGGTTGTATCCTTAGGTTCAAAATGGGTCTCTTGTAGACAACATATGGTTGGGTCCTGTCACTTTATCCAATCTGCAGCCCTGTGACGTTTTATGGGCACATTTAGGGCATTCACATTGAGAGTGATTATTGAGAGATAGGTTTTTATTAACATCATGTTACCTTTGAAGTCTTTCTTTCTGTAGATTGTTTCTATATTTCTGTTCAATGAATGATATTCTTAGGAGTCTTTCTCTTTTATAGGAACCCCCTTAATATTTACTGCAGTGTCGGCTTGGTGGTTGCATAGTCTTTTAAGCCTTGCCTGTCTTGGAAACTCTTTATCTCTCCATACATTTTAAATGTCAGTCTTGTTGGATAGAGTATTCTTGGCTGCATGTTCTTCTCATTTAGTACTCTGAATACATTTTGCCAGCCCTTCCTGGCTTGCCAGGTCTCTGTGGACAGGACTGACGTTATTCTAATGTGCTTTCCTCTGTATGTAAGGAGCTTCTTTGTCCTAGCTGCTTTAAGAGGGTCTGTATTGAAACATAATTCCTCATTTTAACTATAAGGTGTTGTGAGGACTTTCGAGAATCTAATATCTTGGGGGGAAATCTCTCTGCCTCTAGTACATGAACGTTGTTTCCATTCGTGAGATTGGGAAAATTTTCATAGACAACTTCTTCCACTATATCTTCTAGACTTCTCTCTTTTTCCTCCACTTCAGGGATTTCAATAATACTGACGTTGGAACGTTTCATGGCATCATTTATTTCCCTGATTCTGTTTTCGTGGCTTCTGAGCTGTTTGTTCCAGGCTTCCTCCTGACCCTTTCTCTCTATCTGTTTGTCCTCCATATCACTAATTCTATCTTCTGTCTCAGTTACCCTAGCTTTTAGAGAATTTAGATTAGATTGGAACTCATTGAGGGCATTTTGAACATCGTCCCTGGTGGCTTTCAGTTCTGCCCTAACATTGTGAACATCATCTCTGGTGGCTTTCTGTTCTGCCCTAATCAATTCTGTTTGGTCATCCATGGCTTTCTCCAACCTAGCTATTGCCTGGATAATTGTTAGTCTGAATTCCTTTTCTGACATATTGTCTATGTCGATAGCCATTAGCTCTATTGCAGAGGGCCCATCCTCTGTATTTTTCTTCTGTTGGGTATTCCTCCTCCTAGTCATTTTGGTAAGAGATGACTGAACAGATTCAGCTGGACTTATCGATTGTGGTGCAGTCAATGTGCACCCTGGAACGCTTCTGTGCAATCAGGATTCCCCACCCAAATGAGAGAAAAAAGAAAAGAAAAAGAAATAGAGAAGAAGAAAGAAAAAAAGGGGAAAGAAAAAAGGAAAAAAAGAGAGAGAGAGAGAGATAGGAAAAAAAGGGAAGATAAAAGAGAAGGCTCAGCCCAAATGGGCCACAAGGTAAGATTTGTGAAGTATACAAACAAAAACAGACAGACAAAAAGAGTGATAAAAGTATATGACAAGAGAAAAAAATATGTATATATAAGCAAAAAAAAGGGAAGAACCTCATCAGAAAGAACCCCAAGTATAAGATTTATATATTATCAGGACAAACACAAATTCACAGAAACACTGACAGAAGGAAAAATTGGGAGAGTGGTTACAGATTCTCACTGTGGGTGAGGAAGGTTATTTTGATTCTTCCTGAAGGTATCTTGATGTTTTTGTTAAGGGACTCAACTTTCCTAAGTTACAGGGGGATTAGAAACTGGTTTGCCTATAGGGGTAGCATTGATTGGGGAAAGGGGATTACCTTGAAGTTTAACTCTATATGTATAGTAGAAAATAAAAATTAAAAAAGAATAAACTAGACTAAACTAAGTTAAAATTAAAAAAGAATTAAAAAAATAGAAAAGCAAAACACGGGTGTATGTATCAAAAAGTTCAGGTTAGAAGGTTATTAAGGAATTTGATGTACTTTACATCTCAGTGTGATGGTAAATAGGTTAAAAAAATTATCTGTATGTATTTTAAAAAAAAGAACCAGAATATTGGTAAAGAGTTAAAAATAAAAGTTGTATTTATGAAGTAGTGGTGGTTGTTCTCTTGTAGTCTTCTTTTTCTTTTTTTTTTTTTCTTCCTTCCTGGTTGGTTTTCTGGGGGAGGGGCCTGCCATGTGGGTTTTCAGATAATGATGTTCCCTGAGTTAGGTCCTCCTGCTCCCCTCAAGGGGGTGGGCTGTGAGGAAGCTGTTTTTTTCAGGCTTTTGTTCTCTGGGGGATTTTATGTTCTTTCATCTGTTTTCTCTTGCCTTGACAGCTTTTGATGGTTTTTGGAGTTTTAGAGGAGAGCAAACTGCACCCGACCTCCCTCTCAGAGAGAAGCCTCAGAATGCTCTACAGAGATGCTGGCAGAGTTGGTTCTGAGTCACAGTCCCTGGGGATGCAGGAGCTCCTCGTTGTACCCAATACCAGGGCAGTGGCGGCTGTCTGGGTAGCTCCAGACCACCAGAGAGGTTCCAATCAGAGATTGCACCCTGAGATTTTCCCGCTGTCCCGGGCTGGGAATGTCTGGTTTTTCCGGATGCCAGAGCTCCAGGCTAACACCTATGAGCACCTCTCCCAGGGGAGGGTTTGGGAGGCGCGTGTTTCAGGATTGCCGTCTGGCCAGGCTCCCAACCCCTCACAGGAGCCGGACCCCACTCATTTTTGGGCTTGCTGGTGGCTCAGGTGCACTGGCGGCTCAGGGACCGAGACCTGATTTCTCTGCCGCACTCTCTCTGGCTCAGCGCCAGGGGAGGCTGTCCTGGGTCTGGGGACTTAGGTCCTGGTCCCTAACCGCCCAGATTCCCACTATTTCCCCTGTGATTCTTTGCTCTTTTCATTTTTTGAGTGCTTTCAACCAGACTCCTAGTTAATGCTGGCCCCCAGATGCAGGGCACTCTCATATTGGGATATTACTTTCCAATTGGTCACCTCTGGTGGCTCCCTCCCCCTTTTGTTTATCTTCCAATATCAGTCCGATGTTCCCAGTCTGCTTTACCTGCCACTGGTGTCTTCTGCTCCTGAAGAGATCCAGACATGTATAATTCTGATCTCAGGCTGATTTCATGGGTGGTCAGAGTTCTTTGGTAGGTAATCAGCTCACTTTAGGATACAGGTTGAAAAGGTGCCTCCTCCTACTTCCCCGCCATCTTGACTCCCCTCATTTTCTTTCTTTTAGGGTGAATTCCTCTATCTCATCATTTTGTCCAGAAAAGGAAAGAAGAGAGAAGGAACAAAACAAACAAACCAAAGAAAAAAACAGAGAAAAAGAAAAAGGAAAAGGAAAGCAAGAAAAAACAAAACAAAACTGAGACTAAAAGAACAACTATATCCTGTGTGTGTGTGTGTGTGTGTGTGTGTGTGTGTGTGTGTGTAAGATTTTATTTATTTATTTGACAGACATATCACAAGTAGGCAGAGAGGCAGGCAGAGAGAGAGGAGGAAGCAGGCTCCCTGCTGAGCAAAGAGCCCAATGTGGGGCTCAATCCCTGGACCCTGAGATCATGACCTGAGCAGAAGGCAGCAGCTTAGCCCACTGAGCCACCCAAGCGCCCCCCTGTGTGTGTTTTGGTCAGATTGTTAAAACAATCTAGATCCCAAAGAAAAAATGTAAAAATAAATAAAGCAAAATGAAATTAAACAAAAAGGTAAAAAATATATCTAAAGTATGTATAAATAAAAATTTTAAGAATTAATTAAAAATTTTAAAAAGGAATAGAAAAATATAAGAAAATAAATGAAATAATAATAATATAAAAGATAAAGAAGAAAAGTAAAAAGGAAGCTAGATCCTATTTCCCTAGAGCTGAAGCTCTGCAGGACTCTATGATCAATAAACCTGGTACCAGATAGTTGTTTGTGCTGGTCTTCTGCGGAAGGGGTCTGCTCTGCTGATCCTGAAGCCAACTTATATCAGAAGAAATGCATTTCTACTGCGGGGCGGCGGCGCTTGGTGTATGCTTCTCTAATCTCCACTAGAGATTGGTGCTGTTTTGCTCTTGAACGCTTCAGTGCAAGTACTGTCAAAATGCGTATGAGGAATTTGAACAATATTGGTAACATGTAAATAATTGGTTGATATCCCATATTTTGTAAACTTTTAAAATTAAGAACAAAATGTTATAGAAAAAGAGCAAAAACACTTGAGCTGACATGACCTCATGGGACATGATTAGATAGGAAGAAGAGAAAACAGGTAGCAAAATGATAGATTTAAACTGAACCCTGTTAATAATTACACTGCAGTTGGCCACTTAACAACACATGTTTGAACTGCATAGGTTAACTTGTACATGTATTTTTTCAATAAATATTTTGCAAACGTTTTTGAGATTTGTGATAATTTGAAAAGAGAGATGAAACATGTAGACTAGTAATATTGAAAAAATAATAAAAAGGTATGTCAGAAATACATGAAATATATGTAGATATAATCCATTTTATCTTCTACTACCAGAAAAATCTGTTATAAAATTTAAAATATCGAAATTTGCTCATTCATTTAGACCGTAGATGATACTATTTGCAGCTGAGAGAAATGTAAACAAATATAAAGATGCAGTATTAAATCATAGCCACATAAAATTAACTGTAGTCCATACTGTACAACAGTAATAATTTTGTAGCCACCCTCTTTTGCTATTGCAAGGAGCTGAAGTGTTGCAAGTATCTGCTTAAAATGCCTTGTGACTGGGGAGTCAAGATGGCAGTACCTGTACAGTCAAGATGGCACCTGTACCCTAAAGTGAGCTGATTACCTACCAAAGAACTCCGACCACCCATGAAATCAGCCTGAGATCAGAATTATACACGTCTGGATCTCTACAGGAGCAGAAGACTCCAGTGGCAGCTAGGGTAACTGAGACAGAAGATAGAATTAGTGATCTGGAGGACAAACAGATAGAGAGAAAGGGTCAGGAGGAAGCCTGGAACAAACAGCTCAGAAGCCACGAAAACAGAATCAGGGAAATAAATGATGCCATGAAACGTTCCAACGTCAGAATTATTGGAATCCCTGAAGGGGAGGAAAAAGAAAGAAGTCTAGAAGATATAGTGGAAGAAGTTGTCTATGAAAATTTTCCCAATCTCATGAATGAATGGAAACAACATTCATGTACTAGAGGCAGAAAGATTTCCTCCCAAGATTTTAGATTCTCAAAAGTCCTCACAGCACCTTATAGTTAGAATGAGGAATTATGTTTCAAGAGAGACCCTCTTAAAAGCAGCTAGGACAAAGAGGCTCCTTACATACAGAGGAAAACCCATTAGAATAACGTCAGACCTTTCCACAGAGACCTGGCAAGCCAGGAAGGGCTGGCAAAATATATCCAGAGTACTAAATGAGAAGAACATGCAACCAAGAATACTCTATCCAGCAAGACTGACATTTAAAATGGATGGAGAGATAAAGAGTTTCCAAGACAGGCAAGGCTTAAAAGACTATGCAACCACCAAGCCGACACTGCAGGAAATATTAAGGGGGGGTCCTATAAAAGAGAAAAAATCCTAAGAATATCATTGAACAGAAATATAGAAACAATCTACAGACAGAAAGACTTCAAAGGCAACACGATGTCAATAAAAACCTATCTCTCAATAGTCACTCTCAATGTGAATGGCCTAAATGCGCCCATAAAACGACAGAGGGTTGCAGATTGGATAAAACGACAGGACCCATCCATATGTCGTCTACAAGAGACCCATTTTGAACCTAAGGATACACCCAGACTGAAAGTGGAGGGATGGAGAAACATCTTTCATGCCAATGGGCCTCAAAAGAAGGCCGGAGTAGCGATTCTCATATCAGATAAATTAGATTTTAAACTAAAGACTGTAGTCAGAGATATGAAGGACACTACATAATTCTTAAAGGGACTATCCGCCAAGATGATCTAACAATTGTGAATATCTATGCCCCCAATATGGAAGCACCCAATTACATAAGAAAACTATTAATCAAGATAAAGAGTCATAGTGATATGAATACAATAATAGTAGAAGATCTTAATACGCCTCTCTCAGAAACAGACAGATCATCGAAGCAGAAAATTAATAAAGAAATAAGAGCATTGAATGAAACATTAGACCAGATGGACCTCATAGACATATACAGAACATTCCACCCTAAAACAACAGAAGACTCATTCTTCTCAAGTGCACATGGAACCTTCTCCAGAATAGACCACATACTGGGTCACAAAGCAGGACTCATCTGACACCAAAAGACTGACATTATTCCCTGCCTATTCTCAGATCACAATGCTTTGAAACTGGAACTCAATCACAAGGAAAAGTTCAGAAGGAACTCAAACACCTGGAAGGTAAAGACCACCTTGCTTAAGAATCCTTGGATCAACCAGGAGATCAAAGAGGAACTTAAACAATTCATGGAAACCAATGAGAATGAAGACACTTTGGTCCAAAACCTATGGGATACAGCAAAGGCGGTTCTAAGGGGGAAATACATAGCCATCCAAGCCTCCCTCAAAAACATTGAAAAATCCAGAATACACCAGCTGTCTCTACACCTTAAAGAACTGGACAATCAACAACAAATCAAACCAACTCCACATGCAAGAAGGGAAATAATCAAGATTAGAGCAGAGCTCAATGAGGTAGAAAAGAGAGATACAGTAGAACGTATCAATGAAACTAGAAGCTGGTTTTTTGAAAGAATCAATAAGATCGATAAACCACTGGCCACACTAATCCAAAAGAAAAGAGAGAAAGCCCAAATTAATAAAATGATGAACGAAAAGGGAGAGATCGCAATGAACACCAAGGAAATAGAAACAATCATCAGAAATTATTACCAACACTTATATGCCAATAAGCTAAGCAACCTAGATGAAATGGATGCATTCCTGGAAAGCTACAAACTCCCAAAATTGAACCAGGAAGAAATTGAGAACCTGAATAGACCGATATCTAGTAATGAGATTGAAGCAGTGATCAAAACCTCCCAAAAAACAAGAGCCCAGGACCTGACGGATTCCCTGGGGAATTCTACCAAACTTTCAAAGAAGAAATAACACCAATTCTCCTGAAGCTGTTCCAAAAAACTGAAGCAGAAGGAAAACTTCCAGACTCTTTTTATGAAGCCAGCATTACCCTGATCCCCAAACCAGGGAAAGACCCTACCAAAAAGGAGAATTTCAGACCAATATCACTGATGAATATGGATGCCAAGATTCTCAACAAGATCCTAGCAAACAGGATCCAGCAGCACATTACAAAGATTATCCACCATGACCAGGTGGGATTCATCCCTGGGTTTCAAGGTTGGTTCAACATTCACAAATCAATCAATGTGATAGAACAAATCAATAAGAGAAGAGAGAAGAACCACATGGTCCTCTCAATTGATGCAGAAAAAGCATTTGACAAAATCCAGCATCCGTTCCTGATTAAAATGCCTCAAAGTATAGGGATAGATGGAACATTCCTGAACTTCATAAAATCTATCTATGAAAGACCCACAGCAAATATCATCCTCAATGGGAAAAAGCTTGCAGCCTTCCCGTTGAGATCAGGAACACAACAAGGATGCCCACTCTCACCACTCTTGTTCAACATAGTATTAGAAGTTCTAGCAACGGCAATCAGACAACAAAGAGAAATAAAAGGTATCCAAATTGGCAAGGAAGAAGTCAAACTCTCTCTCTTCGCAGATGACATGATTCTTTATATGGAAAACCCCAAGGACTCCACCCCCAAACTACTAGAACTCATACAGCAATTCAGTAACGTGGCAGGATACAAAGTCAATGTACAGAAATCAGTGGCTTTCTTATACACTAACAATGAAAATACAGAAAGGGAAATTAGAGAATTGATTCCATTTACTATAGCACCAAGAACCATAAGATACCTGGGAATAAACTTAACCAAAGAGGTAAAGGACCTGTACTTGAGGAACTACAGAACACTCATGAAAGAAATTGAAGAAGACACAAAAAGATGGAAGACTGTTCCATGCTCTTGGATTGGAAGAATAAACATTGTTAAAATGTCTATACTGCCTAGAGCAATCTATACTTTTAATGCCATTCCGATCAAAATTCCACCGGTATTTTTCAAAGAGCTGGAGCAAATAATCCTAAAATTTGTATGGAATCAGAAGAGACCCCAAATTGCTAAGGAAATGTTGAAAAACAAAAACAAAACTGGCGGCATCACGTTACCTGATTTCAAGCTTTACTACAAAGCTGTGATCACCAAGACAGCGTGGTACTGGCATAAAAACAGACACATAGACCAGTGGAACAGAGTGGAGAGCCCAGATATGGACCCCCAACTCTATGGTGAAATAATCTTCAACAAAACAGGAAAAAATATACAATGGAAAAAAGACAGTCTCTTCAATAAATGGTGCCGGGAAAACTGGACAGCGATATGTAGAAGAATGAAACTCGACCATTCTCTTACACCGTACACAAAGATAAACTTGAAATGGATAATAGACCTCAACGTGAGACAGGAATCTATCAGAATCCTAGAGGAGAACATAGGCCGTAACCTCTTCGATATCAGCCACAGCAACTTCTTTCAAGATATGTCTCCAAAGGCCAAGGAAACAAAAGCAAAAATGAACTTTTGGGACTTCATCAAGATCAAAAGCTTCTGCACAGCAAAGGAAACAGTCAACAAAACACAAAGGCAACCCACGGAATGGGAGAAGATATTTGCAAATGACAGTACAGACAAAAGGTTGATATCCAGGATCTATAAAGAACTTCTCAAACTCAACACACACAAAACAGATAATCATATCAAAAAATGGCCAGAAGATATGAACAGACACTTCTCCAATGAAGACATACAAATGGCTATCAGACATGAAAAAATGTTCATCATCACTAGCCATCAGGGAGATTCAAATGAAAACCACATTGAGATACCACCTGACACCAGTTAGAATGGCCAAAATTAGCAAGACAGGAAACAACGTGTGTTGGAGAGGATGTGGAGCAAGGGGAACCCTCTTACACTGCTGGTGGGAATGCAAGTTAGTGCAGCCACTTTAGAGAACAGTGTGGAGATTCCTGAAGAAATTAAGAATAGAGCTTCCCTATGACCCTGCAATTGCACTGCTGGGTATTTACCCCAAAGATACAGATGTAGTGAAAAGAAGGGCCATGTGTACCCCAATGTTTATTGCAGCAATGGCTACGGTCGCCAAACTGTGGAAAGAACCAAGATGCCCTTCAACGGATGAATGGATAAGGAAGATGTGGTCCATATACACAATGGAGTATTATTCCTCCATCGGAAAGGATGAATACCCAACTTTTGTAGCAACATGGACGGGACTGGAAGAGATTATGCTGAGCGAAATAAGTCAAGCAGAGAGAGTCAAGTATCATATGGTCTCACTTATTTGTGGAGCATAACAAATAACATGGAGGACATGGGGAGATGGAGAGGAGAGGGAGTTGTGGGAAACTGGAAGGGGAGATGAACCATGAGAGACTGTGGACTCTGAAAAACAACGAGAGGGTTTTGAAGGGGCGGGGGGTGGTGGGAGGTTGAGGAACCAGGTGGTGGGTAATAGGGAAGGCACGTACTGCATGGAGCACTGGGTGTGATGCCAAAACAATGAACACTGTTATGCTGTAAATAAACAAATAAACGAATAAAAAAAAATGCAAAAAAAAAAAAGAAAGAAAAAGAGAGATGCCATCTGATTTCACTCATATGTGGAATTTAATAAACCAAACAAATGAACATGGAAGGGTGGTAAGAAAAAAGACAGGCAAACCAAGAAACAGACTCTTGACTAAAGAGAACAAACTGAGCATTACCAGAGGGGTAATTACCATTACCAGATGGTGGTAGGGGGGAGTTAAATAGGTAATGAGGAATAAGGAGCATACTGCTGTGATGAGCACAGAGTGATTTATGGAAGAGATGAATCACTATATTGTACACTTGAAACTAATATTACACTCTATGTTAACTAACTGGAATTTAAATGAAAACTTTTTTAAAGAAGAAAAATATGTGTGTGTATTTATATACACATATGTGTATGTGTGTATATATATGTACACATATGTGTATGTGTGTATATATGTACATACATATATATGCACACACATATACATACAATGGAATATTACTCAGATATAAAAAAGAATGAAATCTTGCCATTTGCAACAACATGGGTGAGTGAAATACATTTTTATCTCGTATTGGAAATGTAGCTTTTATGTAGGTGCAGGATTGCTGTAAGTCACACCTACAGACTGTAATATGATTCAAGATATTATACAACAACTTAAAACAAAAGGAAGTAGAAGGATCCAAAGCTAGAGAGTTTAAAGTCAACAGAGATGGTTTGATACTTTTTGAAAAAGTTCAGTTTCGAAAATGGCAAGATAACAGGAAAGCATGTCTGTTGATCAAAAGGCAGCAGATGAGTTCCCAGATGCCATTAAGAAAAACACTGAGAAGAAAGGATATCTGCCTGAACAGTTTTTTAATGCAGATGAAGGTGCCCTATTCTGTGGGTTGGCGGGGGGGGGGGGGGGGGGGGGGGCACAAAGGATATTTATTAGTAAGGAAAAGAAGTGAGCACAAGGACTTAAGGTAGGAAAAGATAGGCTAGCTCTATTGTTTTGTGTAAAAACAGTCAGGTTAATAATTAGAACTACTCCAAGCCTTGAAGACAAAAGATAAAGAACAGTTGCCATTCTTTTAGTTGCACAAGAAGAAGGCCTGAAACTTTTTCTGGATTGGTTCCATCAATGTGTTTTTCCCTGAAGTGAGGAAGTACCCTGCCAGTAAGAGGCTGGCTTTTAAAGTTTTTTTTGATATTGTATAATGCCTCTGGCCACCCAGAACTCCACAAATTTAAAAACCAGTGGTTTTGAAGTGGTCTGTTTGCCCCCAAACACAATGTCTCTAATTCAGTCTCTAAAGCTGGGGATCATAAAGACTTTTCAAACTCAATACACATGGTATCCTATGGAAAAGATTATCAATGCTATGGAAGGAATCCCAATTGAGACAACATTATGAAAGTCTAAAAACACCATTGAAGATGCCACTGTTTTTATAGAAAAAGCCATGAAAACCTGAAACAATAAATTCCTGCTACAGAAAACTGTGTCCAGAAGTTGTAGATGATTCACAAGATTTACAACCGAGCTAATCACAGAAATTATGAAAGAGATTGTGGATATGGCAAAAAAGGTGGGAGTGCAGGGTTTTAAAATATGAATCTTGGAGAAATTAAAAAGCTAGTCTAGTGTTAGTATAAAGTCTACAGTGTTTTGTATAAGATAAGACAATATTGATGTAATTATTGACAGGTAAAGAGACGATGTAATCTTATGACAGGTAAAGAGACAAAGTAATCTTGTAAAGAGATTTTGTAAAGAGATGATATAAACTCAGGATACTGGGAAATACAGTACAGTACTGTAAATGTATTTTCTTTTCCTTCATTTTCTCAATAACATTGTTACTTTTCTAGCTTAGTTTATTCTAAGAATATAGAATATATACAACATACAAAATATGTGTAGTTGCCCCTTTATATTATTGGTAAGGTTTCTGATCAACAGGAGGTTATTAGTAGTTAAGTTTTAGTAGTTAGGCTTCTGAGGAACCAAGAGTTATATATGGATTTTCAACTGCATGGGGAATCAACATCTCTAACCCCCATGTTGTTCAATGGTCAACTGTAAATACATGTAAACTGAGTTCTCAAAATAAAATACAGAGATAATAATACTGGCTTAGAGAGCAAAATCTGCACATATAGTCTCTTAAACATAAATAATTTAAATATAGACACAGTTATGTCAAAAAATAAAGGGGTGGAAAAAAGAAGTGCCATGCAAACACTAAACATAAGAAAGTTAGTGTGGCTATGTTGAATTCAAATAAAATACACTTCAAGAAAATTTAGATTGACAAAGCAAAGGAGAAACATTTTATAATTATAAAAGTCATTTAATCAAAATCATAGCAACTTAAACTGTGTATTTACCTATAACAAATTCCATAATAAGTAAAATCAGTATCTCTCAGAACTAAATGAAAAATATATCATCACATATCATAGTTGGGTGTGTTAATGCCATTCTATTAGTAATTAATGAAATAACAAAAAAATCAGTAAGTATATAGAACAGCTGGCTAATACTATAACTCATTTGACTTTATTGATATTAATAGAATGTTTCACCACAAAATGGCTTACTACATTTAAGTGCAAATGAAATGTTCACCATGTTAATTCTTAAGCTGAAGCATAAAAACAAACTCCAGTATATTGTAAAAGATAAAAACTATTCAAATTTATGAGCATAAAATTAAAAATCCATAATAATCAGATGTTAAGGAAATCACCAAATATTAAGATTTAAGCCACACCCTTCCAAAAATAACCATAGGTGCTAGAAGATATCATAATGGAAAGTCAGAAGTATATTGAACTAAATGACAATGAAAACAGACCAAAAAAATATTTACTTCTACCTAAGGAAACAGTGAGTGAAAAATACTTGAAAAACAAAGTGTTTAACTCATTAATCCACTTAAGATGCTAGAAAAAGAAGAGGAAATAAAGCCAAGGTAAATAGATGTAATTTAATACTAATGATATGAGTAGAAGTCAATGCAACAATTTAACCCTGTATCTTTGTATTTACTATTTCATCTCTTTTTAATCATGATTTATTATCCATGAGGAATTTTTAAATGATTTAAATTGAATTAAATTAAATTAAAATTTTCTTGTTTCTTATCTTATTTGCTTATGATATCCTAAGGCCACTGTAAAAAAAATACATAATTTCAGGGGCGCCTGGGTGGCTCAGTGGGTTAAGCCACTGCCTTCGGCTCAGGTCATGATCTCGGGGTCCTGGGATCGAGTTACGCGTCGGGCTCTCTGCTCGACAGGGAGCCTGCTTCCCTCTCTCTCTCTCTGCCTGCCTCTCTATCTACTTGTGATCTCTCTCTGTCAAATAAATAAATAATCTTTAAAAAAAAATACAGAATTTCATAAAGAACTAAACACTAGGGAGGTTGAATTTAAAAATGCTTTTACTGGGATGCAAACCTGGCTGGCTGTCATGACAATGAGGATGGATGAAGCAGAAGAACAAATCACTGATGCAGAAGATAAAATTATAGAAAATAATGAAGCTGAAAAGAAGAGGGAAAGAGAGGTAATGGATTTCAAATGTAGACTTGAATTCAGTGACTCCTTCACATAATAATATTTGTGTCATAGAAGTCCCAAGAAGACAGAGAGAAAAGGGGACAGAAAGTTTATTTGAACAAATTATAGCTGAAAGTTTCCCTAATTTGGGGAATGAAACAGACATCAAAACAAGAACCACAGAAAACTCCCATTAATTCAACAAAAGATGGCCATCACCAAGACATATCATAGGAAAATTCACAAAAACTACAGACAAAGAAAGGATCCTGACAGCAGCAAGGGAAAAAGTCCTTAACCTACAAGGGGAAACAAATTAGAATATCAGTAGATATGTCCAGTTTCCCATTTAATGTGCCGAATGGGAAACAGATACAGCCAAGAACACTATCCAGCAAGGTTGTCATTTAGAATAGAAGGAGAGAAACAAACTATCCTGGAAAAACAAAAACCAAAGGAACTTATGACCATTAAAAGAAATATTAAAGGATCCCTGCAAGAAATATTTTTTTAAAGATTTTATCTATTTAATTCACACACACACACACACACACACACACACACACACACAGCAACAGAGGGAATACAAGCAGGAGGAGTGGGAGAGGGAGAAGCAGGCCTCCCGCTGAGCAGGGAGCCTGATACGGGGCTTGATCCCAGGACCCTGGGATCATGACCTGAACCGAAGGCAGGCACCCAGCCACTGAGGCACCCAGGCATCCTCCTGCAAGAAATATTAAAGGAGACTCTGAGTGGGGCAAGAGGGGAGAAGACCAAAAGCAACAAAGACTAGAAAGGAAGAGAGAACGTCACCAAAAATGCCAACTCTACAGGTAACACAATGGCACAAAATTCACATCTTTCAATAATCAATTTGAATGTAAATGGACTAAATTAAATGCTCCAATCAAAAGACATAAGATTTTCAGAATGGATTTTAAAAAAAAGACTCATCTATATGCTAAATTTTAGATCTAATCACATCTACAGATTCAAAATGAGGAGATGGAGAACCATCTATCATGCTAATAGATGTTTAAAAAAAGCCAATGTAGCCATACTTATATCAGATGAACTATATTTTAAACCAAAAACTGTAACAGGAGATGAAGAATGGCATTATATTATAATGAAGGGGTCTATCATCAAGAAGATCTAACAATTGGGGTGCCTGGGTGGCTCAGGTCATGATCTCAGGGTCCTGGGATTGAGCCCTGCATTGGGCTCTCTGCAGCGGGGAGCCTGCTTCCCCCTTTCTCTCTGTCTGCCTCTCTGCCTACTTGTGGTCTCTCTATGTGTCAAATAAATAAATAAAATCTTAAAAAAAAGAAGATCTAACAATTTTAAGTATTTGTTGCCCTAATTTGGGAGCACTCAAATATATCAATCATATTATAGAAAACATTAAGAATCTCATTGATAATAATACAGTAACAGATTTACAATAATGGTAATACAATAACAGTAAATACTAGGACTTTAACACTCCACTTACAACAATGGACAGATGATTTAGGCAGGAAATCAACAAGGAAACAATGGCTTTGAATGACACATTGGGCCAGATGGAATTAAGAGATATATACAGAACACTTCATCCTAAATCAGCAGAATACAATTTTTCTCCAGTGCGCATGGAATATTTTCCAGAATAAATCATATGCTGGGTCACAGTCAGCCCTCAACAAGTACAAAAATATTGAGACCATATTATGAAAATTTTGAGACCACAATGCTATAAAACAAAGTCAACCACAAGAAAAAAATTGGAAGGGGTGCCTGGGTGGCTCAGTGGGTTAAGCCGCTGCCTTCAGCTCAGGTCATGATCTCAGGGTCCTGGAATCGAGTCCCGCATTGGGCTCTCTGCTCAGCGGGGAGCCTGCTTCCCTCTCTCTCTCTCTCTCTCTGTCTGCCTCTCTGCCTACTTGTGATCTCTCTCTGTCAAATAAATAAAATCTTAAAAAAAAAGAAAAAATTGGAAGGATCACAAATATGCAGAGGTTAAAGAACATCTTAGTAAAGAATGAGTGTGTTTGTTAGACAGGAAATTAAAGAAGAATTTAAAAAATACATGAAAGCAAGTGAAAATGAAACCTAGACAGCCCAAAACCTTTGGGATACAGCAAAGGCAGTCCTAAGAGGGACATATACTGCAATACAGGCCTACCTCAAGAAACAAGAAAAGTCTCAAATACACAATCTAACCTTACACCTAAAGGAGCTAGAAATTATACACAATTATACACAATTATACACAAGCAAACAACCAGAGTAGAACCAATCAACAAAACTAAGGACTGGTACTTGGAAAGAATGAATAAAATTAATAACTCCCTAGACAGACTTTTTTTTAAAATTTTTATTTGTTTATTTTCAGCGTAACAGTGTTCATTGTTTTTGCACCACACCCAGTGCTCCATGCAGTACGTGCCCTCCCTATTACCCACCACCTGGTTCCCCAACCTCCCACCCCCCCCCCCCGCCCCTTCAAAACCCTCTGGTTGTTTTTCAGAGTCCATAGTCTCTCATGGTTCATCTCCCCTTCCAGTTTCCCTCAACTCCCTCTCCTCTCCATCTCCCCATGTCCTCCGTGTTCTTTGTTATGCTCCACAAATAAGTGAGACCATATGATACTTGACTCTCTCTGCTTGACTTATTTCGCTCAGCAAAATTTCTTCCAGTCCTGTCCATGTTGCTACAAAAGTTGGGTATTCATCCTTTCTGATGGAGGCATAATACTCCATTTTGTATATGGACCACATCTTCCTTATCCATTCATCCGTTGAAGGGCATCTTGGTTCTTTCCACAGTTTGGCGACCATGGCCATTGCTGCAAGAAACATTGGGATACAGATGGCTCTTCTTTTCACTACATCTGTATCTTTGGGGTAAATACCCAGCAGTGCTATTGCAGGGTCATTCCCTAGACAGACTTATCAAAAAAAAAAAAAAAAAAAAGAGAGAGAGAAGGGACCCGAATAGATAAAATCACAAATG
Source organism: Meles meles (assembly GCF_922984935.1). Lineage (NCBI taxonomy): Eukaryota > Metazoa > Chordata > Mammalia > Carnivora > Mustelidae > Meles > Meles meles. Next base: position 65,132,082 of record NC_060076.1, read on the forward strand.
AAAGAGGAGAAATCACAGCCAACACTACAGAAATATAAACAATTATAAGAGAATACTATGAAAAATTAAATGCCAACAAACTGGGCAACCTGGAAGAAATGGACAAATTCCCAGAAACGTACAAACCACCAAAACTGAAACAGGAAGAAATAGAAAATTTGAACAGCCACATAACCACCAACGAAATTGGATCAGTAGTCAAAAATCTCCCAACAAACAAAAGTCCAGAGCCAGATGGTTTCACAGGGGAATTTTACCAGACATGTAAAGAAGAGTTAATACCTATTCTTCTGAAACTGTTCCAAAAAGTAGAAATGGAAGGAAAACTTCCAAACTCATTCTATGAAGCCAGCATTACCTTGACTCCAAAACCAAAAACTCCACTAGGAAGGAGAATTACAGGCCAATATCCCTGATGAACGTGGATGCAAAAAATTCTCAATAAAGTACTACCGAACCAAATCCAACAGTACTTTAAAAGCATTGCTCCCCTTGATCAGGGGGATTTATTCCTGGGCTGCAGGACTGGTTCAGTATTCACAAATAAATCAAGGTGATACAGCACATCAATAAAAGAAAGGATAAGAACCATATGATACTCTCTTTAGATGCATATAACGCACTTGACAAAATACAGCACGTTTCCTGATAAAAAAAAAAAACCCTCAACAGAGTAGGGATAAATGGAACATAACTCAACATCATAAAGGCCTTGTATGAAAGACCCACAGCTAATATCATCCTCAATGGGGAAATCCTGAGAGCTTTTCCTCGAAGGTCAGCAACAAGGCAGGGAGTCCACTCTAACCATTGTTATTTAACATAATACTGGAAGTCTTCACCTCTACAATCAGAAAACAAATGAAATAAATGGCATCCAAATTGGCAAGGAAGAAGTCAAACTTTCACTATTTGCAGATGACATGATACTCTATGTAGAAAACCTGAAAGACTAGACTTAAAAATTTGCTAGAACTCATACAGGAATTCAGCAAAGTTGTAGGATATAAAATCAATGGCCACAAAAGGGTTGCATTTCTATACACCAGTAATGAAGCAGCAGAAAAGGAAATCAAGGAATTATCCCTTCTACAAATCCACCAAAAACAATAAGATACCCAGGAATTTAAAAAAAAAAAAAAAGCTACCTAGGAATAAATCTAATAAAGAAGTAAAAGACCTGTACTCTGAAAAGTATAGAATACTTGTGAAAGATATTGAGCAGAACAGAAAGAAATAGAAAAGTATTCCACGCTTATGGATTGTAAGAACGAATATTGTTAAAATGTCTATACCACACAAAGCAATGTAACACATTTAATGCAATCCCTACCAAATACCACCAGCATTTTTTCACACAAGTGTAGCAAGCAATTCTAAATTTTGTATGGAACTGCAAAAGACTCCAAATAGCCAAAGCAATCCTGAAAAAGAAAAGCAAAGCTTGAGGCATCATGATTCCAAACTTCAAGCTGTATTATAAAGCTATAGTCATCAAGAAAGTGTGCTACTGACACAGACACATAGAACAATGGAACAAATTAGAGAACCCAGAATTGAAACCACAACTACATGGTCAATTAATCTTTGAGAAAGCAGGAAAGAATATCCAATGAAGAAAAAAACAATCTTTTCAACAACTAGGGTTGGGAAAACTGGACAGCCACATGCAGAAGAATGAAACTGGACCACTTCCTTACACCATTCACAAAAAGAAATTCAAAATCAGGACACCTGAGTGGCTTGGTGGGTTAATTAATTGTCTTCAACTCAGGTCATGACCACAGGGTCCTGGGATTGAGTCCATGTCAGGATTCCTGCTCAGTGGGGAGTCTACTTCTCCCTCTCCTTCTGCCCCTCCCTCTGCCCTCTCTATCTCTCTCTCTCTCTCAAATAAATAAATAAAATCTAAATAAAATAAAATACAAATGGATGAAAGACTTAAATGTGAGACAGGAAATCATCAGACTCCTAGAGGAGAACACAAGCAGCAATTTCTCTGACCTCCACCACCCAAACTTCTTACTAGGCACATCACCAGAGACAATGGAAACAAAAGAAAGATGAACTATTGGGACTTCATCAAGATAGAAATCTTCTGCACAGTAAAGGAAACAACCAACAAAACTAAAAGGCAGCCTATTGAATGGAAGAAGATATTTGCAAATGACATACCTGACAAAGGATCAGTATCCAAATCTATAAAGAACTTACCAATCTCAACTCAAACTCAACATCCAAAAAACAAATTTTCCAGTTGAGAAATGGACAGAAGCCATGAATAGACAGTTTTCCAAGGAGAACATTGAGATGGCTAACAAACACACAAAAAGATGCTCAACATCCTTCAGGATCAGAACAATACAAATCAAAAGTATAATGAGATACACCTCACTCCTGTCAGAATGGCTAAATTAACCACACAAGAAATAATAGGTATTGGTGAAGATGCAGAAAAAGGAGAACACTCTTACACTATTGGTGAAAATGCAAACTAGTGCAGCCACTCTGGAAAACTGTATGAAGTTCCTGCACAAAGTTAAAAATAGAACTAATCTATGACCCAGCAATTGTACTACTAGGTATTTGCCCAAACAATACAAAAATATGGATTCAAGGGGAAGCATGTACCCTGATGTTTATAGCAGCATTATCAACTATAGCCAATGTATGGAAAGAACCCAGATGTCCATCAATAGATGATTGGGTAAAGAAGTTGTGGTATATTATACAGTGGAATATTACTTAGCATCAAAAAGAACAGAAATCTTGTTCTTTTCAACAACATAGATGGAAGTAGAGTATATTATGCTAAGGAAATAAGTCAGTCAGAGAAAGACAACTACCATATTATTTCACTCATATGTGGAGTTAATGAAACAAAACAGATGAACATATGAGAAGGGGGAAGAGAGAGAGAGAAACCATAAGAGACTCTGAATGATAGAGAACAAATTGAGGAGTAATGGAGGGAGGTGGGCCGGGGGATGGCCTAAATGGGTGATGGGTATTAAAGAGGGCACTTTTTATGATAAGCACTGAGTGTTACATGTAAGTGATGAATCACTTAATTTTACTCCTGAAACCAATATCACACTATATGTTAACTAACTAGAATTCAAATAAAAATTTGAAAAAAATATAAGTAAATAAAAATAAAAACCTGCTGCACAGAAAAGAAAGCAATCAATAAAACTAAAAGGCAACCTATGGAATGGGAGAAGATATTTGCAAATAACATATCCAAAAAATGTTAGTATTTAAACTGTTTAAAGAACGTACATGGTTTACACCCCCCAAAAAAATTTTAGTTAAAAAATGGGCAGAAGATATGAACAGACATTTTTCTGAAGAAGACATACAGATGGCCAACAGACATGAAAAGATGCTCAACATCACTTATCATCAGAGAAATACAAATCAAAACTACAACGACATATCACCTCACATCTGTCAGACTAGCTAAAAACAAAACCACAAGAAACAACAGATGTTGGCTAGGATGTGGAGAAAAAAGAACCGTCCTGCATTGTTGTTGGGAATGCAAATTAGTGCAGCCACTCTGGAAAACAGTATGGAGGTTCCTCAAAAAGTTGAAAATAGAACTACCTTTATGATCCAGCAATTGCATTACGAGGTATTTACCCAAAGAATTACAAAAATACTGATTGACAGAGATACATGCACCCCTATGTTTATAGCAGCATTATCTATAATAGCCAAGCTATGGAGACAGCCCAAATGTCCATCAACTAATGAATGGATAAAGAGGCTGTAATATATATATATATATATATATATATATATATATATATATATATATTATTATATATATATATATAAAAAATAGAATATTTATATAAATATTAAATAATATAATAAATAAAAATAAATAAATAAATAAAATAATAAATAAAATAAAATAAAATAATAAATAATAAAATAGAATATTTCCCAGACATAAAAAGAATGAATTCTTCCCATTTGCAGTGACATGAGTGTAGCTTGAGAGCATTATGCTAAGTGAAAGGTCAATCAGAGAAAGACAAATACCATATGATTTCACTCACAGGAATTTAAGAAACAAAACAAATGAGCAAAGGAGTGGGAGGGAAAAGAAGAGAGAGGAAGAGGCAAACCAAGAAGCTGACTCTTTAAGTATAGAGAATAAACTAATCTTTACCAGAGGGTAGGTTGGTGGGAGGAAGGGTTAAATAAGTGATGTGGATTAAGGAGTGCACTTATCATGATTGTAACTGTCCCTCAGAACAATGTACTGACCAGACATGCTTGAACATGTACCAGCAACAGGCATCTGGGGGAGAGGATGATATACATCCTTCATCCTTCATTGAAGCCAAGCAGCTGGGAACCCTGGCCTTCTCAGGATGGAACTCTGCCTGCTTCTTTTTTCTGTTGTCTCCCCTTCTCAAGAGATCATCTGTAGTTAATTAGATGATTCTTTTAAATGTGTTTACTCAACCACAAATCCTATACTGCTTGATGAGTCATATTTGGCTTATCTATAACCTCCTTCAACTTCTTTGTTGATTGTTATCTTTTATTAATAAATACAGGACAGAGGAGTTGTTCTGGGCAGGAGTCTTCTCAATTGCCGACCCCTGCTCCCATTCTCTTGAGACTGACTTGTTTGTGCCTCATTCTTCTCCCATGTGCCATTGGAAAGTGGCAAGTAGCTGTTGGAAAGTGGCAATGATAAGCATTGAGAGTTATATGGAAGTGTTGAATTACTATATTGCACATCGGAAACAAATATTACACTGTATGTTAACAATTTGGAATTTAAATAAAAGCTTTTTTAAAAAGAACCTATATCCTCCAGTATTAATACAATCCCTCCATCAGTCTTTTATTTATTATTTGCATGATGTATCTTTTGCATTCTTTTTTTTATTTAAATTCAATTAGTCAACATATGTTACATCATTGGTTTCAGATGTGGAGTTTAATAATTCATCAGTTGTATATAACACCCTGTGCTCATCACATCACGTGCCTTCCTTAATGTCCATCACCCAGTTACCCAATCCCCTCATCCACCTCCCCGCCAGTGACTCTCAGTTTGTTTCCTATACTTAATAGTCTCCCATGGTTTTTCTTCCTCTCTGATTACTTCCCATTCCGTTTGCTTCCCTTCCTCTATAATCCTATGCACTGTTTCTTATTTTCCACATATGAATGAAACTATATGCTAATTGTCTTTATCTGATTCACTTATTTCATTCAGCATAATACCCTCCAGTTCCAACCAGGTTGATGTAAATTGTAAGTACTTATCCTTTCTGATGACCTAGTAATATTACATTGTATATATGTAACACATCTTCTTTATCCATTCATCTGTTGATGGACATTTGGGCTCTTTCCATAGTTTAGCTATTGTGGACATTGCTGCTATAAATATTGTGGTGCATGTACCACAAATGATTACATTTGTATCTCTGGGGTAAATACCTAGTAGTGCAATTACTGGGTTATAGGGTAGCTCTATCTCTATTTTTAACTTCTTGAGGAACTTCCATACTGTTTTCCAGAATGGCTGTACCAGCTTACATTCCCACCAACAGTGGAAGAGCAATCCCCTTTCTCCATATCTCTGCCAACATTTGTTTTTGGTTTGGTTTTTTGTTTTTTTTTTTGTTTTTTTTTTTTTTTATGTCTTGTTAATTTTAGCCATCTGGCTAGTGTGAGGTGGTATCTCACTGTGGTTTTTATTTGTATTTCCCTGATGCCAAGTGATGTTGAGCATTTTTGTATGTGTCTGTTGGCCATTTGCCTGTCTTCTTTGGAGAAATTTCTGTTCATGTCTTCTACCCATTTCTTGAATGGTCTATTTATTTTTGGGGTGTGGAGTCTGAAAGTTCATTATAGTTCTTGGATACTAGCCATTTGTCTGGTAAGACATTTGCAAATATCTTCTCCAATTCCATAGGCTGACTTTTAGTTTTGTTGATGACTTCCTTTTTTCTACAGTTTTTACCTTGTTTTTGTTTTAGAATTTTTTATCTTGATGAAGTCCCAATAGTTCATTTTTCCTTTTTTTCCCCATGCCTTTAGAGATGTATAATGCAAGAAGTTGCTGTGGCCAAGGTCAAAGAAGTTACTGCCTGTGTTCTTCTCTATGATTTTGATGGATTCCTGTCTCATGTTGTGGTCCTTCAATCATTTTAAATTTATCTTTGTTTGTGGTGTAAGAGAATGGTCCAGTTTCATTCTTTTGCATGTGACTATCCCAATTTTCTCAGCACTATTTATTGAAGAGACTGTCTTTCTTATTTTGTCAAAATTAATTGATCTATTTCTGGGGTCTCTATTCCACTAACCTATGTGTCTGTTTATGTGCCAATACCATGTGGTCTTAATGATCACAGCTTTGTCATATAGCTTGAAGTCAGGCATTGTGATGCCCCCACTTTAGTTTTCTTTTTCAATAATCCCCTGGAAATTTGAGGTCTTTTCTGTTTCCATACAAATTTTAGGATTGTTTGTTCCAGCTCTATGATAAACATCAATCATATTTTAATAGGGATTACACTGGAAGTATAGATTGCTCTGGGCAGCATAGACATTTTAACAATTTATTCTCCCAATCCATGAACATGGAATGTTTTTCCATCTCTTTGTGTCTTTCTCAATTTCTTTCATAAGTGTTCTGTAGTTTCTAGAGTATAGATCCTTTACCTCTTTTGTTAGGTTTATTCTAGATATCTTAGAGGTTTTGGTGTAATTATAAATGGGATCAATTCCTTAATTTCTCTTTCTTCAGTCATGTTCTTTGTGTATAGAAAGTAACTGATTTCTGTTCATTCATTTTGTATCCTCTCACATTGCTCAATTGTTGGATAAGTTCTAGTAATTTTGGGGTGGAGTCTTTTGGGTTTTCCACATAAAGTATAATGTCATCTGCAAAGAGAGGGAGTTTGACTTCTTCTTTGTCAGTTTGAATGCCTTTATTTCTTTTTGTTGTCTGATTGCTGAGGCTAGTGTTTCCAGAACTATGCTGAACAACAGTGGTGAGAGTGGACATCCCTGTCATGTTCTTGACCTTAGGGAAAAATCTCTCAGTTTTTCTCCATTGAGAATGATATTTTCTGTAGGCTATTCATAGACAGCTTTTATGATATTGAGGTATGTTTCCTCTATTCCTATACTTTGAAGAGTTTTAATCAAGAAAGGATGCTGTATTTTGTTAAATGCTTTTTCTGCATCAGTTGAGAGGATCACATGGTTCTTGTTTCTTCTTTTATTAATTGATTGGTTTGCAAATGTTGAACCATATGTGCATCCCAGAAATAAATCTCACCTGGTCATGGCAAATAATCCTTTTAATGCACTCTTGGATCCTATTGGCTAGGATTTGGTGAGTATTTTGGCACCCATGTTCATCAGGAAAATTGGTGTGTAACTCTCCTTTTTGATGGGGTCTTTGTCTGGTTTTGGGATCAAAGTAATGCTGGCCTCATAGAACAAGTTTGGAAGTATTCCTTTCATTTTTATTTTCAAAACTGCTGCAGTAGAATACATATGATTTCTTCTTTAAATATTTGGAAGAATTTCCCTGGGAAGCCCTCGGGCCCTGGATTCTTGTTTTTTGGGAAGTTTTTGATTATCACTTCAATTTCCCTGCTGCTTATTGTCAGATTGTCTATTTCTTCCTGTTTCAGTCTTGGTAGTTTATAAGTTTCCAGGAATGCATCCATTTCTTCCAGATTGTCTAATTTGTTGGCATATAGTTGCTGATTATAATTTCTAACAATTATTTCTATTTCCTTGGTATTAGTCATGATCTCTCCCCTTTCATTCATGACTTTATTAATTTGGGTCCTTTCTCTTTTCTTTTGCATAAGTCTGGCCAGAGGTTTTTTTTGTTTTTTGTTTTTTATTTTTTGTTTTTAATATTTTATTTATTTGACAGAGAGAAATCACAACTAGGCAGAGAGGCAGGCAGAGAGAGAGGAGGAAGCAGGCTCCCTGCAGAGCAGAGAGCCTGATGTGGGGCTCGATCCCAGGATGCTGGGATTGTGACCTGAGCCAAAGGCAGAGGCTTTAACCCACTGAGCCACCCAGGCGCCCCTGGCCAGAGGTTTTTTGATCTTATTAATTCTTTCAAAGAGCCAGGTTCTAGTTTCGTTGATCTATTCTACTGTTTTTCTGGTTTCTGTTTCATTGATTTCTGCTCTAATATTTATTATTCCTTTTCTCCTGCTTGGTTTAGGCTGTAGTTTCTGCTCTTTCTCCAGGTCCTTTAGGCATGGGGTTTGCTTGTGCATTTGGGAATTTCTTTTCTTTCTTTTTTTTTTTTTTTTTTTTTTTTTTTTTGAGAGAGGCTTGGATGGCTATGTACTTCACTTGCAGTGTCCCATATATTTTGTTTGAACCAATTTGTTTTCATTTTCATTTGTTTGCATGAATAAGTTGTTTTTTTTTTTTTAATTTCCTGGTTGACCCATTCATTCTTCAGCAGGATGCTCTTTAACCTCCAAGTGTTTGAGTTCCTTCCAAATTTCTTCTTGTTTTTGAGTTCCAGTTTCCAAACATTGTGGTATGGAAATATGCAGGGAATAATCTCAATATTTTGGTATCAACTGAGACCTGATTTGTGATCCAGTATATGATCTATTCTGGAGAAAGTTTCATGCACATTTGAGAAGAATGAGTATTTTGTTGTTTTAGGATGGAATGCTCTGTATATATCTACGAAGTCCTTCTGGTCCAATGTGTCATTCAAAGCTCTTGTTTCTTTGCTGATCTTCTTAGATGATCTGTCCATTGCTGTGAGTGGAGTGTTGAAGTCTCCTACTATTAATGTGTAATCAATAAAAAAAAATCAATATTTTTCTTTACTTTGGTTAACTGGTTTATATAATTGATTGCTCCCATGTTGGGGGCATATTTACAGTGTTAGAGCTTCTTGTTAGAAAGACCCTTTAAGTATGATTTGGTGTTCCTCTACATCTCTTACTACAGTCTTTGGTTTAAAATCTAATTCTCTGATATGAGAATTGTTACCCCAGCTTTCTTTTGTGGTCCATTAGCATGGCAAATTGTTCTCTATCACCTCACTTTCAGTCTGGAGGTGTCTTTAAGTTCAAAATGAGTCTCTTATACACTGCATATGAATGGGTATTGCTTTTTTTTTTAGGTTTTATATATTTATTTGAGAGAGAGAGTGTGAGAGAGAGAATGAGCATGAGAAGTGGGAGGGTCAGAGGGAGAAGCAGACTCTCTGCCAAGCAGGGAGCCTGATATGGAACTCGATCCTGGGACTCCAGGATCATGACCTGAGCCGAAGGCAGTCACTTAACCAGCCGAGCCACCCAGGCATCCCTGGTTATTGCTTTTTTATCCAGTCTGATACCCTGTGTCTTTTGACTGGAGCATTTAAACTATTTACATTCAGAGTAACTATTGAAAGATATGAATTTAGTGCCATTGTATTGCCTGTACAGTCCCTGTTTCTGTATATTGTCTCTGTGTTTTTCTGGTCTGTTACTCTTAGAGTCTCTCTTCACTTACAATTTCCCCCTTAATATTTCTTGCAAGGCTGGTTTTGTGATCACAAATTCTTTTAGCCTTTCACTGTCTTGGAAGCTCTCTATCTCTCCTTCTATTCTGAATGACAGCCCTGCTGGATAAAGTATTCTTGGCTGAATGTTTTTCTCATTTAGTACCCTGAGTATATTATGCCAGCCCTTCTGGCCTGCCAGGTCTCTGTGAATAGGTCTGCTGCCACCCTAATGTTCCTATTCTTGTAGGTTAAGGGCCTCTTTCAGGATTTTTCTCTTTATGTCTGAAATTTTCAAGTTTCACAATTATATGTCAGATGTTGATCTATTTTTATTGATTTCAGAAGGGAGTTCTCTGGGCCTCCTGGGTTTAAATGCCATGTCCTTCCCCAGATTAGAGAAGTTCTCAGCTATGATTTGCTCAGTTATACTTTTGTCCCTCTCTCTCTTTTTTCTTCCTCTGGGGCCCCAATTATTCTAATATTGTTTCACTTTATGATATTGCTGATTTCACTTTATGATATTGCTGATAAAACATTAGTTGTTTTTCTCTCCTTTCCTCAGCTTCCTTCCTTTCTATCAACTTGTCTTCTATGTCATTTACTCTTTTCTTCCTCATTTACCCTACCTGTTAAGCATCCAATTTAGACTGTATCTCAGAACATTTTTAATTTTGGCCTGATTAGATTTCATCCCTGCACTAAGGCATTCTCTAGTGTCTTTTATGCTTTTTTCAAGCCCAGCTAGTAACTTTATAGTCATCATTCTGAATTCTAGGTCTGACATTTTACTTATATGCATATTGTTTAAATCTATGGCAGAAAGTATTACCTATGGTTTTTTCTTTTGTTGTGAATTTTTCCTTCTAGTAAATTTTGTCCAGAGAAAAATAAATGAATGAAAGAGCAAAATCAAAAGCATCAACCATGACTGGGCCCCTGGGTGGCTCAGTTAGTTAAGCAACTGCATTCAGCACAGGTCATGATCTGGGAGTCCTAGGATCAAGTCCTGCATTGGGATCCCAACTCCATGGGAGTCTTTTTCTCCCTCTGACCTTCTCTGCTCTCTTTCTCTCTCTCATTGTCTCTCTCTCAAATAAATAAATAAAAATCTTTTTAAAAAATCAACCATGATCCCACACTAGAATAATCTGAAGAGATCAGAAACCAAAAAAGAAAAGGAAAAAAAGAGGGGTAAAGAGAATATAATCTCCTAGGTGGCAAAAGAAGGTGATCTACTTGGTCCTGGGTGTATTTTGGTCTGTTTGGTCTGTTTCTTAGAGGACACTAAATCCCAAAATTGTAAAGAAAGAAAAACTTATAGATTTACAAAATTAACTTGAATACAGTGAAAGGAAGCTAAAAATGAAGAATATATCCATAAAATATAAATGTAAAGATGAAAATTTAAAAAAGACTTTAAAAAAAGTTGATAAAATAAGGAACTAGTTGAAAAGGAAAAAAAGAAAAAAGAAAATTTTAACCTGAAAGACTAAAGAATCATGAGAAAAAATATTGATCAAATTCCATATACTATTATCCCCTCAGTGTAGGAGTTTTTCAGTTCTGTGTGATCCATAAATTTGGTATTAGACTGATATTCCTGCTGTTCTTCTGGGGGAAGGGCCTGTTGCACTGATTCTCAGTTGTCTGGCTATGTGGAGTTGCACCACCTCTTGCCAGGGGGCTGGGCTCAGTGTAAGCCACTTTGGATTGTTTCATGTGGCTCTTGTTCCCTAAAGGTTTTCCATGCCACTTGCAGAAAGTGGTTGCTTTGCAATTTGTAGAATTGCAGCAATTCTTTTTTAGATCTAAGGTTGAATTCACAGGTATTCAGGATGATTTGATAGATATCTAGATGAATTCAAGAGACCAGGTGAAATGAGTTCTCATACTCTTCTGTCATCCTCCATCCTCTCCTCTTTTGCATTCTTGTGATTTCAACCTATTTGTCTTTGAATCTAAGGTGTGTCATGTGTAGAGTGTTATATTTGGATCTTGCTTTATTAAATATTTTTTCATTCTCTGCTTTCTAATTGGGTTTTCTGGACCATACATATTTAGTGTAGTTATTAACAGGTTAAAAGTTACAGTTGCTGGGAGGAGTCAAGATGGCGGAGAAGTAGCAGCCTGAGACTACATCAGGTAGCAGGAGATCAGCTCAATAGCTTATCTTAACATTGCAAACACCTACAAATCCAACGGGAGAGCGAAGAGAAGAAGAACAGCAACTCTAGAAACAGAAAATCAACCACTTTCTGAAAGAACCTGTTTTTATCCCCTTCCCCCCCGCCCCAACAATTTGGGGTCTCTTCTGATTTGGTTACAGCGCATTTTTCCGGGGTCTTTGCCACCCTTTTAGTAGTTTATTTGCTCCTTCATATCCTCTTATCTGGACAAAATGACAAGGCGGAAAAAATCACCACAAACAAAAGAACAAGAGACAGTACCGAAGGCTAGGGACCTAATCAACACAGACATTGGTAATATGTCAGATCAAGAGTTCAGAATGACGATTCTGAACATTCTAGCCGGGCTCGAAAAAGGCATGGAAGATATTAGAGAAACCCTCTCTGGAGATATTAAAGCCCTTTCTGGAAAATTAAAGAACTAAAATCTAACCAAGTTGAAATCAAAAAAGCTATTAATGAGGTGCAATAAGAAATGGAGGCTCTCACTGCTAGGATAAATGAGGCAGAAGAAAGAATTAGTGACATAGAAGACCAAATGACAGAGAATAAAGAAGCCGAACAAAAGAGGGACAAACAGCTACTGGACCATGAGGGGAGAATTCGAGAGATAAGTGACACCATAAGACGAAACAACATTAGAATAATTGGGATTCCAGAAGAAGAAGAAACAGAGAGGGGAGCAGAAGGTCTATTGGAGAGAATCATTGGAGAGAATTTCCCTAATATGGCAAAGGGAACAAGCATCAAAATCCAGGAGATGCAGAGAACCCCCCTCAAAGTCAACAAGAATAGGTCCACACCCCGTCACCTAATAGTAAAATTGACAAGTCTTAGTGACAAAGAGAAAATCCTGAAAGCAGCCCGAGAAAAGAAGTCTGTAACATACAATGGTAAAAATATTAGATTGGCAGCAGACTTATCCACAGAGACCTGGCAGGCCAGGAAGAGCTGGCATGATATATTCAGAGCACTAAACGAGAAAAACATGCAGCCAAGAATACTCTATCCAGCTAGGCTATCATTGAAAATAGAAAGAGAGATAAAAAGCTTCCAGGACAAACAAAAACTGAAAGAATTTGCAAACACCAAACCAGCTCTACAGGAAATATTGAAAGGGGTCCTGTAAGCAAAGAGAGAGCCTAAAAGTAGTAGATCAGAAAGGTACAGAGACAATATACAGGAACAGTCACCTTACAGGCTAATAATGGCACTAAATTCATATCTCTCAATAGTTACCCTGAATGTTGATGGGCTAAATGCCCCAATCAAAAGACACAGGGTATCAGAATGGATAAAAAAACAAAACCCATCAGTATGTTGCCTACAAGAAACTCATTTTAGACGCGAAGACACCTCCAGATTTAAAGTGAGCGGGTGGAAAACAATTTACCATGCTAATGGGCATCAGAAGAAAGCTGGGGTGGCAATCCTTATATCAGATCAATTAGATTTTAAGCCAAAGACTATAATAAGAGATGAGGAAGGACACTATATCCTACTCAAAGGGTCTGTCCAACAAGAAGATCTAACAATTTTAAATATCTATGCCCCTAACGTGGGAGCAGCCAACTATATCAACCAATTAATAACAAAATCAAAGAAACACATCAATAATAATACAATAATAGTAGGGGACTTTAACTCTCCCCTCACTGAAATGGACAGATCATCCAAGCAAAAGATCAACAAGGAAATAAAGGCCTTAAATGACACACTGGACCAGATGGACATCACAGATATATTCAGAACATTTCATCCCAAAGCAACAGAATACACATTCTTCTCTAGTGCACATGGAACATTCTCCAGAATAGATCACATCCTGGGTCACAAATCAGGTCTCAACCGGTATCAAAAGATTAGGATCCTTCCCTGCATATTTTCAGACCACAATGCTCTGAAGCTAGAACTCAATCACAAGAGGAAAGCTGGAAAGAACCCAAATACATGGAGACTAAACAGCATCCTTCTAAAGAATGAATGGGTCAACCAGGAAATTAAAGAAGAATTGAAAAAATTCATGGAAACAAATGATAATGAAAACACAACGGTTAAAAATCTGTGGGACACAGCAAAGGCAGTCCTGAGAGGAAAATATATAGTGGTACAAGCCTTTCTTAAGAAACAAGAAAGGTCTCAAGTACACAACCTAACCCTACGCGTAAAGGAGCTGGAGAAAGAACAAGAAGGAAACCCTAAACCCAGCAGGAGAAGAGAAATCATAAAGATCAGAGCAGAAATCAATGAAATAGAAACCAAAAAAAAAAAAAAAAAAAATAGAAAAAATCAATGAAACTAGGAGCTGGTTCTTTGAAAGAATCAATAAGATTGATAAACCCCTGGCCAGACTCATCAAAAAGAAAAGAGAAAGGACCCAAATCAATAAAATCATGAATGAAAGAGGAGAGATCACAACTAACACCAAAGAAATACAGACAATTATAAGAACATACTATGAGCAACTCTACGCCAACAAATTGGACAATCTGGAAGAAATGGATGCATTCCTAGAGACATATAAACTACCACAACTGAACCAGGAAGAAATAGAAAACCTGAACAGGCCCATAACCAGTAAGGAGATTGAAACAGTCATCAAAAATCTCCAAACAAACAAAAGGCCAGGGCCAGACAGCTTCCCAGGGGAATTCTACCAAACATTTAAAGAAGAACTCATTCCTATTCTCCTGAAACTGTTCCAAAAAATAGAAATGAAAAGAAAACTTCCAAACTCATTTTATGAGGCCAGCATCACCTTGATCCCCAAACCAGACAAGGATCCCACCAAAAAAGAGAACTACAGACCAATATCCTTGATGAACACAGACGCAAAAATTCTCGCCAAAGTACTAACCAATAGGATTCAACAGTACATTAAAAGGATTATTCACCACGACCAAGTGGGATTTATTCCAGGGCTGCAGAGTTGGTTCAACATCCGCAAATCAATCAATGTGATACAACACATTAATAAAAGAAAGAACAAGAACCATATGATACTCTCAATAGATGCTGAAAAAGCATTTGACAAAGTACAGCATCCCTTCCTGATCAAAACTCTTCAAAGTGTAGGGATAGAGGGCACACACCTCAATATTATCAAAGCCATCTAGGAAAAACCCACCGCAAATGTCATTCTCAATGGAGAAAAACTGAAAGCTTTTCCGCTAAGGTCAGGAACACGGCAGGGATGTCCATTATCACCACTGCTATTCAACATAGTATTAGAAGTCCTAGCCTCTGCAATCAGACAACAAAAAGAAATTAAAGGCATCCAAATTGGCAAAGAAGAAGTCAAACTATCACTCTTCGCAGATGATATGATATTATATGTGGAAAACCCAAAAGACTCCACTCCAAAACTGCTAGAACTTGTACAGGAATTCAGTAAAGTGTCAGGATATAAAATCAGTGCACAGAAATCAGTTGCATTTCTGTACACCAACAACAAGACAGAAGAAAGAGACATTAAGGAGTCAATCCCATTTACAATTGCACCCAAGACTATAAGATACCTAGGAATAAACCTAACCAAAGAGGCTAAGAATCTATACACAGAAAATTATAAAGTACTCATGAAAGAAATTGAGGAAGACACAAAGAAATGGAAAAATGTTCCATGCTCCTGGATTGGAAGAATAAATATTGTGAAAATGTCCATGCTACCTAAAGCAATCTACACATTTAATGCAATCCCTATCAAAATACCATCCATCAGCGTGGTACTGGCATAAAAACAGACACATAGACCAGTGGAACAGAGTGGAGAGCCCAGATATGGACCCTCAACTCTATGGTCAAATAATCTTCGACAAAACAGGAAAAAATATTCAATGGAAAAAAGACAGTCTCTTCAATAAATGGTGCTGGGAAAACTGGACAGCGATATGTAGAAGAATGAAACTCGACCATTCTCTTACACCGTACACAAAGATAAACTCGAAATGGATAAAAGACCTCAACGTGAGACAGGAATCTATCAGAATCCTAGAGGAGAACATAGGCAGTAACCTCTTCGATATCAGCCACAGCAACTTCTTTCAAGATATGTCTCCAAAGGCCAAGGAAACAAAAGCAAAAATGAACTTTTGGGACTTCCTCAAGATCAAAATCTTCTGCACAGCAAAGGAAACCGTCAACAAAACAAAGAGGCAACCCACGGAATGGGAGAAGATATTTGCAAATGACAGTACAGACAAAAGGTTGATATCCAGGATCTATAAAGAACTTCTCAAACTCAACACACACAAAACAGATAATCATATCAAAAAATGGCCAGAAGATATGAACAGACATTTCTCCAATGAAGACATACAAATGGCTATCAGACACATGAAAAAATGTTCATCATCACTAGCCATCAGGGAGATTCAAATTAAAACAACATTGAAATACCACCTAACACCAGTTAGAATGGCCAAAATTAGCAAGAAAGGAAACAACGGGTGTTGGAGAGGATGTGGAGAAAGGGGAACCCTCTTACACTGTTGGTGGGAATGCAATTTAGTGCAGCCACTTTGGAGAACAGTGTGGAGATTCCTGAAGAAATTAAAAATAGAGCTTCCCTATGACCCTGCAATTGCACTGCTGGGTATTTACCCCAAAGATACAGATGTCGTGAAAAGAAGGGCCATTTGTACCCCAATGTTTATTGCAGCAATGGCTACGGTCGCCAAACTGTGGAAAGAACCAAGATGCCCTTCAACGGATGAATGGATAAGGAAGATGTGGTCCATATACACAATGGAGTATTATGCCTCCATCAGAAAGGACGAATACCCAACTTTTGTAGCAACATGGACGGGACTGGAAGAAATTATGCTGAGCGAAATAAGTCAAGCAGAGAGAGTCAAGTATCATATGGTCTCACTTATTTGTGGAGCATAACAAATAACATGGAGGACATGGGGAGATGGAGAGGAGAGGGAGTTGAGGGAAACTGGAAGGGGAGATGAACCATGAGAGACTATGGACTCTGAAAAACAACCAGAGGGTTATGAAGGGGCGGCAGGGGTGTGGGGGGGGTGGGAGGTTGAGGAACCAGGTGGTGGGTAATAGGGAGGGCACGTACTGCATGGAGCACTGGAAGAATAAATATGGTGAAAATGTCTATGCTACCTAAAGCAATCTACACATTTAATGCAATCCCTATCAAAATACCATCCATTTTTTTCAAAGAAATGGAACAAATAATCCTCAAATTTATATGGAACCAGAAAAGACCTCGAATAGCCAAAGGAATATTGAAGAACAAAGCCAAAGTTGGTGACATCACAATTCCGGACTTCAAGCTCTATTACAAAGCTGTCATCACCAAGACAGCATGGTACTGGCACAAAAACAGACACATAGATCAGTGGAACAGAATAGAGAGCCCCGAAATCGACCCTCAACTCTATGGTCAACTAATCTTCGACAAAGCAGGAAAGAATGTCCAATGGAAAAAAGACAGCCTCTTCAATAAATGGTGCTGGGAAAATTGGACAGCCACATGCAGAAAAATGAAATTGGACCACTTCCTTATACCACACACGAAAATAGACTCCAAATGGATGAAGGACCTCAATGTGAGAAAGGAATCCATCAAAATCCTTGAGGAGAATGCAGGCAGCAACCTCTTCGACCTCAGCCGTAGCCACATCTTCCTAGGAACAACGGCAAAGGCAAGGGAAGCAAGGGCAAAAATGAACTATTGGGATTTCATCAAGATCAAAAGCTTCTGCACAGCAAAGGAAACAGTTAACAAAACCAAAAGACAAGTGACAGAATGGGAGAAGATATTTGCAAACGACATATCAGATAAAGGGCTAGTATCCAAAATCTATAAGGAACTTAGCAAACTCAACACCCAAAGAACAAACAATCCAATCAAGAAATGGGCAGAGGACATGAACAGACATTTCTGCAAAGAAGACATCCAGATGGCCAACAGACACATGAAAAAGTGCTCCACGTCACTCGGCATCAGGGAAATACAAATCAAAACCACAATGAGATATCACCTCACACCAGTCAGAATCGCTAAAATTAACAAGTCAGGAAATGACAGATGCTGGAGAGGATGTGGAGAAAGGGGAACCCTCCTCCACTGTTGGTGGGAATGCAAGCTGGCGCAACCACTCTGGAAAACAGCATGGAGGTTCCTCAAAATGTTGAAAATAGAACTACCCTATGACCCAGCAATTGCACTGCTGGGTATTTACCCTAAAGATACAAACATAGTGATCCGAAGGGGCACGTGTACCCGAATGTTTATAGCAGCAATGTCTACAATAGCCAGACTATGGAAAGAACCTAGATGTCCATCAACAGATGAATGGATAAAGAAGATGTGGTATATATACACAATGGAATACTATGCAGCCATCAAAAGAAATGAAATCTTGCCATTTGCGACGACGTGGATGGAACTAGAGCGTATCATGCTTAGTGAAATAAGTCAATCGGAGAAAGACAACTATCATATGATCTCCCTGATATGAGGACATGGAGAAGCAACATGGGGGGGTTGGGGGATAGGAGAAGAATAAATGAAACAAGATGGGATTGGGAGGGAGACAAACCATAAATGACTCTTAATCTCACAAAACAAACTGGGGGTTGCTGGGGGGAGGTGGGATTGGGAGAGGGGGAGCGGGCTATGGACATTGGGGAGGGGAGGCGAACCATAAGAGACTATGGACTCTGAAAAACAACCTGAGGGTTTTGAAGGGTCAGGGGTGGGAGGTTGGGGGAACAGGTGGTGGGTAATGGGGAGGGCACGTTTTGCATGGAGCACTGGGTGTTGTGCAAAAAGAATGAATACTGTTACGCTGAAAAAATAAATAAAGTGGAAAAAAAAAGAAAAAAAAGTTACAGTTGCCATTTTTCTATTTGTTTTCTGTCTTTAGCCTTCTTTGTTCCTCTGTTCCTCTTTCATTAACTTTTTTGTGCTAAACAAATCTTTTAGTATGTCATTTTAATTCCTTTTCTGATTACTTTTTACTATAGTGTAAACTATTCTCCTGGTGTCTGCTCTAGAAAGTCCAATAGGCATCTTAACTCATCACAATTTATTTCAAATTAATATTAACTTGATTGCCATGAACTATAAAATGTTTAACATAACTCTATTATTTCCCCCTCTTGTGGTATTATTTTCATATATATTACATCTATATCTTACAAAGCCAATGTTAGTGTTATAATTATCTATTTACACAAAGTTATGTTTTTAAAAATAATTTAACAGAAGACACATGAAAAATATATCTAGATTCTTTTATTTTTAACATGGGTATTTATTACATCTACATTCTGTATTTCTTCCAGTTAATTTGGGCTACCATCTGGTGCCATTCCCTCCCAGAATCCAACGAATTTTCTTTAATATTTGTGATAAATCAGTTCTGATATCAAGGAGTCCTCTCAATCTTTTTAAATTTTGGAATGTCCTTATTTTATCTTTATAACTGGTGGATAGTTTCACCAGATAAAAAATTCTTCATTAGCAGTTTTTTCTTTCAGTATTTTGAATATATCATTACACTGACTTCTAGAGTCCATTCTCTCTGATGGGAAGTTAGATATTATTTATATTGATGCTCTCTTGAACATATGAAATTGTTTTTTCTCAAGTGCCTGGTTTGCTCAGTCAGTTAAGCATTTGCTTTTGGCCCAGGTCATAATTTCAGGCTCCTGGGATTGAGCCCCATATCTGGCTCCCCACTCAGTGGGGAGTATGTTTCTCCGTCTCCCTCTGCCCCTTCCCCTGCTCATGCTCTCTCTCTTTCTTTCAAATAGATAAATAAAATCTTTTAAAAACTGTTTTTCTTTTGTTTTTTCTCTTTGTGTGGGGCTTTTAATACTTTGACTATGATGTGTCTAGGTATAAATCCCTCAATTGATCCTATTTGTGGTTCATTAAGCTTCTTAGATGTGTAAATTAATATTTTTTTTAACTTGGGGCCATGATTTCTTCAAAAGATTATGATGACTATTGGACCCACAATTTGAGGAAGTATATATGGATGAAATGTGAGACATTTATTGGGAAAGTCTAGGAACCAGAAAATTGGAATGAGTACATGTCCTTGAATTCAGATATAGCCTGAACCTTTGGGCACCTTGGGTACCCCTTGATCTGATTATCAGTTGTTTCTCTCTGTGTGTCTCTCTTTCTGCATTGCTAGAATTCAACTGGAAGATGAATTTCTAAATTATTACCCTGAATTTTTAAAAAGCCACCACAGAAGAGTATCACTATGTGATTCCTTTTGCATGAAACTCTATAGAAGAAAAAACAAATCTATGGTTATGAAATCAAGAGGGAGAGTTCCCAGACAGGTGTCTGAACTGTTTTAAAAATGATCTACTATACTTGGACACTCAATAGATGCAATTTATGTCAAGTACTCATTCAGATAACGTCTGAATACAAGAATACCTTCAAGAGAGACAGTACAGTCCAAAATCTTTTTAAAATTATCATTACCCATATGAGGATGGATGCCAAGTAAGTACATCTTGTCCCCCAGTTCCTGCTAGAATGGACTTTGAGTGAGGTCAAGATCAAGGTGAGGAAATTATATTCCTTCACTTAGGTGGAGTTACCAAGCATCCAAGAAGCCCGAAATTATTATTTAAAAAAAGGATATGGTCAAACATCTACTAGCAGTTAGTCAGAATAGGTATTCTTTCTTCTGTGCACTTTGCCTTTGGTGTACAACTAGGCATTAAAGGTATACTAGGTCTTTGAGGCTTACGAAGCTCTTCAGGTTTCATTGCACTTGATACACTCTGCAACTGTAAGACTTTTTTGTTTTTTAATATTTTATTTATTTATTTGACAGAAAGAGATCACAAGCAGGTGGAGAGGCAGGCAGAGAGAGAGAGGAGGAAGCAGGCTCCCTGCCAAACAGAGAGCCCAATGTGGGATTCAATCCCAGGACCCTGAGATCATGACCTGAGCTGAAGGCAGAGGCTTAACCCACTGAGCCACCCAGGCGCCCCAAGACTTTTAAGGTGTACTAAAAACCACCATTTGTGAGAGAAAAAGGAGTGACGTTAACTTATTTCTGACAGTTGCTATCCTCTATTTCTCTCTAAATCCTAAGGGATGATTCTAATACAACTTATTCCACAAAAAGAATGCACACTGTCCTCAGGTTTTCAATCAGGTTTTCCCTGAGCCTGAGTCAGCTTCCATTGCTGACTCGAGGTCCATAATGAGAATAAAGAACCAGCTCATGCTGGTTCTTCTCATGCTCAGAAGGGAAATTGCAAGGGCTAATCCAGAAATTAAAACACACACACACACACATGAACTCAAGATCTTGCTTAATAGTACAAGCAGAAACTAGATAGCATATATGTAGATGGAGCCTTAGAATATTGGGCCAAGAAAGATGAATTCTGTTTGGACAGGGCCAAATTTACCAATACAAGTATACTTACTGTGGAATCAGGAGCAGCCCATGGTGCATTTCACACCAATGTAATATATAGAGATTACTCATTTTATTGTAATTTCATTTTATTTTGTTTTGCAAATATTGTGGTGGCTTTTTCTTTTTTACAAATTGAAAGTTTTAATTTTTCATAAATCAGTTTACACGTTGAAGGTTTCAATTTGTAAAAAGTGCAATAGCTGCAAAGCACAGTCAAGCAAGTCTATTAACATCATTTTTCCAACATCACCTGCTCACTTCATGTTTCTGGGTCACATTTTGGTAATTCTCACAATATTTCAAACTTTATTATTGTATTTGTTATAGTGATCTGTGATCAGTGATTATGAGTTGCTGAGATCTCAGAGGACAAATCTTTTATCAATAAAGTATTTTTAATTAACAAATGTACATTGTTTTTAAGACACGATGCTATTGCATACTTAGTAAGCAACAATATAGTATAAGCATAACCTAACTATTATATGTCTTGGGAAACCAAAAAATTTCATTTGGTTCACTTTATTGCAATATTCACTTTATTGCGGTAATCTGAAACCCAACCCACTATATATTCGAGATATGCCTGTGTTTCTCTAATGGGATCCTGACGAATATTTTTTAAAAACTCTTCTGAGTCATTCTCATATGCAGTTATCTTTTTTAGTGACCTGAAGGTATCTGCACTGGTGGCTGATAGTGAAGTCCATTGAAATGAAGTAGATGGACACCCACTTAAAAGACTTCTTAAGATATATATCTATATATGAAATTTTGGGTCTCATGGGCAGAAAATTAACACAAACCATTATATCAGGGCTTCAGATCCTCTTTCCAGTCCTTGATATATCCTACTTTAAAGATAGAAGGCTTTGACTGAAGGGCAGACTGGGTCCCTTTGACAAAATTCCTCACAACTTAGTCATATAATTAATCATTCCCCAAAAGCCCCCAAGGAGGCCAGTCAAATATCCTTCAACTCAAATCTACAGTGCATAGTGTCATCATGGGAAGTTATGACTGCTGCAGTTGCAGTCTCACTTAGGGTTGGTTCTGAAATGTGTGGAAAAGAAATCTTCCCAGTAGGCAGAGTTTTGAGGAGTTTTATTTACTTGTTCATTTTGTGAAGAAGAGACATATCTCGAGTTTTATATTGATTCATGTCCAATAGCTCAATGAGTTGTTGAGTAGTAGCAGGCTAGACAAGAGTAAGACTGGAAACTTGATGACAAAAAAGTCTAGAGGAGATACATGTGGAAGGAATTCCAAGAATAGGTATTGAATGAGGTTTATAAATGCTTAACTGAAAATAAGCCATGAGCAGAAAGAGTACAAGTGATGTTTGGGTATTTATTCCTTTGGTTCTTTGTGCTGAGCCATGTAATCAATGGCCATAATGATGCTTTCCTAAAGCCACTGCTCTCATAAGGGTAGAATTTCTCCTTCCAGGTTCTGGTAACATTACCTATATTCACTGTGAACCCTGTGGCCATAATGCCTCCTTGTCATCACTAGTTACAGGATGATTTACCACCCCTACCCATGTTTTTAGAGCCCTGTTTATTAGACCATCTTCAAGATCCTACTGTTTCTTGACAACAGACATCTGTTTCTTGAGGGGACCCTCACTAATATGTCCCCAAAACAACTTAGATCATAAAGTCCATGGGGATAGGGAATTTAATCTTTTATCTGATGTTGCTATCCCAGCATCTAGAATGTCTCTTGCACCACAGGTTTTCAATAAATGTTTAAATGAACATATGTAGTGACTCTTTCCCTCCATTATTGATCTTTATGTTAAAGTCAATTATGAATGATTTAATATAGTTTGAACAGCATTTTTGTGCTTTTATTTGTAATTCCTTAAGGAATGACAAAGAATTATGTCAGCAAAAAACCAGCAAACTTGTTATGCACATGGAAGTCCGAGATAACTAACAAAAAATTTGTTGAAAGAGAGAATTCATCACACATCCTACATACATCTACACCTGCAGCATCGCCTTGACCCCCAGTAGAAGCTCCACACTGGGCTCCAAGGGCACCAGGTCAGAGCTCACGGGTCCGGCGGCTGTAAAGAAACCAGGTAGAAGTCCTGGGTCGAAAAACTGTAAAGATTATAATTTTACAGCTTTATCATTTCAATCCTAAATACCTCGTCGTCATGACTTTTTTTTTCTACAGAATCATTTTTCCTACATAACTTCAAGGTTTTTTTTTTTCCACACTTCACCTAAGTAACCGTAATATTAATATTTTCAATATCCGAACCATATTCAAGTTTTTTCATTGCCTCCAAATAACCTGAGGGGGGAAATGTTATTTCAATAGGGAGCCAGTACAGGAGCACCCTTTACATTGGTAGAATTCACATTTCACCCTTAATCTCTTCGGGCTCTGACAGAACCTGAGTGAGAGACTTTTAAGAACAGCAGTCTCCAGCTTTCTAAAAAGTGGAAATGCCAAAATAGTGACTTTAACAGTGGCCACGGAGGTCTATGGGAAATGTAGTCCTGACTTCTTAGCTTCCCCGCATGGCACTCTGGGAAGGGAATTTGGGGCTCCTTCTGCGCAAGGGCAGCCGTAGCTCCGCCTCCTCAATCGTCTAATCTGGACTGCAGGAAAGCGCTTTGAGAGAGCCTCTGGGTCTACTCGGAAAGTAAAGGATGCGAGCATACGGTGAGAGTGCAGGGGAGCTCTCTATGGGAGGGGCAACCTTGTGTCTAGGGATGGGAGCAAGAAGTCTTTGGGATACCCCTGGTAGACGTCTCGACCAGCCCTCAACCGACATTAGGCCGGTGGGAGTGTGGGGGGAGGTAGGAGGAGATCCCGGCCCTCCGGCTCCGGTAGCTCAAGTGGGTCTGAGCCCAGTCTTGAGTAGGGGCTCCGTACGGTCCTGGGTGTGTAGGGACAGTGTGGTTGGGCACGCCTGCAGCCCGACTTAGTGTCGGCGGGAGGCAGAGTGCGTTTATAACGCTGATGGTGACCCTGAGTGCGGTGAGACCCTGAGCACGGGAGCCAAAAAAGGCCCGGATAAATTTCCAGCAGAGGCGATAGAAGGAACCTGGGTAAGATTCGGGTTTCTCATCTCAAAATTGTATTAATACGACTGATCTAGGGGGTTGTTTTGAAACTTAGATCTAAGTCATCACTTTTAAAGTATTTAGACAAGTACCGGGCACTATGCACTGCCTAAATGACAACTGCTTTCATAGTTAGAAGATACTGTTGTTTTCATTGGACGGTGTATCATAACCTCACAATCACTTAAAATAAACAAACAAAATAAATAAACAAAAATTAGAAAAAAACCCAGGCTCAGCTTGGTGAAACGATGTGCCCAGGTCACAAGCTAGCAGTGAGGGAGTTTGGATTCAAGGGCAGGTGTGCTTTACTTCCAATCTTAGGCATTGTCTAAATATCACAGCTTAGTGCTGTGAAACCAGCATCACAGCGTTCACAGCACTAAGCAAAGTGGCCTGTCCCCAAATCCCCAAGAATATAAGGGAAGGTGAATGTAGATGAACTCTGATCATATGTCAGATATATTCTGGTATTTTTAGTGTCTCTTCAGGTCCCTTGGGTCAGAAAGAGGTTCCTAGCCTGTTCAGTATTTTCAGGCTGTCCTTTAAGTCTGATATTATAATGAATTCCAGGACTCTTGGTTTTGCCCCTAAAGTGAGTTCTTAGGTTCCAATTATGTTGTCTCATCCTTTGGCATACGCTAATTCAACTAATCTGTTGCTTTGTGTTAGTCACGAGGAAACATGCGTTATTGTTAAATCAAGAAAATTTTATGTTCGCTCAGTAAAAAATTGCAGAATTAAGCCCACAATAGTTTCAAAGTCACACAAAGACAAGTGGTACATGATCTTTCTCATTCTTTTTCAAGGTCCAGAGGGTCCCATGCCTATGGGGAGGATGATCCTCCAACTGGGTTGCTGAGATGTGGGGAGGTGAGTGTAGGAGCTGTAAGACAGGCTAGATCTCGTGACCCCTATCTTCTTTCTGTCCCCTCAGCTGAACCACAGCTTTGTACACTCTCCCAAGATCCACAGAAAATGAACACACCTCAGGTGAGCTTTTCCATTTATTCCCCACTTAGTATTGTAATGGATTTTTGAGGTTTAGAAGGATCCATGTATTAAATGAAAAAGGAGATCTAGAAATATATCTTGAACAAAAATATACGCTGTTCTACTATCAGCTATGATGTTTTCTTTCAGCTTTTGGTGGGTAACCTTTGTTAGAGTACCATGTACCAGGTAACTAAGATTTCATGTTAGTCATGAATGTGCATTGAATTATCGATTGTCTCTTGTGTATGGATTGGAATAAAACTAAAGCTTATTTCCTTTCATCTGTTAGTACTGTAAACAGTATAACATATTTTCTAATGTCAACTTGAATTCCTGTATGGAGCCTAGTTGCTAAAATTGTGGTAAGTTGCTTCTTACATATTTTCCTTGGGCCTTTTGCTAATACTATATTCAGGGTTTATGTTTCTGTATCCACAAGTTGGATTAGACTATATTGTTTTTCTGTCCAATTATGGTATCATGGTCATAGTCTTCTGAAAGTAAATGGAGAACTTTTCTGCTCCTTTTCTTTTCTAGCAATTTAGATGAGAAAGTTTTACTACATGAGGGTTTTTGTGAAATGTTTACATATAGATTTAGGCCTTTAGAAGACTTTAGCATAAAGACTCTGGTGTTGACTTATCAGACATAAGTCTATATTGCACTTGTATTTTTTTCTTTTATTTTCAGATTTATTTATTTGAAAGAGAGAGAAAACATGGGGGAGGGGCAGAGGGAGAGGGAGAGAGAGAATCTCAAGAGGAGTACTTGCTCAGCACAGAGCCCAACACAGGGCTCGATCCCATGACACTGAGGTCATAACCGGAGGTGAAATCAGGGGGAGTCCGATGCTTAACTGACTGAGCCACCCAAGCGCCCCTGTGTTTTTTCTACTTTGTCCATTAAATTGTGTTGGCATCTCTGTGGGAAACCAATCACAATGCATGTAGGGTCTGTATCTATACTCTGTTCACTTCTGATATCAGTGTAATCCATTTGTTAATACCAGACTATCTTGATGAGTGTCTCTTTACAGTAACTCTTGAAGTCAGATAATGTAAGTCTTCCAACTTTCTTCTTTTTTAAAATTGTTTTGGATAGTCTAGGATAGTCTTTGCTTCTTTATAGAAAGTTTTGAAAATCTTGTCAGTCTCAAAGACACCTGCTGAGATTTTGATTTTGAATGTACTGAATCCATAGAATCTGTAGTGTAGAGAACAATTTGGGAAGGATTAATATCTTGATCATAACGAATCTTCCAATTCATGGGTACAGTATCTCTCTCCATTCACTTAAGTGATAATGGAGGGTGTTGAGGGTTTGGGGTTTGATATAAAAGGGTAGTTTTGACTACTTTCCTGAAAAGGATAGTTTTCAGGAAGAACACTGTCTACTGTCTGAAGATACTAGACTAGAAGCAGGAACAATATAGGGGCCTGTTTCTATAATTCTAGCATGAAATGATGATCATAACGGTGTTAGTTCCTTTGAAGTAGTCAAACTCTAATGTAATTTAAGGTAAAGCCAACAATCGAGAGTGTGTCTTTCTTTTCAGCAGACTTCTAAATAGATCATGCTGTTAAATTTTCAACTTTTACCAATGTGATTAAAATAATCTCCATTTGGTTTTATAAGCTTTTCTCATGAATGAAGTGTGGAACATCTTTTTTTGTCTTGTAATTAATCTATATTTCTTTTTTTGTTGTTATCCCTTACCTGTTTTTCTATTGATGTATTGATTTTAATTACTGTATCCACTATATCATTATAGCCCTTTCTCTGTGCTATAAATTGCACAATTTCCCTAAAGTTTTCTGTAATTTTGCCTTACTCATGATTTTTTTTTGTCATAAAGGCATTTGATTTTTTTTAAAGATTGTATTTATTTGAGAAAGAGAGAGACAGCACATGCAAGAGAGAGAGAGTGCACACAAACAAGAGAGAGGGGCAGAGGGAGAGGGAGAAGCAGGCCCCTCATTGAACAGGGAACCAGCTGTGGGCTCGATCCCAGGGTCCTGGGATCATGACCTGAACCAATGGCAGATACAACCGACTGAGCCACCCACATACCCCAAGGCATTTGACTTTTATGTCAAATCTAGGAGTTTTTTCATTAATGTTCCTGGATTTTCAGTCATAATTGGGCATTTCCCACTCTAATGTAAAATAATTGTTCTATGTAGTTTTCTGGAATTTGATTTAATTTTTTACAGTAGATCTTGAATACATTTTTATTTTTTTTATATTTATTTTTATTTGTTTATTTACAGCATAACAGTGTTCATTGTTTTGGCATCACACCCAGTGCTCCATGCAGTACGTGCCCTCCCTATTACCCACCACCTGGTTCCTCAACCTCCCACCCCCCCCCACACCCCTGCCGCCCCTTCATAACCCTCTGGTTGTTTTTCAGAGTCCATAGTCTCTCATGGTTCATCTCCCCTTCCAGTTTCCCTCAACTCCCTCTCCTCTCCATCTCCCCATGTCCTCCATGTTATTTGTTATGCTCCACAAATAAGTGAGACCATATGATACTTGACTCTCTCTGCTTGACTTATTTCACTCAGCATAATTTCTTCCAGTCCCGTCCATGTTGCTACAAAAGTTGGGTATTCATCCTTTCTGATGGAGGCATAATACTCCATTGTGTATATGGACCACATCTTCCTTATCCATTCATCCGTTGAAGGGCATCTTGGTTCTTTCCACAGTTTGGCGACCGTAGCCATTGCTGCAATAAACATTGGGGTACAAATGGCCCTTCTTTTCACGACATCTGTATCTTTGGGGTAAATACCCAGCAGTGCAATTGCAGGGTCATAGGGAAGCTCTATTTTTAATTTCTTCAGGAATCTCCACACTGTTCTCCAAAGTGGCTGCACTAACTTGCATTCCCACCAACAGTGGAAGAGGGTTCCCCTTTCTCCACATCCTCTCCAACACACGTTGTTTCCTGTCTTGCTAATTTTGGCCATTCTAACTGGTGTTAGGTGGTATCTCAATGTTGTTTTAATTTGAATCTCCCTGATGGCTAGTGATAATGAACATTTTTTCATGTGTATGATAGCCTGCTCTGTGGTACAAGATAGTAGTCTTTCCCCAGGCAGCCATCTAGTTACCCTGTGACATTTTAGTGTCCAGAATTTCCTCATGCATTTGAATGATGTCACTTGTATTCAAATAGGAAATTTACTTTGCTATTCATTCTTCCTGTTACACACTTGGTTCTGTTCAGTTTAAGTTTAGATGTATTTTTAGGCTCTCATCACTTCCCTGCTCCTGCCCACGTCTGTGTTTATATTAAGTTGTGGCCAACATTCTCCTGTTTTGCTTATCTAATACTTTCTTACCCTCTATCTTCCAGAATCTGTTCAAATTTGGGGGGTTTCTGCTGGGACATTCCTCTTTTGTCACACTTTTATATACTTGCTTTGTATTTTAGCTGTGTTTTTAAAGGCAGGGAGGTAAATGTGTATGCTCAGTCTATTCCCTTGAACTAGACGAATCATGCTTTTAATTCTTTTTTTCTTTTAATTTCCATTACTCTAATCTTTCCAGTTTTTCTTTCTAACATTTCAGAATTCTTTCTCAGCCTTCATGGCTTTTCTTTTTCTACCTGCCTCTTAAGTTTTGCTATTCCCTTGATTTCTCTACTTACTTGATTTCTCTGTCCTTTTTTGAGTCATCTCTTTTTTCCGATGACTTCAGTCAGCCATCTTAATGACTGATATCTCCTAATTCTTTATTTTCATTTTAGACCTCTCTGTTCCAAAATCATGCAACCAGCATTGAAATAAATAATTCCACCTATATTTTCAATAGGTATTTTGAGTGCAAATGAAGAACATCTGCCTCACAATGACCCAATCTCTGACTCGTACTTAATTCTTCCAGTCTCTGCAAATGGCATCCATATTTACTCAGTTGCTTGTGCAGCATCTCTGTAGATAGGTGCACAGGAAAATAATGAGCAGATTTTGTTTCCTATAAGGATTAATTTCCCATTCTTTATCTTTGCTTTAATATAAGTCATCTCTTAAATTAGTTATTTTGTTTTGCTGCTTAAGACATTGTCCACTTTTCATATAGAGCAATGGTTCCTAACTGGAGGTGGTTTTGCACCCCAGGAGATGTTTGGCAGTGTTTGGAGGTATTTTTTACTGTCACAACTGGGTTGTTGCTGGCATCTAATCAGTAGACGACAGAGTTATTGATAAATACACTAAAATACACAGGACAATTTTCCACAAAAATAGCATTCTCTTGTCCACAGTGTCAGTAGTGCCAAGTTGAAGAAATCCTGTTCTTTTATTTTTTTATTGTTAATTTAACCACCATAAAATACATCATTAGTTTGGTTTTTTTTATATTTAAACTTTATTTTTTCAGTGTTCCAAGTTCCATTGTTTATACATCACACTCGGTGCTCCATGCAATACGTGCCCTCCTTAATTCCCACTGCCAGGCTTACCCAACCTCCTAGCCCACCCCCTCCAAAATCTTCAGTTTGTCTCTCAGAGTCCACAGTCTCTCATGGTTTACATTGTTAGTTTTTGATGCAGTGTTCTAAGAGTCATCGTTTATGTACAACACCCGGTGTATTGCATAAATACATATTGTACATAAACAAAGAAATCCTGTTCTAAAGCATTGCTCCTGAAATATGAATCTGGTGGTGTGTAAATACTTCCCCAGTCTCACATGTATTCTCTTCATTAGTTCTCTATTACCCCAGCAGAGATCTCCAGACTGGTATGTGTAGACTCTACCAAGTGCTCAGCATAATCTGTTGGTGTATGGGAAATGCAGACAGGAATCCTATTTATAATAACTACCTTAGGGGCACCTGGGTGGCTCAGTGGGTTAAAGCCTCTGCCTTCGGCTCAGGTCATGATCTCAGGGTCCTGGGATCGAGCCCCGCATCGGGCTCTTCACTCAGTGGGGAGCCTGCTTCCCCCCCTCTCTCTGCCTGCCTCTCTGCCTACTTGTGATCTTTCTGTCAAATAAATGAATAAAATCTTTAAAAAAAAAAAAAGGCACTAGTTTTCTCATTATATTAAGTGGCAATATATGTGTGGCTCAGTGGGTTGGGCCGCTGCCTTCGGCTCGGGTCATGGTCTCGGGGTCCTGGGATCGAGTCCCGCATCGGGCTCTCTGCTCAGCGGGGAGCCTGCTTCCCTCCCTCTCTCTCTCTCTCTCTCTGCCTGCCTCTCTATCTACTTGTGATCTCTGTCTGTCAAATAAATAAATAAAATCTTTAAAAAAAAAATAAAAATAAAATAAAAATAAATATAAATAAATCAGAGCATGAGAATTTTTTTAACTAATGTGTGTATATCCCTGAAATATAAGACAGAGTCGAGCCATGATAGTCATCCTTTATAGCATTTTGATTTAAACTCTAAACAGTAAACACAGTAAGACTTAGTTTCCAAAAATTTTTTTCCATGTGCCTGATTCTGGCCCTCAGATTGATCAGAAATGTGCTGTTGCAGGCAACAGTGTCATTCAAAGACGTGACTGTGGAGTTCACCCAGGAGGAGTGGCGACAGATGGACTCTGCTCAGAGGACCCTGTACAGAGATGTGATGCTAGAGAACTATAGCCACCTCGTCTCAGTGGGTGAGCAGACGTTACCACCCTTTTGACTGCGTGTTCTAGTTTTCTTTTTTCTTTTTAAAATGTTAATCACTGTTGTTGAGGTGTGTTTAACAGAAGATAAAACTCTGGACTTTTCAGTGTTTAAGTCAATGAGTTTTGAAAAATTATATAGTAGATTTTTATCATCAAACTCATAATTTGGAATGTTTCCATCACCGCTAAAAGATTCTTGTACCCCTTTGCAGTGAGTCCCCTGTGCCCATCCCTAACTCTCTTATCTCACTTACATGCTTTCTAATGTAAGCACTGTGCCTCTTCTCAGATTTTGTATAAATAGAATCATAAAGTATATACTCTCTTTTGTCTGGCTTCTTTCACTTAGCATAAATGCTTTTGAGCCTCATGGATGTGTGTGTCTTCCTTTCAGTTGATAGATCCAGGGTCTTCTTCCAGTCTGGGGCTATTATAAATAAATCTGCTATGAACATTTATACAAGTCTTTGTATCACATGTTTTAATTTCCCTTGTGTAAATACCTAGGAGTGGGTTTGCTGGGTCTTCTACTAAGTTTATATGTAACTTCGTAAGAAACTGTCAAATGTTTCCAAGTTGGCTGTACTGTTTTTCATGCCCATGAGCAATGTCTGAGGGTTCTCATTACTCTTTGGTTACCAACATTTGGTTTGGTAAGCCAAATATTCTACTTAGGATCTAGTTATATCTTACAGTGTTCTAATTTGTATTTCCCTGATGATTAACTATATGGAACCTCTTTTTATGTGCCTTTTTTTTTTTAAACCAATAATAATCTCCTTTATTGGAGGGATCACATTTTCAACTCCATTTTTTTAGTTTAGTTTTTTGGGCTTTTTCATCTCAGAAGTTCAGACCTCTGTTTTACAAACTTTTTTCCTTTATCTTTGTCTTGGCTTTTTAAGAAGAAAATGTTTTCCAGTTATTACTATATTACACAAACTTTTCAAGAAACTTTTTAATGATGATAATTGGTACAATTTTATTCTTCAAAAGTTTCCCCCAGTGCTTATATCTTACATAACTGTAATATAGCAATGCTAGTAAATAGGCATTGGTACAGTATGTATAAATAGCTCTATGCCATTTTATCTCATGTGGAGATTTATGTAAACACCACAACAATCAAGATATAGAACTGTCTTATCACCCTAAAGAGTTCTTTCATGCTACCTCTTTATAATCATACCCATCCCCTTTCCCACACTATTCCTAATCTCTACCAACTACTAATCCACTCTTCATCTACCTAGTATTCCACTGTATGAATATAACATTTATTTAGCCATTCATCTGTTGGAAGACATTTTATTATAAATAAAGGTGCTGTGAACATTCATATTCAAGTTTTTGTGTGAACATAAATTATTATTCTCTGGAATAAACGCCTAGGAGTATGATTGGGGTTATATGGTATGTTTCACTCTTTAAGAAACTGCCAAACTATTTTTCAGAATAGCTGCACCGTTTTGCATTTCTACCAGCAGTATGTGAGAAATCTAGTTACTCCCTATTTTTCCTAGTATTTGGTGTGATAACTATTTTTTTAAATAGTGGCTGTAATGGGTATATAGTGTAGTTCAACATGGTCTTAATTTGCATCTCCTTAATGGCTAAGGATGTTAAATATTTAGTTTTAGTTTTTGTTTGTCCTGGAAACTTGATCTCTCCTTCTATTCTAAATGACAGCTTTATTGGATAAAGTATTCTTGGCTGCATATTGTTCCCATTTAACACGTTGAATACATCATGCCTCTGCTTTCTGTCCTGCCAGGTCTCTGTGGATTGGTCTGATGCCAGCCTTTGTGTCTGCCCTTGTAGGTTAAGGACCTTTTTTCCTGAGCTTCTTTCAGAATTCTCTCTTTATCCTTGTATTTTGCAAATTTCACTATATTATGTCATGGTGTTGACCTGTTTTTGTTGATTTGGAGGGGAGTTCCCTGTGCCTCTTAGACTTGAATGCCTCTTTCCTTCCCCAGAGGAAGGAACTTCTCAGCTATAATTTGTTCAAATAAACCATCCACCCCTTCCTCCCTGCTCTTCTTCCTCTGGGACTCCTATGATACAGATGCTATTTTGCTTTATAGAATCTCTGAGTTCTGTCTACATTCATGATCTAGTAGTTTTCTTTCCCTCTTCAGCTTCATTATTTCCATAATTTTATCTTCTTTATCACCTCTTTCCTCCTCTGCTACTTCAAGTCCTGGTAGTGATTTTATCCAATCTGTTTTGCATCTCAGTTACAGCTTCTTTTATTTCTGCTTGGCTAGTTTTTCGGTTTCTTATCTCTGCAGTAAGGGTTTCCTCTGGTGTCCTCTGTGCTTTTTTCAAGTCCAGCTAGTAGTCTTAACGACTGTTGATCTAAATACTTGTTCGGATATCTTGCTTATATCTGCTTTGAGCAAGTCCCTTGTTGTGATGTCTTCCTGACCTTTCTTTTGGGGAGAATTCCTCCATCTTGTCATTTTGGCTAAGTTTCTATCTTTGGCATGTTATGAAAGTTTGTTATGTTTCCTGCACCTCAGAGTAATGCTATATTAGGAAAGATCATACAACAAGTAGGGCCTGGCAGTTCAGGAAGTGTTTCTGGTATACGCTGTGGGCGCTCTGCTGTTGTGTTTTGGCTTTTCCACTGGTCCATCCCCTGCAGAGTTCCTCCTGCTTGCAGTGGGAAGTGTTTGGACCTTGATCTAGGTGTGTTTTGATTTGTTTGTTGAAAAAAAGTCTGATCCTAAAAAAGAGAAAAGGAAATAGAACAATAACACCAACAAGAACACCCAGGCAGACAATAAGAAAAACTATAAGCCTGATTCAAAAAGGGAAAGGGAAAAAAAATGAAAGAAAAAAGGAAGCCTGACCCAAATTAAAAAAAAAAAAGAAGAAGAAGAAGAAGAAGAAAGAAATCTTAGATAAGTAATTTCTTTTTTCTTTCTATTAGGTGCACTTAATGCTATAAACTCTTCTCTGAGTACTGCTTAACTGCATTATCCAAATTTATTTTCATTTAAGATATTTTCAGAATTTCTCTTGTTTCTTATTTGTTGCATTATTTAGAAGTATGCTGGTTAATTTCCAAATATTTAGGAATACTCCTGCTGTCTGACTGTACTTGATTTCCTATCTACTTCTGGTGTAATGTGAGAACATATTGTTTTAACTTGTACACATTGAAATTTGTTAAAATATGGTGTGTGACCTCAAATGTGTTCTGTTTTGGTGAATGTTTCATGTATACTTCAGGCGAATGTGTATTCTTCTGTTGTTGGAATAGCCTTGATATATGTGAATAGGTCCAAGTTGGTCACTAGTGATGTTCAAGTCATCTATATCCTTAGTAATCTGCCTTCCTAATCTATCAGTGTTGACAGAGTAGGGTTTAACACTCCAAATCTAACTGAGTTTTGTCTATTTCTTTTCTGTTTTATCAGTTTTGCCTCATATATTTTCAAGCTCTGTTTTTAGGTACATAAATACCTAGAACTGTTAAGTCTTCTTATAGAGCCAACCCCTTAGCAACCCCTTATCGGTAGGTAATGCCCTGGTAATATGTGTGATGTTTGGTAATCTTCCATGTTTTGAAGTGTGCTTTCTCTGAAGTTAATGCAGTTCAATTTTTTTTCTTTGATAATTGTTAGCATGATATATTTTTCTTTATCTTTTACTTTTTAACCTGAGTCTTTGCATATAAAGTGTATTTCTTATAATCAGTATAGAGTTCCCTTCTACCTTTTTTTTTTTTAATCCTATCTGACAGCCTCTTTTATTTGGTATTTTTAGACCATTCACATTTGTGGTGACTAATTGATGTAGTTGGATTAAATTTTTTGAAACTTTTCTAGTCATTGAATTTGTTCATTGATTTCCCCACCAATTCCTTTTTCCTTTTTGCCTTCTTTGCTTCCAAGAACATTTTATATGAATCCATCTTATTCTTCCTCTTGATGTATCATTTATACTTCTTTTTAAATCTTTATAGTGGTGGCTTGTTATTGACATTATACATTTTTAAAAATAATCTGTGTCCATTCTACAACACCATAACCATACCACTTAACATATAGTGCACATATTTTATACAGAGTTAGGTTCTGAGATCACTAGCCAATCTCTTTCCTTTGTTATACTGTCCAAAGTCTTCATATGTTTGCTTTATGTATTATATCTAGGATTTCACATGGATTTAAAGGGAGGGACAGAGTGATGTCTAACTAATTGTATCTGGAACCATCAGCCTCTGAAATTTTCACACTTAAGAATTGCCTTTAAATTAGTGTGATTTTTAAGTATGGGAAATATTTATGTAGTTCAAAAACCCAAACCGTGTTAAAAGGTATATTCAGGGATGCCTGGGTGGCTCAGTGGGTTAAAGCCTCTGCCTTTGGCTCAGGTCATGATCCCAGGGTCCTGGGATCGAGCCCCGCATCGGGCTCGCTCCTTGGCGGGGAGCCTGCTTCCTCTCTCTCTGCCTGCCTCTCTGCCTACTTGTGATCCCTCTCTGTCAAATAAATAAATAAATAAATCTTTTTTAAAAAAAAGGTATATTCAGAGTTTTCTCATTTCCATTCTTGTCCCCTCTGTTCATTTCCCTCCTGTCCTACTTTTATTGCTTTCTGATTTTTCTTCCTGTGTTTCCTTTTTGCAAATATAAGTAATTACATAATTCCTGTCTCCCTTTCTTTCTCCCACATACTATTCTGCTTCTCTCTTTTTGATTTTTTTCTCCTTTTTTGATTACTCATTATTTGTGTGTAAGCTCTTATCTATATTTTGAATGCATGGTCTTCACTTGTGGGTGGATGCAACCCAAGTTTATTAACTAGTTAATGATGAACATTTGGATTTTATATTTTACTGTTATTACTAGCAATGCTATAATGAATAACCTTGTGCATATATTATTTTCTAACTGTGCAGGTATAGCTTTAAGATAAATTCCTAGAGATGAGATTGTTGGGGAAAAGCTAATGTATCTGAAATATTTTAGTGCCCCAAATTTATATTTCTTAAAAGTAAATGTGATTGTATTACTATTTTACTTAGAACACTCACTGGCTATTGATTGCTTAAAAATTTCAGCATATGGCTTCAAGAAGATATATTCTCTTGATTCTCTTCCACATCTTGTATTATGTGCCCTCTTGTTTCCTTTGTTGCAACCTTACTGATCTGTTTTTAGGACCTGGTGCTCACTGTCTTCTTTTCTTACAAGGATCTTGGTTCTTGCTTTTATCTCTGTTTGGAGTGCTTATATTTCCTTATTTCAGTTACTCCTACACTTCCCTTAAAGATTTTCTCAAGCCTCATTTTATCTTAACATTTCTTTTTCTTTGAGTTTGAAAACTTTCATAAAAATAGCAAATGATCCTAAGTGAACCCCTCCCCACCCAGCTTCAACATATAGCACACATTTTTTTATGGAAAATTTACTGAGCTCCCTGAAGTCAAGTATTGCTGCTAAAAATACTGCATTGTATGTTTTTGATTCCTTGTGCTTACCAAATTTGCAGATTTACATTTGTTTATGTAATTTAATTGTAATTTGCCCAAGAATGCTGAGCTTCCTGAAAGGAAACATCCTGTATTTTGTTCATAATTACTTTTCTAGTACTTAGTCGAGTACTTGACTGAGTGTTCAGACTACCCTAGGAAAAGGCTGTGCTATTAAATAGTCGGAGAATTGCACTGGTGTCCCCAAATAGGGAGTATTAAGTAAATAGTTACATTTTAATTATATTTCTTCAAGATCACATACTGTAATCTATAAAAGAATGAGATACACTAGAAGATATAAATTAAGGATTTGTTTTAGTGACTTGATAACACAATTTGTACAAGCTAAAGGAGTGCTAAGAGAAATTTAGAGCACTAAATATTTACATTAGAAAAGAAAAATTGTCTCAAATCAGTAGTGTATATAATTTCACATTAAGAAAGTATGAAACAGCACAGTAAACCCAACTTCAGCAGAAGAAAAACTCAGTGGAAAGCAATGAAATTGGAAACAGAAAAACAATAAAGAAAAACCAGTGAGAGAAGACGATGAAAAGAATAATAAAACAAACCTCTAATAACAGTGAATGAGATAAAAGAACACAAATTGTCAATATGACAAATAAAATAAGGATATAAAAAACACAACAGGGGCGCCTGGGTGGCTCAGTGGGTTGAAGCATCTGCCTTCAGCTCAGGTCATGATCTCAGGGTCCTGGGATCGAGCCCCGCATCGGGCTCTCTGCTCAAGCAGGGAGCCTGCTTCCTCCTCTCTCTCTCTCTCTCTGCCTACCTCTCTGTCTACTTGTGATCTCTGTCTGTCAAATAAATAAAAATCTTAAAAAAAAATTAAAAAAATAAAAAACACAACAGACTCCAAAATTAGAATAAGAAAATATTGTAGAGAACTCTATACACATAAATCTCACAAGTTAGATAAAATGGACTAATTAGTAGAAAAGCAAAAATACCACAACAAACCCAACAATGATAATTTAAATAGCCCTATAACCATTAAAGAAATTGATTTTGTAATTTAAATACACAAGAAAGAAAAGGACTAGATATTTTTGCTAGAGAATTATTCCTAACGTTCAAAGAAAAATACAATTTCCATACAATCTCTTCCAGAAAATAGAAAAGGAGAGAATAATTTCAAACTAATTTTATGAGGTCAGCATTATTCTGATGTGGATACTAAGACAAAGATAGTACCAAACTATAGACCGATTTCTCTCATGAAATAGATGTAAAACTACTTTTAAAATATTAGCAAATGGAATTTAGCAATAAATAAAAAGGATTATGTGACATGACCAAGTAAGGGTTATTCCAAGTTTGCAAGGCTACTTCGGTGTTCAGAAATCAGCCAATGTGGTCTGCCACATTAGTGGGTAAATAAAAACTGCAGAATTACAGCAGTAGATACAAAAAATATTTTTTGACAAAATTCAACATCCATTCATAAGAAATACTCTCTGAAAACTAGAAGTAGAGGAGAGCTTCCTCAAGCTGAGGAAGAATGTCTGTAAAAGACCTCCTGCTGAATAATATCATCTGGTGAAAGACTGGATGCTTTCTAAGATTGGAAACAAGGCAAATATATCTGCTCTCACCACTCCCAAGAAAGTTTACCAAGGTCCCAGCTATAAAAGAACATACAAAAATATTCTATAAACCAGCAACTGATAATAAGAAAACAAAGTAAAATACAATGCCATTTACCACCACTCAAAATAGTGAAATACTAAGGTATAAATTAAACAAAACATGTACAGGGCTTTTATGATGAAAACTATATAACCCTGATGAAAAAAATCAAAGTTCTAAAAGAGTGTGTATAGTTTGTTTAGGGATTGCAACACAGTAAAGATACTAACTCTTTCAGAATAGGTAACTGATATATTAAATGTAAATGTTAAGCCAAGCAAGATTTTAAAAACCACAACAGCATTATTCCAAATTTATATGTGAAGCCAAAGTAAACAGAACAGATAAAATAATGTTGAACAAGAAATATAATGTGGGAAGCATCACTATCTGAATTAAAGAACCCAGAAATTTACCCATGAAAATACAACTAACTGATTTTTGAGAAAGGAAAAGATAGTTCAGTGGGAGAAAAATAATGGTACAGAGCAAATGGATATCCACAGGCAAAAATAAATATATATATATATATATATATATATATATATATATATCAACAGACATAACTATATAGAAATTAACTCAAAATGTACTATAAATTTAAATGTAAATGTAAAATGACATAAAATTTGGAGAAAATTTTTGGACCAAAACCTTGGTGAAGCATTCTTAGATATAACAACAAAAACACTGATAAAAATTGAACTTCATCAAAATTAAAAATTTAGACCTTGGAAAAACCTTATACAGAGGATGAGAAGACAAGTCACTGATAAGTGTGAAAATGTGTAAATCATATATTCAACAAAGAATTCATTATAAACTCACAAAATTCAATGGTAAAAAAAAAAATTAAACAATGTGAAGGAAGGAGGGGAACACTTCCAAAATCATTTTATGAGACCAGCATTACTCTAATACCAAAACCAGACAAAAACACCCCAAGAAGGAAATTAGAGGCCAATATCCTTGATGAAATATATGCAGAGTCCTCAACAAAATGTTAGCAAACTAAATTCATCAATACACTGAAAAATCACATAGCATGATCAAGGGGAATTTATTCCAGAGAAGCAAGGATGGGAATGGTTCAATATCTGCAAATCAATCATTAAGATATATCACATTAACAAAATGAAGGATATAAAAATCATGTAATTATATTAGTATGCAGAAAAGGCATCTGACAAAATTCAGCATGCACTTATGATAACAATTCTCCATGAAATGGGTACAGAGGGAATGTATCTAAACATAATGAAGGCCACATATGACAAGTCCACAGTTAACATCATACTGAATGGTGAAAAGCTGAAGGTTTTTCCTCTAAGATTATGAACAAGGATGCCTACTCTCACCATTTTTATTTAACATCCTCTTGCGGTCCTAGCCATAGCAGTTTGGCTAGAAGAAGAAATAAAAGGCATCCAAATTGGTTAGGAAGAAGTAAAACTGTCACTATTTGCAGATGACATGAAACTATACATAGAAAAGCGAAAGTACCTCACTTAATAAAGCTGCAGAATATAAAAAATCACTATTTGCAGATGACATGAAACTATACATAGGAAAGCTAAAGTACCTCACTTAATAAAGCTGCAGAATATAAAAAATCACTATGTAGAAATCTGTTGTGTTTCTGTACGCAAATCCACTATCAGAAGGGGGAAAAAAATCACAGTCACAATAAAATTTAAAAAAAAGAATAAAATACCTAGGAATAAATTTAACCAAGGAGGTGAAAGACACACCATACACGGACAACAAGAAGACACTGTACACTGATAACAATAAGACATTGATGCAAAAATTGAAGAGAAATAAATGGAAAGACATTCTGTGCTTATGGAATGGAAGAATCGATATTGTTAAATAGCCCACACTACCTAAAGCAGTCTGCATCAAAATTCCAATGACCTTTTTCACAGAACTAGAAGAAACAATCTAAAATTTGTATGGAACCACAAAAGACCCCAAATCACCAAAGCAGTCTTGAGAAAGAACAAAGCTAGAGGCATCCCATAACATTTGATTTTGAGAACCAGAGAGAGAGGCGAAATTTCCTGAGTTCTTACAATCAGTGGAACTTAACACCTAAGACATTAAAAACCAGTGGCTTAACATCTGGGAGAGCAGGGGGATGAGAGGAAACTGAGTCCCCACCCAAACAGCCCTGCAGTGATACAGCGTAGGAATAGTGGTTTGAAAATAGCCTGGGGTATATCAGATGGAGATTTATTTACTAATCTCAGAGCCTGTGCTGGTGGGACAGGGATCATTCAGTGACTTCTCCAGGAATAAAGGAGTTGGCAGGCACCATTTCCCTCCCCCAGCCCACCCCCAGCATAGCAACCTATGGGAACCAGCACAGTACCAGGACTCACTACCTAACTTGCTAACAGTGCCCACTTCACTCCCATTGCCCTATGGACATGTGACTTCCAACAAGGCCTCAGCACCAGCTTTCTTCCCACAGAGGACCCTCCCAAACCTTTTGTTAACACTGTGCATCCTACCTTCAACCTCCACAGTCTGTGCTTCTGCGGATCTACCCCCCGCCAATACACTCCTGGTCAGAGCCCATCCAAAGTACTGTGACAGGACTGGCAGAATGTAAGCAACCACAGCAACAGGGAGAAAGATAACCATGTACTGGGGGAAGATACCTGGTCTGACTACAGGTCCCACCTACCAAGGAAATCTTACTGGGGGACAAAACAGGGAAAGTGTCCTGTACTTCAGTACTATTGCATCTCTGGCAAATAACTGGTCTGACTCTCATCAAGCCCAAGGCAGCCCCAAAGTGATCACTATCACCACAGCAACTAAACCCTGCCCACACAAGTAGAGAGACGTTGAAGACAACTGTCCAAGGAAAAAGTGCCTCAGCCACAAAAGAAAACACAAGCAACACACATAGGAGACACCTCTGGAGTACTAGGTTCTCATGACCAAGGGACACTCCACTGCAGGGCACTACAGAATCTCTTTTTCATAAGGCAACTAATTTTAAGGGCAGGAAATGCAGCTGACTTTCCTAACACATAGAAACTACACAGAAAGTCAAAATGAGGACACAGAAGCATATGTCTTAAATGAGAAGACAGGACAAAATCACAGCAAGAGACATAAACAAAATGAAGATAATTAATATGCCTGATAGAGAAATTAAAATAATGGTCATAAAATTACTCAAAGGATTTGATAAAAGAGTGGAGGACCTAAGAGCTACTTTAACAAAGAGGTAGAAAACATACAAAAGAACCAATCAAAGAAGAACTCAATAAATGAAATTAAAAATCACTAGAAGGAATGAAGTAGACTAGAGGAGGCAGAAGAATGGATGAGCGAACTGGAGGAAAGCAATCAAGCTGAACAGGTGAGAGAGAAAAAACTAATACAAAATGAAAATAGATTTAGGGAACTCGACAACACCTTGAAGCATACTAACACGCCTGTTATATGGATACTCTATACCTCTATAGAGTATATATACTCTATAAGAGTATACTCCTATAAGAGACTTATTTCAGAACTAAAGACAGGGGGCACCTGAGTAACTCAGTTAGGCATCTACCTTCAGCTCAGGTCATGATCCCAGAGTCCTGGAATCAACCCCTGCATCAGACTCCGAGCCCACTTCTCCATCTCCCTCTGCCTGCCAGTCCCCCTGCTTGTGCACTCTCCCTCGCACGTGGTCTCTCTCCCTCTCTGTCAAGTAAGTGAATAAAATCTTTAAGAAAAAAAGAACTAAAGACACATGTAGACTGAAAGTGAAGGGATGGAGAAGTATTTATCACAAAAATGGATATGAAAAGAAGGCTGAGGTAGATATGCTTATTTGGACAAAATAGACTATTTACTTAATACATGGATAGTTAATATATACTATTATATTTGTCTTCAGCTTATATTGAAATTATAGTTAGTTAATATACAGAATATTAGTTTCATGTGTATGATATAATGGTTTACCCTTCCCATACAACACCTGGTACTCATCACAACAAATGCACTTCTTAGGCCCCATCACCTATTTAACTGATCTCTCCACCCACATTCATTCTGGTAACCAGTAAGAAAAGAGATTTTTTTTTTTTTAAGATTTTATTTATGTGTCAGAGAGAGAGAGAAAGAGAACAAGCAGGGGGAGTAGCAGGCAGAGGGGGAAGTAGGCTCCCCACTAAGCAAGGAACGCAGTGCAGTACTCAATCCCAGGACTGTGGGACCATGACCTGAGCCAAAGGCAGATGCTTAACCGACTGAGCCACCTAGAAAGAAAGAAAAAAGATTTTAAAACAAAAACTGTAACAGGACACAAAGTACATAATATAATTTAAAAGGGAACAATAAGAACTGATAACAATATGCACCAACACAGAAGCACCCAAATACATAAAGCTCATAATAATAAACATAAAGTAATTGGTATAGTAATACAATAATATTAGGGAACTTTAATACTCCAGTTACATCAATGAATAGATCAAACAGAAAATCAACAAGTGGCTTTAAATGACACATCAGCCAGATGGATCTGATATATAGTCAGAACATTCCACCCTAAAACAGCAGAATACACATTCTTTTCAAGTGCACATGAAACATTCTTCCAGAATAGATCACATATTAGGACATAAAACAAACCTCAACAAATTAAAAAAGACTAAAGTCATACCATGTCTTTTCTGATCATGGTACTTTGAAAATCAAACAGAAAAAAGAGTCTGGAAAGAGCAAAAATACATGGAAGTTAAGTGACATGCTACTAAACAATGAGTATGTCAACAAGGAATCAAGGAAGAAAACAAAAAATACATGGAGACAAACGAAAATATA
Organism: Meles meles; assembly: GCF_922984935.1. NCBI lineage: Eukaryota > Metazoa > Chordata > Mammalia > Carnivora > Mustelidae > Meles > Meles meles. The sequence goes on from NC_060076.1 coordinate 65,174,923, forward strand.
ACGGTCCAAAATCTCCAGGACGAAGCAAAAGTGGTTCTGAGAGGTGAGTTTATAACAATACAGACCCACCTCAAGCAAGAAAAATCTCAAAAAACTACCCTTACACCTAAAAGAGCTAGAAAAAGAACAAACGAAACCCCAAACCAGTAAAAGGAAGGAAATAAATATTAGAGCCAGAAATAAACTTAATAGAAACTAAAAGCAAAACAAACAAACAAACAAAAAACAGTAGAACAGATCAATAAAACCCAGAGCTGGTTCTTTGAAAAAATGAACAAAGTTGATAAACATTTATATAGACTCATCAAAAGAGAGAGAGAATTCAAATAAAATCAGACATGAAAGAGGAGAAATACATTCAACACCACAAAAACTTAAGCATTTGGGCAGACCTATTACCAGCAGTGAAATTGAATCAGTAATCAGAAACCCCCAACAAACAAAAGTCCAGGACCAGAGAGCTTCACAGGCAAATTTTACCAAACATTTAAAGAAGAGTTAATACCTAGTCAAAAAAAAAAAAAAAGAGGAAAACTTCCAAATTCATTGCAAGAGGCCAGCATTTGCCCTACACCAAAAACAAAGACTCCACATAAGAAAGAGAAAATAAGATCTGAAGTATGATATAGATGCAAAAAACCTGGACAAAATATTAGCAAATCAAATCAAACAATACATAAAAAAATCGTCCACCACAATCAAGTGGGATTTATTCCTGGGTTTCACATGTGGCTCAGTATTCACAAATCAATCAATGTGATACATCCCATCAATATGGGAAAGGATATTAAACTGTAGGAACATTTCAATAAATGCAGAAAAAGCATTAGACAAGACACAACATCCATTCGTGATAAGAAAAAAAAAAAAACCTTAACAAAGTAGATTTAGAGGGAACATACCTCAAAATAACAAAGGCCGTATATGAAACACCCACAGCTAATAACATCATTCTCAGTGGGGAAAAACTAAGAGTTTTTCTCCCAAGGTTAGGAAAAGACAAGAATGTCCACTCTCACCACTTTTATTCAACATACGATTGGAATTCTTAGCCACAGCAACAAAGCAAAACAAAGGAATAAGAGGCATCCAAATTCGTAAGGAAAAAGTAAAACTTCAACTATTTGCAGATTACATGACTCTCTATATAGAAAACCCAAAAAACTCAAACCAAAAAAAACTGCTCAAACTGATAAATGAATACAGTAAGGTGGCAGGATAATAAATCAACATATAGAATATAGAAATCCATTGCATTCTATATAGAATATAGAATATACATTCTATATAGAATATATGCAATGGATTTCTATATTCTATATTCTATATATAATATATATTTCTATATATTATATATATATATTATTTCTATATTCTATATATTCTATATATTTTTACATATATATATAGAATATATATTCTATATATTCCTATATATTATACTATATGCATTTCTATATCCTAATAATGAAGTAGCAGAAAGAGAAATTAAGCAAACAATAAATAATTGCACCAAAAAGAATAAAATGCATAGGAATAAACTTAACCCTGGACGTGAGAAGACCTATACTATGAAAACTATAATACATTTATGAAGAAAATTGAAGAGGACACAAACAAATGCAAAGATATTCCATGTTCATGGTCTGAAAGAAAAAATACTATTAAAATATACATACTACCCAAAACAATCTACAGATTTAATGTTATCCCTACCAAAACACCAAGCATTTTTCACAGAACTAGAATGATCCTAATGTTTGTATGGAACCATAAAAGATCCCAAATAGCCAAAGCAGTGTTGAAAAGGTAGAACAAAACTGGAGATATCACAATTCCAGATACCAAGTTATATTACGTGATGCTATAGTAATCAAAACAGTATGATACAGACACAAAAATAGACACATAGATCAATAGAAGAGAATATTGAGCCCAGAAATGAACCCACATTAACATGGTCAGTTAATGTTCAACAAAAGCAAGAACATGCAAGGGAAAAAAGACAATCTCTTCAACAAACGATGCTGGGAAAAGTAGACAGCAATGTGCAGAAGAATGAAACTGGACCATTTTCACCATACACAATAATACTTAAGATGGTTTAAGGATCTAGACGTGAGACTTGAAACCATAAAAATCCTGGAAGAGAACACGGGCAGTAATTTCTTTGACATTGGCCATAACAACATCTTTCCAGATAGGTCTCCTGAGACAAGGGAAATAAAAATAAACTTGGCACTACATCAAAATAAAAAGTTTCTGCACAACAAATGAAAAAAATCAAAACTAAAAGGCAACCTACTGAATGGGAGAAGATATTTGCAAATAATAGGGCTGATAAAGGGTTAGTCTTCAAAATCTATAAAGAACTTATAAAACCCAACACCGAAAAAACAATCCAATTAAAAAATGGGCAGAAGACTTGAACAGACATTTCCCCAAAGAAGACATCCACATAGCCAACAGACACATAAAAAGATGTTCAACATGACTTATCATCAGGGAAATGCAAATAAAAACCACAATGTGATGTCAGAATGGCTAAAATCCAAAACAAAAGATAAAACAAGTGTTGACAAGGATGTGGAGAAAAAGAAATACTCTTGCACTATGGGTAGGAATGCAAACTGGTACAGCCACTGTAGAAAACAGTATGGAGGTTTCTTACAAAGTTCAACTACAAAGTTAAAAATAGGACCAAACTACTGGGGATTTACTCACCAAGTACAAAAACACTAATTCAAAGGGATACATGAACCCATATATTTAGTGAAGCATTATTTACAATAGCCGAGAGATAGAAGCACCCCAAGTGTCCATAAATAGAGGAAGTTGTGGTATATACACGCAGTGGAATATTACTTGGCCATGAAAATGAAATCTTGCCATTTGCAACACACGGATGGAACTAGAGCATAATGCTAATAAGTGAAATAAGTCAGTAAAGGACAAATACAGATAACACTATGATGTGGAATTGAAGAAAAAAATAAAAGAACAACAAAATAAAAGAGAAACCAAAAAACATACTCTCAACTGATGGTTAAGAGAGGGGTGGTGGGTGGGGCTATGGGTGAAATGGGTGAAGGGGATTAAGAGTACACTCTTCTTGATGAGCACTGAGCAGTGGACAGATTGGTGAAACATTTTATACTCCTGAGACTAATATAAAATTGTATATTAACTATACAGGAATTAAAAGTTTAAAAACTTTTTCATTATTATAATATTTGCTAAAGGTAAACTGTTACCTGTGATTACAATTTCCTGAAAGCTCAGATGATGGTTAGAATTTTTTAGCTGCCAAGTTCTTTCATAAGTATATGTTTCTTCAACATAATGCTATTACACACTTAATAGACTACAGTATAGTATAAGCATAACATGCATTGTGAAACCAAAAAATTCATGTAATTTGCTGTAATTCAGTATTCTTTTATTGTGATGGCCTGGAGCTGTACTTGAAATATCTCTGAGTTATACATAAATAGGTCTAAACAGAGAAGCTAGCAGCAATAAAAAGTAGATGATTTCAATATTCCACTTACAGTGATGGAAAGTCTAGACATAAAAATTAATAAAGAAACAGCTGATTTGAACCTGATAGACCAGTTGGATATAACAGACAAATATAGAACCTTCCATCCATCAGAAGCAAACATAATTTTCTCAAGCACACACATTATTCTCCAGGAGAAATGTTAGGTTTAAAAAAAAAAAAAAAGCAAATCTTAACAAATTTTAGAAGATTGAAATCATTCTGAACTATAAATCAACAACAACAAGAAAATAAGAAAATTCAAAAATGTGGAAACTAAACAACACAGTTAAATATTGGGTCAGAAAAGAAATGGAAAAATAATGTAAAAACTATCTTGAATCAAGCAAAAGCAAAAATACAACATGCTAAAAGGTATAAGATGCAGCAAAAGCTGTAGTAAGAGGGAAGTTTGTAGCAATAATGCCTATATTAGGAAATAAAAAAACATCAAATAAACACCTTTATGTCTCAGAGAACTAGAAAAACAAGACCTGACCTGAGCCCAAAAGGCAGGAAATAATAAAGTTTAGAGCAGATAAATAGGGAAAATAGGCAGCCAAATATACTTTATCCATTAGGGCTGTCATTCAGAATGGAAGGAAAGATAAAGAGTTTCCAAGACAAACAGCACATACTGGGTCACAAATCAATCAGGATTCAATCAGTACAAAAAGGTTGAGAGCATACCATGCATATTTTTGGACCACAGTGCTATGAAATTTGAGGTCAACCACAAGAAAAAACTGGGAAGGAACATAAATACCTGGAGATTAAAGAACATTCTACTAAAGAATGAATGGGCCAACCAGGAAATTAAAGGAGAATTTTAAAAATACATGGAAGGAAATGAAAATGAAAATACACATTCTAAACCCATTGGGATGCAGCAAAGGCAGTCCAAAGAGGGAAGTATATACCAATATAGGCCTTCCTAAAGAAACCAGAAAAGTCTCAAACACAAAACCTAACCTTACACCCAAAGGTGCTGGAAAAATAAGAGGAAATATAGCCTAAATCCAGCTGAGAAGGGAAATAAAGATTAGAGCAGAAATCAATGATACAGAATTTTAAAAAAAACAAAAACTGTAGAACAGATCAATGAAACAGCTGTTTCTTTGAAAGAATTAACAAAAATTGATAAACCCCTAGCCAAATTTATCAAAAAGAGAGACCCAAATAGATGAAATCATGAATGAAAGAGGAGAGATCACAACAAACACCAAAGAAATATGATTATAAGAGAATATTATGAACAATTATATGCCAACAAATTAGGCAATCTGGAAGAAATGGATGCATTCCTAGAAACATATGAAATAACAAAACTGAAACAGGAAGAAATAGAAAACCTGAACAGACACATAACCAGCAATGAAATTGAAGCAGTAATCAAAAGACTCCCAACAAACAAATGTCCAGGGCTGGACAGCTACATGGGGATTTCTATCAACATTTAAAGAAAAATTAATACCCATTCTTTTGAAACTTTTCCAAAAAATAGAAGTGAAAGGAAAACTTCCGAACTCATTCTATGAGGCCAGATCCCCAAAACAGACAAAGACCTCACTAAAAAAGAGAATTATAGACCAATATCCCTGATGAACGTAGATGCCAAAATTCTCCTAAAGATACCAGCCAATAGGATCCAACAGTATATTAATAGGATTATTTACCAAGATCAAGTGGGATTTATTCCTGGACTACAAGAGTGGTTCAACAGCCACAATTCAATTAACATGATACAACACATTAACCAAACAAAGGATAAGAACCATGTGATCCTCTCAGTGCAGAAAGGCATTTGACAAAATACTGCATCCTTTTTGATTTAAAAAAAAAAAAACTCAGAAAAGTGGGGATAGAAGGAACATACCTCAGCATCATAAAGGCCTTATACAAAAGACTTACAACTAATATCATCCTCAGTGGGGAAAAACAGAGCTTTTACCCTAAGGTTAGGAACACGACTGGGATGTCCACATTCGCTACTATTGTTCAACATATTACTAGAAGTCCTAGCTTCAGCAATCAGAAAACAAAAAAGAAATAAGAAGCATTCAGATGAGCAGAGAAGTCAAACTTTCACTCTTTGCAGATGTCATGATTCTCTATGTAAAAATCCCAAAGGACTCCACCAAAAAATTGCTAAAACTTATACAGGAATTCAGCAAGGTCACAGTCTATAGTCAACACACAGAAGTCTGTTGCATTTCTATACATCAACAATGAAGCAGCAGAAAGGAGTCAATCCCACTTACAGTGGTACCAAAAACTCAAAGGTACCTATCTAACCAAAGCAGTAAAAGAATTGTACTATGAAAACTACAGAATACTTATGAAAAAAATTGATGAATACACAAAGAAATGGAAAAACATTCCATGCTAATGGATTGGAAGACCAAATATTTTTAAAATGTCTATACTACCTAAAGCAGCATGCACATCCATTGCAATCCCTACCAAAATAACACCAGTATTTTTAACAGATCCAGAAGAAACAATTCTAAAATTTATATGGAACAACAAAAACCACTAAATTCCAACACAATGTTGAAAAAGCAGAACAAAACTGGAGGTATCACAATTGCAGATTTCATGTTATACTACACAAAACTGTAGTAATCAAAATAGTATGGTACAGCAGAAAAAAAAAAAAATAGACACATAGATCAGTAGAACAGACAGCAAACCCAGAAATGAGTCCTCAACTACATGGTCAAACAGTGTTAATGTCCAACAAAAAGATAATAATATCCAATGGGAAAAAGACAGTCTCGTCAACAAATGGTATTAGGAAAACAAATGGTTTTGGGAAAATAGATGCAGAAGAATGAAACTGGACCACTTTCTTACACCATACACAAAAATAAATTCAAAGTGGACAAAAGACCTAAATGTGAAACAGGAATCCATCAAAATCCTAGTGAAGAATACAGGTATCAACCTCTTTGACCTCAACCACAGCAAGTTCTTTCCAGACTTGTCTCCAGAGGCAAGGACAACAAAAGCAAAAATGAACTATTGGGAGTTCATCAAGACAAAAATCTTCTGCACAACAAAGCAAACAAACTAAAAGGCATCCTATGGAATGGAAGAAGGTATTTGCAAATGACATATCAGATAAAGGGCTAGTATCCAAAATCTAAAAAGAACTTACCAAACTCAACACCCAAAAAAATTAAAAATCAAGTCAAAAAAATGGGAAGAAGACATGAATAGATATTTCTCCAAGAAGACATACAAATGGCTAACAGACACATGAAAAAAATGTTCAAATACAAATCAAAACCACAATGAGATACCATCTCACCAGTCAGAATGGCTAAAATTAACAACTCAGGAAAGAATGGATGCTGGCAAGGATATGGAGAAAGGGAAACCCTCTTGCACTGTTGGTGGGAATACAAACTGGTCCAGCCAATCTGGAAAACAGTATGGAGGGTCCCCCAGAAAGTTAAAAATAGAACTGTGCTAACTCAGCAATTGCAGTACTCAGTTTTTACCCAAAGTGTACAAACATAGTGATTCAGAGCAATGTCCACAGTAGCCAAAATACAGAAAGAGCCCATATGTCCATCAACAGATGATAAGGAAGATGTAGGATTGGGGGGGTGGGATATTACTCAGCCATCAAAAACAATGAAATCTTTCCATTTACAATGACGTGGATGAAACTATAGTGTGTTATGCTAAGCAAAATAAGTCAATTAGAGAAAGAAAAATACCATATGATTTCACTCATATGTGGAATTTAAGAAACAAAACAGATGAACATATGGGACAGGGGAAAAGAGGGAAGCAAACTATAAGAGACTCAATGATAGAGCTCAAACTGAGGGTTGATGGAGGTGTGTGGAGAATGGGCTAAATGGGTGATGGGTGTTGTATGTGATAAACCACTGAATTCTACTCCTGAAAGCATTATTGCACTGTATGTTTACTAACTAGAATTTAAATAAAAAGTTGAATGAAAAGAAAATAGTGTCATGTTGATAGCATAAAATGGGATAAGAATACAGTCTCTTTGCGTCTGTGGTCTTTATCCCCAAAACACAAATTCTATTTTTATCCCCAAAACATATCAGACAAGTATCCCATACTGAAGGACTTTTTGCAACGTCTTCTAAATGTCAAGGTTATCAAAACCAAGGCAAGTCACTCATAATCTAGAGGAGTTTAAGGAGACATGATAACTAGATATAATATTGTATCCTGGATGGAACTATGGAACAGAAAAATGAGATTAAGGGGGAAAAGTGAATATCAAAGTATGGATTTTGTTTAATAATTGTCAACATTATATTATTAGTTGTGACAAATCTAGGAATGTTAACAGTAGGGTAAATTGGGTACAGCATATTTAGGAATTTTCCTTCCTATCCTTGCAGTTTTTCTGTGAATTTAAAGACATTCTAAAATAAAAAATTTCTTTTTTTTTTTTTAGATTTTATTTATTTATTTGACAGAGGGGGAACACAAGCAGGAGGAGTGGGAGAGGGAGATTTTTTTCTTCATCAAAAGAATTCTTGCCATTTGCAATTACATGGATTGACCTAGAGGGTATAATGTTGAGTGAAATAAGTCAATCAGATAAAGACAATTATATGATTTCACTCATATTGGAATTTAAGAAACAAAAGAACAGACCCCCCCCCCAAAAAAGAGCAAACAAAAAAGCAAACTCTTAAATGTAGAAAACTAGTGATTGTCAGAGGGGAGGTGGGTGGGGGAGGGATGAAATTGATAAAGGAGATCAAAAGTACATTTATGGAGCACTGATAATATATTGTTAGTTACTGGTTTTGTTGTATTATTTTAAATCTTTTGAGGCCTTTTCTGGTATGTAGTTAAGTTACTTGGAATTAATTTATTTCAGGGACTGCTTTAAGCTGTGTTTTGTTAGATTCAGAGCTTGCTTTAGGACTCATTTGGCTCTTCTGTTAAGCAATAAACATCCTTCTGGTATTCTTCCCAGTTGGCCATGAAGTAGATTTTTCTACCCTGGCTGGTGGCAACAGAAGCTTCCTACATCTATGTATGCTTTGATAATTTTTTCAGCCTATTCTTTTTCACTGGTCTTTCCCCATCCTTGAGTATTTTTCTTCCATACTTGCACAAGTTAGTACTTAGGAGACTCTTCTGCAAATATCTAAGACTCCATATCAGTACAGCTTTTTCTTCTCTAGTATTTCATCCTGGTTGTCATGATTCAGTTATGTTACTTCAACTTAATGAGTCAGCTAGGCTTTTTTGGTTCTTTTGTTCTGGGTTAAACTCTTCTTGGCAGTAAGCTGTGTGATAAGGGAAATTTTCAACTTTTAATGTTTGTGGGCCCTGCTCCTGGGCTTTAACATTTACTGAGACCAAAATAACTCAGCAGAACCTCAAAACATGGGCTCTGTTTCTGCCCCAAGCACATGTTGTACATCAATTAGAAGAAGAAGACGACGAACAAGAAGAAGAAGAAGAAGAAGAAGAAGAAGAAGAAGAAGAAAAAGGAGCATTCCAAACATTAAGATAAGAAAAACAAAACAAAAACTCTGCCTGAGATTAGTCATAGAGCCTTGCATGTAATAACAACATAAGATAAGGTCTGTAACTTTCTGGAACGTCCTTCATCTTGTTGATTTGTAACTCTTTGTGTAAAGAACATATATAACCGTGCACTAAATGTTCCTTCTCTGGAAGACTCTCTTGCTTGTGAAGATTGTGTATCCCCGGCAGTTGTCCTAACTTGGGCTCAAATCAAACTCTTCCTTTCTCTTTAAAAATTTTTTTTAAGATTTTATTTATTTATTTGACAGAGAGAGATCACAAGTAGGCAGAGAGGCAGGCAGAGAGAGAGAGAGAGAGAAGCAGGCTCCCCAATGAACAGATAACCCGATGCAGGACTCGATCGCAGGACCCTGACATCATAACCTGAGCTGAAGACAGGTTTAACCCACTGAGCCACCCAGGCGCCCCTCTTTAAAATTTTTTAAAGTTTATGTTCTTTTTTTGTCAACACGTGATAATTCTAGGACTCACATCATCTGTTTTCCTATTTCAGGTATTTCTGTCTGCACCGCCTGGTGTCTAAAGCCTAAAAACTATTTTATATAGTTTGTACACTTTTTTAGATATGTGGTATGGAGAAGTAAATCAGTTCCTTTTACTCTATTATGGCCAGTTTGGAAAGTCCTTCTAAACTCTCTTCTTTAAAGCATGGACACTGAGCATTTTGGAATTTAACGTTACTTAGGCTTGTGATTTAGGGGGTTAAGAAGATTGGTGCTTTATAAGCATTAGAAAATATTTCTTGTGATCATTCCCCTCCCAGAAAAGTTGCAGTGAGCACCCTAAATGTGCCACTTTTGAAACTATACCTTCCTTCACGTTCAGAAACAGTGAAACCTATGCAGCTAAACTGAAGTGCTAAATTATTTCCCATTTACAGGGTACTGCTTTGCAAAACCAGAACTGATCTTCACATTGGAACAAGGAGAGGACCCATGGTTATTAAAGAAAGAATTTCTAAGAAAAAGCTCCCCAGGTGAGTTATTGAATACTGGCAGAAGGCATCCAAAAAAATTAGATCCAAAGTGATCAGCTAAAAAAAAAAAAAAAAAATAGAACCAAAGCAATCAGCTGGAAGTGAGCAGTTTAAAATGTTTTTCAGCACTGTCCTTTCAGAGGCTTTTACATTTTAAATTACAAAAATAATAGATCTAATAAAATGTGGGGGAGGAGGCCAGTTAACACAAGGAGTGGGTGGTAAGCATATTGATGTTCTCATCTCATCATTCTTAACAGTAAAAACATAAAAACTAAGAAAAATTAATAAAACTACTAAAATTGAGAATCAGCAGATTAGAAAAGAGAACGGAACCATAATTTTTTCATCATATAATAATGAGTTACTAGATGTCATCTAAATATATAGAGATAGTTAAGGAATTACATAATATAATTGGAAAGGATAACTACTGGAACAAACCGCAGCCTTCCTAATTATTAGAAGTTAAATATGTTTAATAGAGCAAAGATAACAGACCTATTACTAGAAAAGTTTCTTAAAAAGCTATACAGAGTCCCCAATAATATTGTGTCAACTATACTTCAAATTAAAAAAAAGAGAGAGCAAGTCCTCAAGACAACTACCACATACCGCATTCATTGGTTCTTTGCTACTCAGCATATAGTTATACTTATAGCTAAGATTTATAACATGAAATGATTGGTACAAAGCAAAATCAGCAAAAAGAAAAGGGACAAAGTTCAGAGGAAACCAAGTGCAAACTTCCAAGACCCCCAAGCAGTGAATGTTGTTTACCTGGCAAGTTCATTAGAGACTAGGTTCTTGGGAACCATCTCAAAATCTATTTTTAGATGCCTAAAAAGTAATATATATAGTTTGAAATATAACCATGAATTGTTAAGCCAAAAACATTTTAAAACTTAATATTTATTTACCTAATACTTAAGAATCAGTTCATGTCAAAAACAGATAAGAAAAGGGATATTTTGATAAAGCTAAAAAAGTTTTAAAGGACATTAAAGTTTTCAAGTATTATGTACCAAATTATCAGGATTCATAAAACAAAAGCTGGCAAGAGTTATAAGGAGAAGTAGGTATACATTAGATATAATAGACCTTAATATGCCCCTCTTCCATACCAGACTCAGTAGGGTCTAGAATAAGGCTCAGAAAACTATCCCTAGGTCAAATCCTGCCTGCTGCTTTTTTTTTGGTAAAGAAACACTTATTGGAACACATAGCCATGTCCATTTGTTTATGTATTCACACTGCAAGGCAGAGTTGAGTAACTTCAGTTTGAACTACAGAAGCAACATAGACTTTAACTGCTTAGGTTCTCTTCTATGCGGATTTTTTTCAATACAGCACATGTAAATGTATTTTCTCTTTCTTACAATTTTCTTTTCTGTAGCTAACTTTATTGTAACTATACAGTGTATAATACATGTAATATACAAAATGTGTTCATCAACTTTATGTCATTGGTATAGTTTTTAGTCAGCAGCAGGCTATTAATAGTTGTTTTTGGTGAGTCAAAAATTGCATATTTTTAATTGCTTTGGCGGTTGGCACCCCTAATGTCCACATTGTTCAAGGGTCAACTATAATTGCAATAGAGACTGCATGACCAGCAAAGCCCAAAACATTTACTCTCTGGCCTTTTACAAAGAAAGTTTCCCAATCTCTGGTCTAGACATTATCTAGCATATTTTATTTAAAAAAAAATCTATTAAGTGTCTTTCAAAACTCTATTTTGAAAACAAAAAAATAAAC